>NW_026267183.1:214935-216585 GCF_000697945.3 Frankliniella occidentalis
TACTAGTCCTACAGGGCGACGATGCAGACGACGAGCTCTAATGCAGCAGCAGGGGGCGCTGGCGCAGCGGTGGCGACAGCAGCATGCAGATCGAACACACGGCCACTTCGCACCTCGCGAGCACGCCGCCGACGCCGTTGTTGCACCAGACATTCGCGCACGTCCACGCCAAGGCAGTGTCGCCATGGGCTTACCCCGCCCCGCCCCGCCCCGCCCCGCCCGCCGGCAGTTGCCACGAGCCTGGGCGGAGCGGAGCGGAACGGAGGTCCGCGTCGCGAGCGCCCATCGCGCGCCGCTCCTCTCCGGGAAGGAAAAGGATATGGCCCTCTTCCTCTCAAGGACGCGCGCGCCCGGCCCTTCCTCTCATTCTGGAGCAGCGAACGCGCCGCCGAGGGGAAAACTCCAACGAAAAACACGGAACGGTTTTCCCTTAGTGGACCTCTCAAACTAGAGGCGCGCGCGCGCGCGCGCGACGCGATGGGGCACGACAAAGAGCGGAGGAAAAGGGACGGCGCGCGGTGAAATAAAAAGACGAGGCCCTTCTCCCCTTCCCCTTTCCCCCCGCGTCCGCCTCCTTCCCGGCGCTACAGCCGCGCGGCGTGGCGCTCCGCGCCACCATCGCAGCAGAGCAGAGCGTGGGCTCCGTTCGCTTCAATTATTGCACTAATGGAGCACTTTGAAAACTCCCGGAGCTCTCCCTCCTCCAGGCGCGCGGCAGGGCGCGGTGGGGCGCGGTGGGGCGCGGTGGGGCGCGGCAGTCGGCATGGGCGCTGCCGCGGCGCTCGCTGCTGCTGCTGCTGCTCCGGGTCCGACCTCGTTAGAACGGCGAGCACGTGGGCACTCGCCCCCGCCACCCTCTGCTGCTGCGAGCGACGACAAAGATTGCCTCTTCGTTTCGTTTTGATCCGAAACGATCCCCGTGTTGTTGTTCCATTTTTGTTGTTGTCGTTCTTCTTGTTGTTGCTGCTGCTGCCGCCGCCTCCCCCGCTCGTTTTATATGAGAGCGTTGGGGGGTGGTGGCGCGGCGCTGCTACCCCTAGCGTCCCCTCCATGAGGGAGCGGCTGGCCCCCGCAGCCCCTCGCGCGCTATGGGGTTGGGCGCGTGCAGGCGGGGGGGTGGCACGGCGCTGCTACCCCCAGCGCCCCCTCCATGAGGGTGCCGCTAGCCCCCACAGCGCGCTATGGGGTTGGGCGCGTGCAGGCCGGTGGGGTGAAAAGGGGGCGGGCGAACAAAACCACGGCAGCTGAGTCGGGGGTTTAGTAGAATTTACGGCGATGTTTTCGTACAATTGAGTAAATTAAAGACTCATTATTAACATACACAGAGTGCGGCGCGACCCAATGTGGCAACGCTTGCTGCGTTTCTTTTCATCATCCAGAATGTACAGCCGCAACTGAACATGTATGAGAGGATCAGTATACACGGAACAGAAAAGCTCAGAGTCCGCAAAAGTTGTACTCTACAGCGGTATACACACACGGTGAGTTTTCTTTTTCTTTTTCCTTTCCTCCATACGCATGTCATGTGTATGAGCTTTTCCCAGCCGTGTCTCAATTAGCGAGGCGGCAACTAAGTTGACGAGCGGCAGAACGGGGGAGCTAGAGCTGCTGGCCCTCCGTGACGTCAACCGGGAAAGAGAGAGAGAGAGA
>NW_026267183.1:216635-217109 GCF_000697945.3 Frankliniella occidentalis
GGGGGGGGGGGGGGGGGGGGGGGGGGGGGGGGGGGGGGGGAGGCAGGAGACAACCCACGCGTAGCGACCAAACGTCACGGGCACCACAGGCTAGCGTCCCCCAGGAGCGGAAAGAGTGTTAGGAATCTATAGGAGGATGGTCTGGCGCGGCAGTATAGAGACACACATCGGCACCACAGAAACGAACCGATAACATTCTCATCAACACCATGCTATCACTATTTACTGGTCACAGAGTTAGCGTGGCCCCGCGAGCAACTAGGCAACCCGCACGCACGATTCTGCGTGGCGGTGCAGTGTAACTACTAAAGTTATTGGCGCGGGAGACAAATCAAACCAGCAACCTAGTCTGTACTGGCTGAAGTTCCCACATAATGTTGGAATTATAAGACTAGGATCTGTCACTAGTCAACACTTGCTCGTCAGCTAGCAACGGAGGTCATGGCATTGAGTTGCCAGGCACCCAAAACGTAC
>NW_026267183.1:225889-229143 GCF_000697945.3 Frankliniella occidentalis
CGGCCCCGTCCGTCCGCTGCATGCGTGCGGACGGTCAGCTCACGGCGAGCGCCGAGGCTCACGCCATACAGCTGCAGTGCTTAGCTGGGCGCAGCTCTGGCGGACGTGTTAACTGATTACACAATGCAACGCCGCAGCGCCGCGCTCATGCACTCCGTGATGCAGCACGAAAGGGACCGCGCCAGTATGTATACTTACATACTGTGCGGGTGAAAGGTGGGGGGACCCGCAAAAAAGTACTGTGGTCCAGTATGAAATCGCGAGAATAGTAGTAGCAAAATGGTGCACGTACGTCTCGACGTACGTGCACTTTGGATCATAGTCATAGTCCTACGAAACTTTCTACGAAAATTTGACGAAAAATGATAAAACTTTAACATTTGATTTTTCACACCGAGAAAACTGGGAGGAAAATCACTCTGTATTCATTTTAGTCACACATGGCATCACAGGTCGGAGCAAACGTGTGCGCCAGCTCGACGAGAAATTACAATAAAAACGTGCGAAAGTGTCGTGAAAACAGCGCTCCGAGGTGTGAAGCAGAGGCTAGGTAGAGGACTCTAAGCTTAGAGCCTAGGCTAGCGAAGGATCTAGACCACTTTGAATCGCCGACGGTGTGCAGGGCATAGGGGAGAAAGAGGAAAGCAAGGCGACCTCACTCGCAAAACGCCCTTCCATTAAAGCAACTATATAACAGTGACAAGAAAGAGTAACCCGCTCGAGGGGTGGACCACTTGGATATTCCATGCACACACTGAAAAATATTCCAGATAATCCACCAAAAATTTCCACGTATTCCAAAAATATTTCAGACAATCCAAAAGTATTCCAGATCATCCAAAAATATTCCAAACATATTCCGGATATTTCTCAAATATCTCAGATATTCCATATGTACAGCAAATATCTGAGTGGTTTACCCCTCCACCATGCTACTAATGATAGCAAGCCTACATTTGATGGAATCCTATAAAACTGCAATAGTTCCAAATAATTTTTTTTTTTTTTTTTTCAAAACTCTACAGTGAAAAACCTCGACTTGCGGGGTGTCCACAAACGAAAACGTTCCCCGAGTGGAGAGGCTCCGCGCCGCGGGGCGCGTGGCAGCCAAGTCTTTGGCGACGATGATTAGACACGACGATGAATGGCTACTGCTGGGCCGCACACTACGCGCCGCCCTAACGGCTTGTCGTACAGAGAAAATGAAGTAGGCGAGATGATAAATCAAACGGGGGAAAACGCTCAAAACACATTATTATCGCCTCTTTCTTGCCGCTATATGCCACGTTCGCGGCGGCAGCGGCAGCAGCAGCAGCGGATGGAAATAGGGCTTATATACTCCTGGCAGCGTCGGCCGGGCCGGGCAGGCCGGTCGGGCGGGCGGCACGCATTGAATAACAACAAGGTGTGTGATAATACACACGAAACATGCGCGTGACTGGGACTGGGCCCGGCCCGGGCTCCAACAGCGCGCAGCGGCCCACGCGGCCAATACGCGCCCGAAGCTCGCGGCGCGGCGGGGCGCGGCGGGGCGGGGCAGGGCGGGGCGAGGAACCAGCCGCACCTGCGCGACGACGACGAGACGCCTCACGGGATCACAAAGTTATCGCCGGAAGGAAGCGGCCCGCGGCGCCGCGCAGCCCCCCCGGTCGCGTTCGCCCAAAGGGACCGCCGCCCCTCCCTCCTCGCGCGGAGAGACACGACGAGGCTATCTGTGTCGAACGGGGAGGAGCAGCTCTGCTGCGCCGAGAAAAGAGGACAGCAGGTGACGACGGCCGAAAAAGAAAAAGGTGCCATTAAAAACTCATGGGTGGGCTGATTAGAGCAGAGGTGTCACCGCATTGATTTGTGAAGAAACGTTTTGGTAAGGCGGTTGGCATCTTTTTACTGCTTCTTTAGCATTTTAAACCCAGTGGTGAGAACTTTTTATTTCCACCATCATCTGAGGTTATTTCGGTTATCATTGCATTAAATTCGGCTCCAAGGGAGTAGGAATTAACCAAAACGAATACTAAAATGCGGACGTCTATGATGACTTGAGAAAAATCTAAAGTGTAATGGAGCACCCTCTGCTGTCTCCAGCAGGTCCTTGAGCGGAAATATATTTTACACGACTGTGCTCGTTTTTACCAGATGTGCATCACCCGACGGACAGCAACGTGACGGGAGTGACAGGGACCAGCAACTTACCTGCAACAGGCAAAGAACCAACAACGTTAGAAAACTGAAGTAGAAACAATTACAATTGCAAACACACCGTTCCTTAAGCATAGTTTTGTAGTCGCATTAGTGCATTAATTTTGCACAACCCGTTATCTTCCCGCGCGGCCAAATTTCCCCTCTCGAGCAGCTTTGTCCCGGGCGTCGTTGCGCGGACGGGGCGCGCTTCTCCACTCGGCTTTTCCGATGCCAAGTATTTCTAGCCGGCAAGGAAAACAACGCACAAACCATCCGCACCCCGCCGCGCTGCCGCTCTGCCTGCCGCTCTGCTGCTCCGCCCCGCGCCAGCATTTGGAGGGGGCGGGGGCAAGGACCGCGCGCAGTGCCTCCACCGCACCCCGCCACCCTTAGCTCCTCTAGGGCGCGAGGGGTCAGCGGCGGCGGCAGCGGCGTCAGCACCCCGCCCATGGGCACATCAAACGGCACAGCAGCAGCAGCGTAGCCAGCCAAACACCGCCTGACACAACGACGCGAGGAAAACAAGAGAGGAATAAAGATGCCATTCGCAACAGAGGCAGCAGACAACATTTACAAACGCGGTGTTTATGAGAAACAACCTGGAAGCATTTTCAAAATGCTAAAGACGTCGTAAGTGTGGCTTTTAGCATAAGCGAAACAAAATTGTTCTAAATATTTATTGCTACACTAATTTGTTGGAAAATTACAAAAGGACTCTTAAAAATAAAATATTGTTGAACGTAGTTTCGAATACAGTGACCCTTGACCCTTCCGACCTCATCGTGTCCCTTTTCTTTCTCGCCTGCGCCGCCGCTGCCCTTCCGCGGCGCCGTTGCCGATTCCATTACCGGATTGCGCACAAATTGCATTCAGATTACAGCCGCACCCTTTACCAAATTGCCCACACAACCGGGCCAGACAGGGTTGTTTTTATATCACGATCGGGGGGGGGGCACTTTGGATCATACGAGTCGGCGCGCCAAACTTTCTACGAAAATTTGACGAAAAATGATAAAACTTTAACATTTGATTTTTCACACCGAGAAAACTGGGAGGAAAATCACTCTGTATTCATT
>NW_026267183.1:229483-237028 GCF_000697945.3 Frankliniella occidentalis
GCGGGGGTGCAAAAGGGCGTAGGTTGGAGTGGGGGGCACCCCCGCAAGACGGTGTCGGTGGTCGGTAATAGACTCGAATGGAGCGGCGTTGGGTGGGCGTGGTGAGGGGGCGGTAAGGTTATTGGATGGGGTGGTGGTAGTAGTGGGGTTGGTCGGTGGGCGCTGACTTTGATGGCCCGATTGTTGTACACAACCCTCCTCACATATGAGGCAGCTGACATACCATTCCCTCACATATGAGGCAGCTGACATACCATTCCGGAACGCCCTTTCATTCGATACCGACCGACCGAACGCGCGCGAGTCGGTCGTGGGTGGTGGTAGTGGTGGGGGGTGGAATGCCGACGAGAGGCGAGCGGGGGTGAGGGTAGGGGTGGAGGTGAAGGGGAAAAAGCAATTCCAAGTCACTCCACCACTACCAAGGGGGACGAGCAGATCAGAGCAAAAGTACCCATCAAAAGAAATCCCCCCCCCCCCGCGCGAGAGACCACCAACCCCTCGCGCCGCACAGTGACCCGCGAACTAATAAAACCACCCTCCGAAAACGACCCGCAGAGGATGGGGCGCTAACGTGCGTCACGTCACGGGGCGGCAAACGTGACACGTGCCAACCAAGAACAAGCAGTCCCCCGACGGCGTTACAAACGCCGTCGAAGTCATTGCGTCACCACGGCAGCGATCCTCCGAGCGCCGCTGCCGCCGCCGCCGTCGCGGCCCGGAGCCCCCGGCGCGCGCGAGGTAGGCAACCCTCGGACGCCGACGCGCGCTCGCCGGCTGACTGCCTACCTCGCAGGCGGCCCGGCCGGCCAGAGAGCGACGCCGCCGCAGCGCAGCAGAGCCTAGAAGAGTAGAGTAGAGGGAGGCTAAGCGCCCGCGCCCCGGGCCAGCCCATCTCTAGCTTTGGCACGACAGAACCATCATAGGACCCGGCCGATTGATCCCATCTGCGGATCCGTTCCAAGGACAGCGAGGCCGCCGAGGAGCGCGCGCCGGGCGGGGGGCAAGGTCACGATCACCACAACACGACCCGGGCGGGGCGGGGCGGGGCGTGGCGGGGCGGGCGCCGCCTCGCCGCTGCACCGAGCTGCACTGCCGGCCATCAGTTATCTGCCCTTGGCTCGGCTCCGCCCCGCCAAAGAGAGTGAAAGTGCCAATTGCTCCAAGCGAAACGGGCGGCCCGGGCGGCCCGGGAGGGGGGAGGGGGCCGCCAGGGAGGGGGCAGGTGTCTGCACATCGACCGCGCGGGCCGGGCCGGACGGGGGCGGCGCGGGCGGAGCCGGGAGGCGGCGGCGGCGAGCCTGGGGCGGCCCCTCCCTCATCGTGGACCTTGAGCGGGGGGTGGAGGGGACCTGTATCGACCCGCCCTCCGCGCCGCGGCGCCCCCGGCCCCTCCCCCACTCAGCCACCACAACAACGTCCTTCGGCCGGGCCTTGTGCGAGACGCGTGGGAAAGGCGTGCGCCGGGCTCGCACCCCGGGCGGCGGCGCGCGGCCGGAGAGGCAGCCGCCGGCGGACACACACCGTCGTCAGCGACCTGGCCGGCGCAGCTCCGCCTCTCGGAGCACGCTAGCTCCCCGCCAACGAGGGCAAGTCCAGCATGAAGACGACCACAGTGGCCACGCAGCCCGCAAGATCAGCCGCGGCACCAGCTTCAGCCGTGGGAAGTGCGGGCGGCGCGAGGGCTAACGGAGGGTCAAGGGCCGGCCCTGGCCCGGGCCAGGGGGCCCACCCTGCCCCGCCCCGCCGCCTCACCGGTGCGGTGCGCGCCCCGCGCGCCTGCTCGTGGTGGGTGTGGGGGTGACGTCACGCGCCGACCTTGAGCAAGGTCCTGGTCGCGCACAGCCCCGCCACCCATAGGCCTATACCAGCTCCGCAGCCAGCTCCCAGCCCCACGGCAACGGCCCACCAAAACACAAGCCACACCGCTACTGGATCAATGTCCCGGGGCCGAGCCGGGCCCTGCCCTGCGCGCCGCCGCGCCCAGGTGGCGTCACTTCACCCGCCCGGCCCAGACCGGCCCGGCCCCCGCGGCTCTCAGACATGCGGATTGGCCTTTATGGTGCAACGAGACGAAGCCCAAAGTCAAACGGCGCACACTGCGAGGTTGCGGGGCTATCGGGCATACAGACGCCGGTAGAGGTGCCGGACCGACGGCCGACGGACGGACGGACGGACTGCCGGACGGTCGGGCCGCCGCGGCGAAGGTACATTGGCCAGGCCACTCGACTCCTGATACAAACACGGCAGATAAAGCGTATGGCCGGCCCGCGGGGCCCGCGTCACTGCGGCAGCGCGGCGCAGGGGTGAACGGACTGGGAGAGAGGGAGGAAGGGGTGCGAACGGGGTACGCCGCAACGGACGACGGGGGCGCTGCTACAAGGGGGGCCCTCCCAAAAAAGGGGGGCCGCCACAACAAGCGGCGAACGACACGACAAGAAGAAGAAGCGGGAAGAAACCACCTCCTCGGAAAAAACAACGCGGGCGCAGCAGCAGCAGGTGGTGGTGGTGTCACCTCAGCGCGCCCGATAGAGCACAACGATATAGTAGTGTCACCTCCAGATTAGGCCATCTTATTGGCCGCTCCGCCCGCCGCCCACCCTTCGGGCCACGTCATCCTCCTCTGCCAGACAGACCGCCCGCCAGCGACAGACGGCTCGTCAACATTCAAAAGCATGCAGCAGCAGCAGCAGCTGGCGAAAGCGACTCCGCCGCACTCGGGGCTGTCCGGCCCGGCCCGCCGCGGCCCGGCCGGACACAGATAAACAAGATTAATCCGAACCGCACACCCCACAGCCTACAGTCAGCGCACCACCGGGCCGAAGCCAAAGCCGCCGCCAGCAGCAGGCCCAGGCCCGTCCCTCCGCAACAACATACTCGCTGAGGAGGCCGACCTGAGCGCATCACACACACACACACAGCGACCACCGCCACCGAGTGGGCAGTGGGCGAGCGGTAGCAAGCAGCAAGGGGGACGAGACAGGCCCATAAGTACCGCACCCGCGCACGGCTACCGCACCGCCGCAGTCTGCTGCCCGTGCTTGGCTCGCAGCTGGTGTGTACAGCGACAGCGCAGCGGGCTCGGCAGCAGCAGCAGCAGTGGCTCGGCAGCCAGCGAGCAGTGGACAGAAACGAGCACAAGGCCGGCCGCGGCGGCGGCGGCGCGCGAATCCGAGCCGAGCCGAACCGAACCGCGCCGCGCCGAGGTGAGGTGGACCCCTTTTCCTCTCTCCCGATGCGGCGATATGTAGGATATATATTCGCTCGCTCGCGGGCCGAGGTGTTGTTTGGATAAACGCGACGAGCAGAAACGACAGAAAACGTGAAAATGGCATCGCATGTGGTTAGAGCTTCTCCGCCTAACCAGCGCTGCACGGCCACAATGTGGTCACGTGACAGACTGGGTGTCTTAACAAGCATGTTAACGAGTTCTACCTAAATATATCTAAATGCAAAATTAAGGAAGTAAAAGAAAAGATATCACTGCATCAATATTTTTCCGAAGTACATCTGGAAAGTGTGTATCATTTTTAAGACGTATCATTCTAAACCTTTAACACCCTTTTAATCTCACCTTTTTTTTCTTTTTTATCTCCCAACTCGTACAGAACCAGGCTTGTGACACCGCGACAGTCGTCGCCGTCGTCTCAAAGGCCGAGCGCGCGCGCGTTCCGGCGAGGCGACTCGACTCGGCGCGCGCACACAACAAAAGAGAGGGAGAAATAAAGAGTGGAAAAGAGAGAGAAGAGGAAGAGAGGGAGGAGGAGGAGGAGGAGAGAAAGACAAGAGACCCACCGCCGCGCTGGCGTGGCTCAGCGTGGCGTCGTTGCCCCGTGAATCACGCCAAACGCGGCGTGCGCGCTCCATGCCGCCCGAGCAGGCTCACGCTCACGCCCCTCACACTCGGTGTTTACTTACAAACGCGAGAGGCGCGCCTCTGACGGATCCCAGCGCGAGCAGACTGCGAATGCTGCACACATTTGCCGCGCCGAAGACGATCACCGCGCCCGGATCCGTATCGACGACGGCTCACACCACCGCACACCACATCACAATGCGACAGTTCAAAACCCGCCCTTCTCTGCCCTGCTGCTGCTGTTGCCACCAGCCAGCTGAGCCAATAGAGCATCACCCCACACACCATCATCATCATCCGTCACCAGCGAATCGGGTCGCAAAAAATTTTTATGTTCATATAAAAATTATGTGCGAGGATGAATAATGGCAAAAAGATGAGCAGCGAAGAAATATTAAATGACAAAAAATATTTCAAGCATTTGCGTCAGCATACACACGGCGTCGTCCCCATGACGGGCGTGAAATTGATGACCGGCCTGCTGCTTCGCGAGGAGCACGGCGGCCCCTTGCGCACATTACTTCATTACGGGGGACGCGACTTTCTCGGGGCGCCCCCGGCCCGACCCAGCCCGGCAGCCACGGCAAAAATAAATAAATAATATCAGCTCAGCGCACGTGACCTGCCTTAAAAACGAATCGGCTGGCGCCGCCTGGCGCCTGCCTGCTGCTGGGCCACGCACACTGTGGGCCGGGCGGCAGGCAGGCGGCAGGCACACCGCAGCCCACGCCCCAGTCGATGACAGCGGGCGGGACGGGGCGGGACGGGGCGGGACGGGGCGGGACGGGGCGACGCGGGGCGACGCGGGGCGACGCGGTGGCGTGCCCCCGCGTGAGGTCAGCGCCGATCGCGCAACATACGCAGCATTTTCTTACTCTCCGCGCCTTCTGTTATGTCGAACAATCTCTCTCAAGAAACACTTTAAATAAATATTTCTGAGAAAAAATGCATGGCATTCCTTGTCGTTCACTTTGAGGGTAAGTCGTAATATTTTATTTCACTCTCAAAATACGTTCGGATTGGCCAATTGTCTTGAAAAACATTGTAAAAACATTATTTCAGCTATTGAAGAGGACTCGTAGAATCTTTTAAATACGTATAAATGTTTGAAACAAAAACGCCTAAAAATAATTGGCTGACAAGGCCAACGAAAAATCTCGTCGACAGCACAACAGCTGCTGGCCTGCTCGGGACATGAACGAGGGTGGATAAGAAAATGTCATTTCCAAAGTATAAGAGTCAAATGTCAATTGACAAGTTTTCCTTTCTTTTTTTTGTTTTTTAGAAAGACAGAAATGACGCGCTAGCATGAAGAGTTATCGGTAAAATAAAAAGTATCGTCCCCACGACATAAACTATAAGCCGCGGCGGCAGGAGGGAGCGGCGGCGCGGCCCATCTCCTAAATCCGGCGATGAAACAGCCACTGCTTTTTCATTTCGTCGATGAGACTCTCCTCCTCCCATCCTCGGAATGTCCCGCCAAGCCCGACCCCGACCCGGACCCAATATTCACCACCAGCCACACACATCCCACTTCCTATAGCTCCGCGCACACAAAGGGCCGTTCCAACAGCTAGGCCCAGGAGGAGACAGCCATACATACACCTCTGCCCTCAAAACGACTGGGCCAACCTTTGCCGAAATCTATTTTCAGCAAGGAGGGAAACAACGAGTGAAAAAAACAAAGAAAAAGAAGCAACATATTCAAGTAGTGAAAGTGAAGCTGTTTGTTCTCTCCTCGTTCTTACGTTTCTTTATTTCTCTTCTTTACTGGCGCGGCCGGGCCGTCTCTCTGCTGCGGAGAGCGTGGCATGGCGTTGCCGGGCGGAGCTGCGCCAGAGGAGAGAGAGAGAGAGAGGCAGAGAGAGACGGAGAGAGAGATACGAGCGGGCAGACAGAGAAAGACACACTTAGCGCTCGCAAATGACGACGTGACGCAACGACAGGTAAAAGGCTGTCCTGACAGAAGAAGCGGAGCCCAGCTGCCAAATCACGCAGGAGGAGGGTCCTGCGCGGGGGCGGCGCGCTCCCTGGAGCAGTGTGTCCTTGCTCGGACGGGAATGGCTCGCTCTCGCTCTCGATCGCTCTCTCGCTTTTGCTCGCTCTCTCACTCTCACTCGCTCTCTTTCTCTCTCACTCTCCCTCGTCCCTTTAAAGGGGTTGAGGAGGCAAGAAGGGACTTGACCCACAGCGGCGCCACGGCCTTGGGCTCCTTCATGCACCAGCGTGAACTTGAGCGGCGAACTGCAGTAGTTCAGGAGCCCTGGGTTTTAACCGGGACAAAAAATGCACAAAAGGTCTGAAAACCGTTTCTGGTGCAGTTTGATGTGCTGATCACGCTCCCACAAAGTTCCCTAAAATCGGACCTGGGAATCTCGAGTTATTGAACAAAAAGGGCCTAAATGCAGGGTTTCGCTGTAACGCCCATAGCTCCGAAACTATTCGTCCGAGAGAGGTGAGATAGGTGTCAAAATGTGCGTAAAGAACCAGGGAACACGCCCCAACCATCATAATGCAAGCGAAAACTACTCTTCTAGCCGAAAACTTGAATTGAACAGAAAATTTTCATTTTGACATGTTCAATTTTAAAAATCTCACGTCATATCTCCTTAACGAGAAGGAAACTTGGATAAATGCTCCGAGGAAACGCTGTGCGCTCATCCTTCAGCTAGATGACGCTGTTTTTAGATTTACTGTAGCTCTAACCGTTGACGTTCAAATCGCTTTGAACTGAAGCCGTGCAGAGCCACCCGCGCGACCGCGCCGCAGCCGTGCCGCTGGAGCCCCGCTGCCTCCCCCACCACCCAGCGCGCTCGCTCTCCCTCGCACGCACGGGAGGAAGAGAGATAGAGCAAGCGCGCGCGCGCCCGAAAAAAGGTAAAATAAAATGTGAAATATTTAACGTTTAGAAAATACGAAGCGTACTTTCCTTCCATGCATCGGGTAGGTCAAAGTGTCCTCTCCATCCTGCCGTAAGTCCGCACCCAGGAACTCTTACGGGAAGCGCTCGCACCGAGGAAAAGCCCGGCCGTGTACTTTTACCTTTGAACGGGTACCACGGGTGAACGGTGAGAGGTACAATACCCAGAATGGGCGCCATTTGAAGGGAAGACTATCTCCTTTCTAATGATATTAAACACCTCACCGAAAAATACAATGTGCCAACCAAAATGCATGAATATTGACTTTAACCACACTAAATGAGAATTTTTGAGTATCACGTTGTTCAAAAAGTCGTAGACCGAGGGCTCAAATCAAAAAAAGGAAGATGAAGTACCCCCCCAAAACCACACATTCTACGTTTAGATTCTTGCTTAGCTGGGTGCTAGACCCCTTGAACCACTAGAAAATCGGAGCCAACTTCTGTTTTTCATAGGAAATCGGACGAAGTTGGACCTTAAAGTGCCCACATTTCTTCAGCCGTTTCCTTTAGATCCCCACTGAGCTGGAATGTGAATGTAAAAGATGTGGTTTTGGGGGGGTACTTCCTCTTCCTTGTTTTGATTTGAGCCCTCGGTCTACGACTTTTTGAACAACGTGATACCCAAAAATTCTCATTTAGCGTGGTTAAAGTCAATATTCATGCATTTTGGTTCTCACATTGTATTTTTCGGTGAGGTGTTTAATATCATTAGAAAGGAGATAGTCTTCCCTTCAAATGGCGCCCATTCTGGGTATTGTACCTCTCACCG
>NW_026267183.1:240836-241373 GCF_000697945.3 Frankliniella occidentalis
TGCCCTCAGCGACGGTCAAGGTGCTGCTGGCTGTCCAACGCGAGACCCTCTGCGCGGCGCGGTGGCGTAAGCAGCAGCACCACCAGCAGGGGCGCATCACCACGCCACACATGACGCCGATGATATGACCGGACGGCGAGGAGCTGAGGCCCCCTAGACAAGTCCTAGACCAGTCCTAGACCAGTCCTAGACCCGTCCGACCAGTCTTGGGCCGGCTGGGCGCAGCAGCGTGCCGTGGTTGCCGCCCGCCCGCGCCAACGCGGCTACCCCGACGCAGCGCAGCTTGGGCGGCCGCGGCGCTGGGCGCGCAGGATATAGAGCGGGGGGGAAGAGGGAGAGGGGAAGAGAATCGCCACGGTGCAGCGCGACAGCCGAGACCCAGCTGACTGCACGCGTGGCGCGATGGCGGGGCGGGGGCGCGAACAAGTGCAAGGAGCGGCGCTGCCCTGCGCGGTCCCCGCCCGCCTCGGCGCGCCCGCACCGCGGAGCCGAGAGCTCTGGGCCCAGCGCCGGCCCTGCAGGGGGGGACCTGCGGGG
>NW_026267183.1:241423-243729 GCF_000697945.3 Frankliniella occidentalis
AGGGGTTGAGGAGGCAAGAAGGGACTTGACCCACAGCGGCGCCACGGCCTTGGGCTCCTTCATGCACCAGCGTGAACTTGAGCGGCGAACTGCAGCTGCTGCAGCAGCACGACCGCCACCGTTGGAACGCATCCAAATGTATCGGCTGCGCTGCTCCGGCTGCAAGTGCACCGCCACCGCTCCTCCCCGCCCCGCCCCGCCCCCAGCAGCCGATGCTCCTTCACCAGATGAGGTCAAGAGTGCGGGAGGAGGGGGGCAAGGGGTGAAGAAGGGCGCTATGGTCATTGACGTCACTGCGCTGCCGCCGCCGGCGGACCTGCCTCCTGCCTGCAGCAGTAGGGAGCGCACCAGCAGGTCGCTACAACTTCTCCGTCCTCGGGGACTCCGTCACGCCCCCGCTGCGCTGCTGCGGGCTTCAGCAGGACACGGTGCTTACACAGGCCGCGCAAGAGCCGCAGCATGCGCCCGCGCCCTACGAGTATAGAGCAACACCCTCTGCTACACACGACCTTGCAGCGCTGGAAAATACGCCAAAAACTACATGTATACCCCCTTAACGGGCTGATGATAAAATCGCGTACTTTCAAAGAATGTTTCCCGCTCGCTCGACGACACACGTGTCGATAGCGTCGTGTGTGCCCGGAGGGGGCGAGGCGGCTCGCTTTGACGGCGCGGTGGGTTAGGTCGGACAGGCGGGTCGCAGAACACACTACAAAAACAATTATGAAAATAAAATATTTTTGCGGATCACGTCTTTCAGCCGATGGTAGGCGAAGTGAAAGGATTCGTCCAACTATACAACCAAACCTTAGCTGCTACAGTAAAATCCTTAGGCGCATGGTAAAACCTTTCCGCAGAGAAAGCGAAACACGAGAAACCTACTCAAATGTCGCCTGGTTCATAATCTCTTTAAAAGCAGGTTTAAAACTCTTGTTTCAGACTCAAGTTTGTAGTGTTTCTGTTGCCTCCTCGCGGACCCTGGCTCCGGACGGACGGATGGGTGTCGAACGGACCCTACGTGGGCAGCAGCGCCCATAGCTCCTCCCCGCCCCGCCGCGCCCCCGCGGCTTGGAGGGGCGCTGCTGTGCGTGACGCGGCGCTCGGCAGCGCTCGGCAGCAGCGCTGGGCGCCCCCCTCCACTCCGTCCGGACGGCCCGAGCCCGAGCCGAGCGCGAGGTGTGACGTAAACTGGTTACAAAGTGAGAGTCCACCTTACGCGGGCCGCGCGGCGCGTCGTGGCGGGGCGTGGCGGGGCGTGCGGCCGCCGCTGCACCACGTGACCCGCGGGGTCGGGGGGCGCCGCCACACACACGCAGCCAGCGAGCTAACGACACTAATAAAACCTCCGGCGAAGGCTAAAGAGGCAAAGCAAACGGCGCGCGGGGCGATTCGAACACGAGACCGACCGCAAGCAGCGAGCTTCTCGCCGCGCTGCTCGCCTCGGCTGACGTCAGCCGCGAGGTGGAGAGCGACGACGACGACGGGGTCGCCAACGACAGCGTCCTCCAATAATCAAAACACACACACACACTACAGCGGCGGATGTGGCCTAGAGGCCTACATCCCATCTACATCCACTCCACCACCTCGCCCTCGCCTCGGGTGCCAACAGCGCAGCCTAGAGCCGCTGATCGGGGCGTGGCGGGGCGTGGCGGGGCGTGGCGGCCCGCGGTGGAGAGACAGGGGCACAACAGTAGAGCTAGCGGGTCGCGGGGCCTGGCTGGGCCCGTGCCATCGGCGCACGTCATACTCACGTCACCGCCCGTGCCCGCCTGCCGGCCTGGCTGCCAGCCCCGCCAGGGCCGCAAATCACACACAGCCAGCAGCCTAGCCCAGCCCAGCTCGGCCGGCACCGAGCAGCGCGCACACACACACACACACGGGAAATTATTTACAGTTCCGAGTCGTAAAGCTGATGCAGTTTGTATGAGGCACCGTTGATTATGCATCGCCCCGACCGCCTCCCCTCCTCCCCTCTACGACCCGACGGGCCGCCGTGACAGGCGACGCGCGCGAACGCGGCGCCGCGGGGACGCCCCGACCCGACGCGCGACACGACGCCCGCACGACGCGAGCCCGCGAGCGCGAGAAATCACGAGGATAAAGAAAGACAACTTCGGGCGTGGCGCTCGAGCGGAAAGAAAATAGTGCTGATGATGAAAAGAAGAAAAACAAATCAGACTTGTCAATTCAAAATAAATAAAAGGCTGTATTTAGGAGCGATCGTAGCGTTCGGGGCTTGGCACATATTTGCCCATTGCAAGGACGCGATGTACAAATGTGCGAGCGGCGAGAAGGGGGAGGGG
>NW_026267183.1:248715-250929 GCF_000697945.3 Frankliniella occidentalis
AAACCTTCGGTCCGTTCTGACACTTGCGGCAGACACTTTGGCTAATTTTACGCTCAAAGACGCGCGGGGGTCACACATTTTTCAAACACGACACGACGGCGCGGCGGACAGCGATACACAAAGTCGTGCCGCGTCGTTTAGTGTCGAACGCCACACCTTCTTATTTCCAGAGTGGCGACCGCCGCCGCCGCCGCCCCGTCTACTCGCCGCGGGGCGTCGCGACGCCATTCACGATCGCCATGAGGGAGTCCGTCCTTGAGAGCGCCGCTGCCGCCGCCGCACCGGTGGACTTTCTCCCTCCCGCGGGGGGGGCGGGCTGGCGGGCGGGCACAGCGCAGCAGGACGGGTGCATGGCAGTGACCCTCTTTGCCGCCGCCGCCACCACCTCGTGTGCGCCCATCATCACTAAAAGCACGTCCGGCCCAACTCTATACTCGAACGACGACGCTTCTCGAGTCCGGAACGACCCTCACGTCCTCGCGTGCGAAAGGGTCCCCGTGGTGCGACCGCGCGACTGTCACGCTCATTGGGCCGCGCGCCCACCACCACAGCACCGCCGCACGGCCCGCGGACCGGGCCCTCCTAGAGCAGCAGTCATCAGCTCTTCACTTTTTAACTAGAAAATTTGCCTAGTAAATTACTAAAGTTTTGTACTGTGGCATAGTATCAAGAAATTCTTTAGTATATCTTTAAACTTTTTCCTGTTGTTGCGAAAAGTTTAGTAGTTACTAGTCAAATTTTCTATTAAAAGTTTAGAGTGAAGGTCGACGGACCGCATACTTTCTAGCACGGGTGCTAATCTTTGCTGACGTATATTCGGGAACGTTTCTAGAAATAAAATAATCTCCATAATAATAAAAGAAAAATCGTAACCTTCAGAAAACAAAGTTGGTCGTCCATTGTCAACTACAGTCAAATCAGTCTTCATTGGGAAGTTTCGCGCTCTGGTTTTCCCTAGAGCGCACACTGACTGACTCACGTCGCCTCACGCCCAGCAGGACGCATAGCTCGGAATGGAGCACTTCCGATGGCGCCGGCGCTGCAACGGGGCCGAATGAGCCTACCTCTGCGCGTGAGTCAGTCAGGCCCCAATACCCTGCAGCACCACAACCATGCGGGAGGGGGCTCCCTTTCCCTTCCCACGAACCTGACATACACACGGGCCCGGGGGGAAAGGGGGAAGGGGGGACTCCCCCGCAGCCGCGAGTCTCACTGCACAGCGCGGCAAACGCGCGCGCAGCAGCGCAGCCAGGCGGGGCAGGGCGGGGAAGAGGCAAGGTTAGTCGAACATCCACCGCGGGCCCAACAGCTGGAGAAGTCCTGCTGTTATCACGAGTGGCCCTCGCCGGTCTCGGTGAAAAGACACGTGTTGAAAATTTGACGCGGAAGCGTGGTGACGAGGTCCTGTGCAACGAACATACGTATACCTTTCACTTGAAGAATTATTTTCAAAAAGTATGAATGGTTCGAATAAATTTTTCGTCCCGAAAAGAAAGTGAGTGAGTGAGCTGGTCGCCTGCTCCGCCACCGCCCGCCGCCCCCTGGTCTCTCTGTTTTTTTCTGTTTACTTTTTCAGTCACGGCAGCTCCGGGGTCCGGGCCGGACCACGTAACACCTTCGCCTTTTCCGATCCACTGGCTGCGAGCGCTGCGCGGGCCGCTCGGGCTGTGCGGCGTGGCGCAATGCCCATCCCAGCAGGCAGGCAGGCTGGCAGAGGCCTCACCTCAGTAACCCACAAGGGCAGGGTCCTTGGTCCTTCCCCCACAACGACCCGCGCGCGGGGGCTTTGGCGGATGCGACGACATGACGTGATGCAGGACCCGTTCAGCCACCCACGTAAACGACCACAAAAATCACTCCAGACGGTAACAAAACCCAAACTTTCTCGTCAAAATAAAAAACAAAAAACAGCCACATAACTTCAAAAAAATTATTCACAAAAAAAATAATTTGTCCAATTTTTAGAAAAAGACAGTTTTGGGGAATAAGAGTACTTAAACCACCATTATTATTGTGATAAGCGTGTACTGCTCATATCGGCATCCCAATCTGGCGCCGCCCGCAGCAGGCCGCCGGCCCCCGACTATACGGTTACGTGTCCTCATCCAGATACTCCGCCCGGCGCCCAACTTTTACTTTTCGCGCAGCGGCGCCCGGCGGCAGACGAACACGCCCCGCGCCGCCGCCGCCACATCGGGCGGAGGATGTATAGTA
>NW_026267183.1:255252-258138 GCF_000697945.3 Frankliniella occidentalis
GGGTTAGGGGGGGGCGGGGGGTACCACGACGACACACACAAGCAGAAAGGGTAAGAGTAAGGCGGCCTCGAGGTGGTTAATAATAGGTGGCCGTTATCAGACGTCGCCTCCTTCTCCTGGCAGCAGCAGCGCGGCAGTCAGGCAGCAAAAGAGTCGCCTCAAAGTCGGAGAGGCGGTGGCGGTGGGGCCCGCCGCGCATCCCACACGGCCCGCCCCGCCCCGCCCCGCCGGCTGACCCGCCGTGCCCCCGCGACGCGCCGGCGCCCCCCGGGCCATGTTACCCTAGGCAGGCCCACACGTCACCACGCTGCTCTGCCTTTATCTCACCCGACCCCCACACCTATCGGTCGGCCCGCCTCGCTCGCTCTCATTCTCTCGCTCGCTCTCATTCTCTCGCTCGCTCTCGTTCTCTCACTCGCTCTCGTTCTCTTGCTCCTCACCCACCACCAAAGGGTTTCTATGTCACGTAGCGCCACCCGAATGTGGTGGCCCCCACAACTCGACCCCCGACCAAGAATGCAAGGGTGCCACCGATACCCACAGTTTAATAAAAATGAAAACACAAAATGAGCCAAGTAACCATCACAGACAAACGCTACAACTGAAATTCATACTGAATACATGAGAAATAATTGTATATGGAGCCCGACCGTCCAGAAGCTGCCGCGCGGCTGCGACCGAGAACGCGTCATCCCTTTCTGCTTACGTAACGACGGAGCGCGGCCGACAACCAAACGAGAAAGAGAGGGCGCGATCGGCAAAAGGGGGTATACTATAGCCCGCCTGCCTCTCTCTCTCTCTCTCTCTCTCTCTCTCTCTCTCTCTCCTTCCCTTCCTCCCCTCACTCCTCTCTCGCTGCCTGCCGGGCCGCCCGCCACGCCACTGTACTCGTGATACACATGGCCCGAGCCGGGCCAGTCCGGTCCCAGCGCCGCCGCTTCGCCAAGATTGCGCTTGGTCAAGATTCGCCGCTGCCACGCCCCGCCCCGCCACGCCCCACGCGAGATAAGCCCGGGGTCCGTTGCGGGCGCCACGTAGGAAAGAGTGTCGGAAAAAGCTGTCGCACCGAGGCTTGATGGTTTACAATTATTTGAGCGCTCGGCGTGGCCACTATAGGTGGTGGGGGCCCGGCGCCACTATGTTAAAATCATAGGCATACAAAAAAGGCACCGCACTCAATTTGTGCGACAAACGATCAATAAGAGCGATTCGTCTCGCGACAAATCGTATTACCCAGACCCAGCAAGCAGAGTCGACATCAGTTCTCCCCGCCTGTAGCGAGCGGAATATAGCGAAACGGGTGCCGTAAAACAGACCAACCTACCCTCGGCGGAAACGAAACTCCTTTCATAAAAGCACCGATTAACTGGCCGAATGCGTACTAAAAACCGAGCCACCTTCACGGCGCCGATTCGCAGGTGGCAGTGTTTTGTTGATTTTATTTTTTTATTTTTTTTACCCTGCATCATCTCATTTAACCGTTAGGTGGAGAGCCGCATGATGAAACTCGGGGTTTAACCCGTCCGCAGAGATGAAACCATTTCACCATAATGCCAACGCCACGACAAAAATAATCTGTCGTGTGTTCCAGCGCATGAAGCCTTCAACTTGGGCAGCAGAAGGATGCCGTTTTGAGGGACGCGAAGCACACCAAGCCGACCGGGCAGCAAGCAGCAGCAGCGGCAGCGACGGGGCCGCGAGCCAGCGAGCGCCGCAAGGCAGGCCGCCGCTCACCGCCACAGCCTGTTTTCGGCCAGACCGCCCCCCTCTCTCCCCGACTGGGTCCGTCTGGACTGGTCCGTCCCGTCCAGGAGCTGGCCCTGGAGCGGGGCCGGCCGGGGCCGGCCGGGAAACGACTGGAGAGATACGACTCCAGGTGACGTTACACAGGGGCAAGCGGGCAGGTACCACTGTGACATTCCAGCAGAACAAGCGAAGGAACTCACGCTTCCCGGCAGAAGTGGAAATAACTTCCACTGCGCCACATCTGAGAGAGGCGAGTTTGACTCTACTACACCGTCCGAGAGAGGCGAGTTGGACTTCACTTTAAACCGTTCGAGAGAGGCGAGTTTGACCTCCCTCCCTTCAAGTGAAAACAATCAGAGACGTCAAAATAAACTCCCTTGCCATCCAGGCGTGCGCGTTCCCTGCCAATCCACCATTACACAATACAACTCAATCTGCGCAGGGGGGGGGGGGGGAAGCAGCTGTCAGCCAGCTGCGTGCGGGCCAGCTGCGAGGAACCACATCTTTGGGCCGGCGCGCGGCGCCAACAGCCCAGTAAGGCCGCCGACTCAGCTGTTATTCAGCTGCGTAGGCCAGCAAACAAAATACACAAATACTTTGAATGACAGTTCGCACAGCAGGTGCGGTGCGCGGCCATTCAGTCACAGCCGCCCGACACTCATTTACGCCTTTAAAAAATTGCAATCAAGAACTTTGCTGACGAAAAATGTAAACATTTCTCATTAATGAAAAGGAATTAATTAAATGTGCTTGTCTCCCTCGTCCCCCCCGGGCGGACAGCGCGAGGTGCAAAACGCGGGGGAATAATAATAATAAACAATTTCTCTCCCCCTTTTTCCTTTTCCAGCCAGCCAGTCAGTCACGGTACGCCGCGACGAGCCGAGTCGACTCAGGGGCACACAGCACGGCCGGCAGTGATGCAACAGCGGCGGGGCAGACCGAGCAGGCGGGCAGCGCGGCAGGCTGGGCCCTCTCTGGGCTGGGCAACCGCCACGCCTCGCTGCTGGCAGCCGCGCTGGCAGCGCTCTAGAGCCCCTCCAAGTCCACGGCGACGGGGCACGACGGGACCGCACGGGAAAGAAATGCCGCACACACTCCTGTGCTGGTGGACGAGGCAAAACATAATTTAAGATAACAAAA
>NW_026267183.1:262613-263179 GCF_000697945.3 Frankliniella occidentalis
CAGGGCATTATATTTCGTTATATTTCTCATTTCTGGAACTATTGAGTCCAATATCGGCCAGAAAAAGTCTTGTCTTACCTAGTTCTATCGTTTTGCCCCTGCTAGGTATGCAACCCCCGTAGAGCGGTCCAGTCGCGGTGTAGAGGTGGGCACCACATCTTAAAAGTGACCTATGGGTGTCTACTACATACCCCCAAAACGGTTTTGCTCTACTGTAAAATGCAAGGTTTGGTCGTTTTTCGGGGCTTACTCCCCGTACTAAAGTGAGGGCAGGTAATGGCCGGACCAAACCGTTACGGGTCCATCTGCGCGCACAAGCACACACACACACACACACACACACACACAGGTTGCGCTCGGCTCGCGCTGAGCAGCAGCATACTTACAGAAATATGGCCGACCCGTCGCGACGAAAACAAACAATAACAATAAATAAAAGGCCCCGAAAACTCTCCTACTCCTCCTCATTCTGATGGAAATCCGCACCGTCTATTGCCCCTGCTCCGCCCGAGGGGGGCAAAAACATGTGTGCGAGTGCGTGCCAGGTAAGCAGGAGGGGGGGAGGG
>NW_026267183.1:263344-264352 GCF_000697945.3 Frankliniella occidentalis
TTATAACGAGGGAAAAATAAAAGCACCCGCACAACTGCCTCATCGATGTTGAAAGCATGATGCAATTATTTTCCTGCATTATGGAGTTGGCCGGAAACGATATTACCCGCAAAATAACGCATTCGAAGGCGTCGCTGGGCCACGCCCGCCAAACACCACCACCTGGTGCATAAAAAAAACTAATGAGCTACACGACCAGGTCTGTCAGGTCCCCTCCCCCGCCCCGTCAAGCCCTACCGCACCATTCAAACAATGGACACTGCAAAAAAAAAGAAAACAGGAAGAGAGAGAAGCGCTATTCACTCTAGCTTCACATACAAATCTAGCGTTGCATGGGTGACCTGCCCCTGCATTGAAGTCTCCAGCTTATCATCACGTGACTCAAATCATCTCTTCTAAGTTCAGTCACAGGAGCCACACCACTCACCGCCAAGATTTTTTTTTTAATTTAAAATATAACAGACTGGACGCGCTCAGCAGCCGAAACTCGTCAGTTGCCGCCAAAGGGGGGGCGAGGGGGCCCCACACCGACGGGGATCAGAACTTGGAAAAATGGGGGAGGAGAAGGAAGGGGGGGGGGGCGCGACCCACCCCACCGCATAGGGAAAGGGGGGGGGCACGGCAAGGAGGCCCACGCAGCCGGGCGCCCTGACGCAATACCCACGCAGGCATGGAAAGCGGCGGCGGCGTCGCGGCGCTGTCACTTCAGGCCCCCCGCACCCAGTCAGCTGAGCGGGCGGCGGCTTTTCCCATGGCAACGCCCAGCAGCGCCACGCCACGCCCCATGCATTAATACGGGCGCCTCGATATATTCGGCACGCATGAATGCCAAAAGCCATACGAAGAGCGGCGAGATGCGGTCGTCGTAGCCACACCTATCGGTCGGCCCGCCTCGCTCGCTCTCATTCTCTCGCTCGTTCTCTCACTCGCTCTCGTTCTCTTGCTCCTCACCCACCACCAAAGGGTTTCTATGTCACGTAGCGCCACCCGAATGTGGTGGCCCCCACA
>NW_026267183.1:272067-274496 GCF_000697945.3 Frankliniella occidentalis
GGGCAAAAACATGTGTGCGAGTGCGTGCCAGGTAAGCAGGAGGGGGGGAGGGAAGGGGGGGGGGGTCATAAAACTGAGCAAGCCCGTCGTCAACCTGGGCCCAGAAGGGGACCGCATTCAGAGCGACGAGCGAGCAGCGGCAGCGCGGACAACAAGATTAACATGGTGGCAATATAATTGCTCCGATGCACGGAATTCGGAAACATAACGGAAGAGCTGAAGTTGAAGTTGAAGTGAGGGGCAGGGCCGGGCAGGGCGAGCGGGGAGCTCGGGGGAGGCCCGCGCCCGCGCGCGCTGCATGAGCTCGTCGCCATATGCTCTCTCTCCTACCCTGCCTTGCAAACCCCCATCTGCTTTTACGGCGCGCCCACCAACCGACCCGCGGCGCGGGGCGCGAACCAAAACGACGGCGTTGACGACCAAGACCCAAGATTCGCGTTTGCGGGGCTCGGCCGGGGCCGGACGGGCCGCGACGGCGTGAAGCACGCGGGGGAAGAGAGGCGAAGCGAGAGGGGGTGGGGAGGGGAGAGAGAGAGAGAGATCTACGGGCAGCTGGAGGGGAAGGGGGGAGGGGTCTTGTTTTTGGCGGCCGCTCGCTCTGACTCACACGGAGTATACTGAAGTGAGCGGCCGAGCCGAGAGAGAGAGAGAGAGAGATGAAAAGTGTTCACGGCGGCGTAGAGAGACCGAGAGAGACGACATGGGCCACGGTAGTGGTGGACACGACCCGGCCCACGGCCCAGCCCACGGCGGCAGGCAAAGCGACGCTCTCCTTCCCCTGGAAGACAGAGGACCTCTCTTTCCAGGACATAATTGCCTCGCTCCTTTGCGGAGAGAGAGAGAGAGAGAGAGAGAGAGAGAGAGAGAGAGAGAGAGAGAGAGAGAGAGAGAGAGAGAGAGAGAGAGACGCGACAAAAGCAGCGAAATTGCCCCCGCGCCGCCGCCCGCCTTTTGCAAGACGCAACACATCTTATTCGAAGAGAGCAAGCAACAAAAAGAGTGGATGATGAAACATATGCTGCTGCTGGGACGGCGGCCAGGCAGCTCGCTCGTAGTAGCTAAAGGCCCCCGCGCACAAGATTACACCCTCCCTCCCTTATACTTCTGCTGTACCTTCAACAACCCCACCGTCCCGTACTGGTGCTGGTGGAGCATCCCCCGGGGGGGCTGCCCCCCACGCGCGCTCACCGTGGCGCCTTCGCAGCCGCTCCGAAACAAGCGGTCCGATATGACAAGCTACACGAGGCTCTAGTTTTAATTAAAAGCGTGGCGGGAGGGAGGGCCGCCGGGGGGATGGTGCGGCCCCTCTGCTACTGGTGGTGGTGGTGCTTGGTGCTTGCCGTAAGGAAATGACGAAAGAAAAGGAGGAAAAGCAAAGCGGCAAAGAAACACGCCCCCCCAGTGGATGAAGTATAGTAATGAGAACCGAGGGAAATAGAGAAAGAGGGGGGGGGGGAGCGAGGGGGTGTGAAGTGTCCGGAAACAGCTGCGACTGCTACAGCATCTGCAGAGACCGCGGAGAAGATGCGAGGCAAAGAGGTCCTCCTCGACTGCCCCCCCCCCCGCTCTCTCTCTCTCTCTCTCTCTGACTGCCCCCGGGAGCGCAGTCTTCCGTAAGCACCACACGACACGCGGCGCGCCCATCACGGAGCGTGGTCATTCCCCACGATCAGCCCAGCCCCAGCGCCGCACTCTCTGAGAAGTCACGACAAGAGCAAAAATAACTAAAGTAAAAATACAAAAAAAAAGAAAGAAAGAAAAAGGAGCGGGTGAACTAGAAAGCGTGCGCGAGCAGGTTTTGTTTGCAAATAAAACGCTCGACCTCACGACCCGGCGCCACGACGGCTAGGCAGGTAGTACAATCTATCCGCTCGGGCGGCGCCGAGAGCCCCGTGTGGTTAGGCAGACCCGCCGGGCTCAGCTGCGTGTGGTGCAGCCTACCTCCAGAACTAGACGGCCGGCTATCGGAGATTCACCACACAAACGTTTAAATATTTTTATCTTCACTCAATTTAATTTAACCAAATTCACAAAACCATTATAGTTTTGGAAAATTAAATTACTTTTTTGCCAGACAAAAATTTTTCTCGGATGAAGACTCGGTTGAGTGTCTACCGAAGACTCAGTTGAGTTTCATTGGAAGATCCTGCTGAAAGTCTGCCGAAGAAGTGTACCTTGACGTACCCCCTGCTCGTCGTCCAGGGATGACGTCAGCGGGCCGCGAGTCGGATTGTCTTTGCCGACTCAGCAACAACACATGCACAAGCGGGCGGAGCTGCAGCAGAAAGGCGGGGCGCGCACGGCTGCGAGGCGCGCACCACCGACAATGCGCGTTCACTTCTATTGTGACGCTTTTTACAGTTTTTGCTGAGCTCGCCCTCTCCCTGCTCACGACTTTGTTCTTGTGCATTGCACCTTCTATACACCTT
>NW_026267183.1:274634-278707 GCF_000697945.3 Frankliniella occidentalis
GCAACCTTTATTGCGCGTCGCGCCCGCCGCGCTGCTGGAGCCATTCCGGAGCCATTTTGGAGGCCATTCGCCCCCCTCCCCCTCCCCCAAAAGGCTGTGAGCCTTTTCGGCGGCGATATGAAAAATCTTGGAATTTATCGTCAAGGTAAGTGAGAAAGGAGTTTAGGAGCGAGCCCCAAGCAACCAGGGGTGGCGGAGGAAGAGGCGGGACGAAATCGCTGGTGAAATAGGAGGGAATCCGACCGCCGAGCAGCAGCGCCGCGCACGGGCTTGCGCCGGGGGCGGAAAATAAAACGAAACGGGCGACGACTTCTCCACGACGGACCGAAATGACACCATCAACCTTCCGCACGCACGTTCGCCGCGCCATCCCTTTTCGCCCGTCAAACAAAAACACCCCCTGCGGGAGACGGGGACGGAGAGCGAGCGCAGGAGAAAAGGGGGGAGGGGGCGGCGAAGCGGGGGATATAGGCCCAGAGGTGGTGAAGGATGCCGCCCTCAGGGGGCGAAAAGTAAAAGCACCACATCACGGCATCGCTTTAGGTCGACCTGACGACAACGAGACGCCGACGTTGGTGGAGCCGGGCGGGAAGGGAGGGGGGGATAACCCAGGCGCGGGCGAGGGTGGCGGGGGCGGCGGTGGAGGCGGCAGAGGAGGAGGAGGCCTTGTCAACGCGCAGACAATCCCCCGAACCGTGTCATCCTCACGTCAGATGCCCGTCCTGCGCCTGGAGCAGACGGGGGGACTGAAGGAGAAGGGGGGAGGGGGGGGGGAGGCGACAGCACAGCCGTCGTCACACCTGCACGCCCCCCTCCCCCCTCCCATTTATCGAAGCACTTTTTCTATGAAAGGAGAATAAGATATGCTTCTCGTCGTGGCCAATGCAAGACGGCAGGAGGGAGGACGCCTTCCATCCCCTTCCCTCCTCCAGCATGAGCGTCACGACGCCCAGCACGACGACGCCGGCTTCTCAGTCTCTCTCGCACACACAGACAGGAACAACACCTACCCGTCCGTGGCCGCGCTGCACATGGGGAGTTGGGGCCCAGGCCCTGGCCGGCCGGCATAATCCTGGGTATCCGTGACGGGGCCGACGGGGCTATCCAGGGGGCCCAGCGGGGCCAGGGGGCCGCGGGGGCCCAGGGGGGCCCAGGGGCACACGGCCAGCCCTAACGCACTGGACTGCACTGCACAACACGCACGCTGGCACGCGCGCGCATACACACACTCACACACACACGCACAGGCGGTCACACACACACAGAGGACTTGGCTCTTCTTCGTCAATCAAGACAACACACGATAATCCAAAGACGGGCCGGAGGGCGGCGAAGGGGGTTGACGACTGTTAATCCTTTGGGGTCAGCTGGCGGTCCTGGCGGGGCCAGGGCGCGCACCTGCAGTGCACTCACTCGCTCGCGGCCTGTGCGCGGCGCACGGGGCATGCTCGGCAGCGGGCTCGGGCGTCAGCGCGGCGCGGCTCGGCTGGGTGGACTGGCTGCCCTGGCTGCCTGCCGCCCGCCCGCCGCCCGCCGCCCGCGCCACCGGCCCTGGCTCGAGCCGACGCGGACCCGAACGCGAGCCGAACGCGCGCCGAAGGGGGCCCCGCCACTTCGGCCTCGCTTCGGCCCCGACCGGCTTGGGGGCTCGGGACGCGGATCGAGGGAGGGCTCCCGCTCGCTCCGCTTCGGCTCGGCGGCGGGCTCAGCCAGCAAGCAGCTTGCCGCGCGAACGGCCGCGGGGCGCGCTGGCGTCGCGGGTGCTCGGGAGCGCCAAGTCGCTACGGCCGACTCACCTCCGCGAGAGGGCCCCACCCCACCACGCCCCGCCGCCCCCGCCCCGGCGGACTGTCAACAATCAGTGCCCCTCCCCCTCTTCTCCCCCTCAGAGGGGCGCCCCTGCCCCCCGCGCAGCAGGGCCCTGGCAGGGCAGGGCGCGCACCCGGCCCCCGTCCCCGTTATGCACTTGCAGCAGAGGTTAAGGTTAAGGGAGTGCAGGGCCTCGGGCCAGAGCGCGCTGGCTGGGGCACAACTGCGGCTCGGTGTTATTGGGACTTCCCTCCGCGGCGGCGACCCGGCGGCCACCCTGTGGGCGCTAGCCGGGGGGCGTGGAACATCACGGGGCCGACTTCAACTACACATCGGGCCACCAAATGCTGATCACTCGCCCTGCAGGGGGGCTCACTGGTACTGCTCACTCGAGGCCCTGAGGTGGCAGCACACTGAGAGAAATGTTTCGTTGCAGCGATCAAAAATTGTTCGATCAGTCCGGATTAGTCATGGCCATCAAAATTTTAGTCGCAGCAACTAAACTTTTGGATTCCAGCAACTAAAATTTTGATGCCTGTGACTAAGCCGAACAAATTTTGGTCGTGGGTATCAAAATGTTGATGGCTACAACGAAACATTTCTCTCAGTGCAGCAGTTACAGTGGAACGGCATGGCCCCTCTGGCTGCCGAGAGTGTCACTCGCCGTTTCAAGTACCCGCCGCCGGTACCGGTCGCACAGCCCACCGGCTCGGCCCGGCGGTACCCTACGGAACCGCTATAAGCCTCCAAAACCAGCCGCCGCCGCGGCGGGGCCGGGCGCGGCGCAGCGAAGACCTGCAGGACCGCGTCCACGCAGAGCGTCCAACATCCAACCATCAGAACAACAGCACAAACAACAGAGCCACTGTTCTGCTCGTCAACAACATCGCGTCCTCCTGTCACAAATTTCACAAAGATCTTGTGGGGGTTTCCAGGGGGTTTTCAAAGGGATTTTTAAGATTAGTCGCGTGATATTTCAAAGGAATCTCTCGATAATCAAAGATTAGCACGAGATTTCGGAGGAAGAGACTTTACGCGTCGCGCCGCACCGTACCGTCGGAGTTTGGGCCCCGTGTGGCTGCACAGAGAAGAGCAAAGAAGAGGAGGGCGTTGTATGTATTACGGAGAGTGAGGCACTGCTGCTGCTCGGGTCCTCGCCTCGGCTGGAGAGTGCCGCGGACAGAAATAGCGACTTGAAGAGTTTCGAACGACCGGCGAGCGAGCAGTGCGGCGGCCCGGGGCCCGGGCACACGCAAGTGTGTGTCTAGCCGTGACGGCACTGCACTCTCTGCGCGCCGCGCGCCCCCGCGAAGCCAGCTCAGCCCCAGTGTCAGCGGCGGTCGTATCCGCCCCGCAACGCGATCCCTCGACGCGGACCTCCACCACCAGCCAGCACCGCGACGACGAAGCACCACCGCTCGGGCCACTGATCCCACGATCGACAGCAAAAGCGCTTGCTGCTGACACAATCGGCGTCGAAAGGAAAGGAAAAATTCACAGGGCATTTTCCTTTTCTTTTTCGTCCGCGCTGCTACTGCTGCTACAGCAGCTCGACACACAGCGAGGTCGGCCGGCGGGCGCGCGCAGAACCTGCATTTTGCACTGGAGTTTCCGAGAGGCGCGTTGCTGCTGCTGCTGCTTGCTGCTGCTCAGCGGACGCGCGGCCCGTCCCCCGGCTGCCTGTGAGAATGCTGTCCTCATGTGACCGTGTGGTCCAGCAGGGGCCGGGCCGGGGGCTATGGTCGAGCCTCGGCGACTCAAGTGTCCGCGTCCCCCGGCCCGGTCAGCGGCGTAGGCGCGGCGCAGACGCGATGGGTTCTCTCTATCTCTCGTCCATCCGGCTGGGGGCCCCCCCTTGGGTGCCGCCGCGCCCCTCGCGGGACCTCCGCGGGGGGGCTCGCCGCGGGGGAGGCCAGCGAGCCATCGCGAGCGCCGGGGCGCCAGCGCCACTAGCCGTCCATCCCACCCACAGCACTCGCCGCATCCTTAGCAGAGCCACCAGCTTATTGGGACCTCCTAAAGATGCACCCCCAGCTGCGCCTCGGCGGGCTACTCCCCTTAGCTAAACGCCTAGCTACGCCTCCAAAGCTACACACCCTAGCTTCTCCCTTAGCTACGCCCCAGGCTCGCATACATTCCTGAGGGACGCGATGGGGCGCGGCGGCGCGCGGCCACGACGACGCCTGATGCAGCGAAATACACCACCCTTTCCGGAGTCAGCTTCGCCACGAGGCGGCTGGGCTGGGTGGAGCGGCAGAGAGAAG
>NW_026267183.1:283952-299895 GCF_000697945.3 Frankliniella occidentalis
TCACTTCTATTGTGACGCTTTTTACAGTTTTTGCTGAGCTCGCCCTCTCCCTGCTCACGACTTTGTTCTTGTGCATTGCACCTTCTATACACCTTCTTACCCCCTTCCGTCCCTTATCTCGTGCGAGATTACGGCCAACAGAGTAACGAGTAAGTGCCCTTTTGTTCGATAGGCAAAGACAATAAGTCTATCCTCCCTCCAGAGCTGCTGCCGCTGGCGGCCCAAGGTGAGCTCTAAACAGCGGCCCGGGCGCGCCCGCTCCTCGGCCCACCCCGCCCTTGCCCCCATGTTGGCGCACCAGCGGCTCCAGTGCGGGCACCAACGAATATATAACGCTTCCAGCCTTCGGCCCAGTTCAACCCATAGTCAACCTGCAGAGCTCACGAAAATGCAACAGCAGAAATATTGAGTAATACTCGGTAGTACTATAACTCGATTAACGCAAAAAATGTCACAACAAAACCCGCAAAATTACAATACTAAAATAAAATTTGCTATTGTTATCTAACGTCTTGGCCACAATTTTACGAAAATTGTCCCAAAACTCTTGTCGCACGGCCCTGCATTTTCCAGGCGGTGTATCAGAGTCGCTGGCCTAGCCTGGCCCCCAAGGCTAGCACTTCCTCAGTGCCAGCAGCGCCGGTAGCGGCAGGTGCCCAGGTGCCAGGATGCAGCTGCGCACCTGGCCCTCGGCGGCATACGGCCGGGCCGCGGGCAGCCGGCCCGAGTCGCACCGCTGGGCGCCAATATTCAAAATATCAGGGTAGAAAAGGCTACGAAATCAAAGCGCAAGACGGGTCGGAAAAGATTTATTGATTTCACTTGTACACCTGGCTCAAATGGTTAAATCACAAATGGCTCCAGCCTAAAACAACGTTACAGATTACGTTATTTGGAAAACAAAAACGCATATTGCATCTAAGCTGTGGCCGCCAGCAGCTCGCCACGAGCATCCCCCACCACCCATCCGCTTAAGAACAAAAATAAAAGGACGCAACAACGACAACGCAGATTTTTCATAACTACGAATCCGGGGCGAACCGCGCGGCGGAGCGGGCGGGCAGGCGGGCTAATGCGAATTTAAGGCAGAGCTGTTCTGCTATTGCGCTGCTAGCGCCCCTGAGTCCCAGAGCTGCTCCGGCGGTCCTGACCAGATCTACCCAACCCAGCTCTGCCACGCGAGTGCTGCCCCCAGAGCGTTACAGCGGGCTGCTTTCTGCTGCTCCAGCTCGACTCCGGCTGGTCATTTACAGAGCTCTGCGCCTCCGTAAAGCTGTTGCTGCCGCGAGCTCTGCTCCGCAAGCGCGGCTCTGCCTGACCCTCTTCTCCGAGTTCTGCCCCCGCAAGCCCTGCGCCTGCTAGCTCTGCCCCGCGAGCGCAGCTCCGGCTCCGGATGGCCCTTTCTTTCCCGAGTTCTGCGCCCGCAAGATCTGCTCCCACCCCACGAGCGCAGCTTCCCATCCCCTGCTGCTCCGGGCCGGGCCTGCTGCTTCTCCGCACTCTGCCCCGCACGAGCGCAGCCACCACCACCACAGCCCCTGCTGCCCGCTGCTCCGCGCGCGCGCTTCCATCAGACTTGCAAAACCGCCCATCAGCCAGGCAGCCCCGCGCAGCCCTGCGCAGCCAGGCCACGCAGCTCGCTGGACACAAAAGCCCGGGCGCTCTCAGAGACCAGCTCGCTCCGCCTGAAACACCTGATGACGCGGCACGGCCGAGCAGGCCGAGCAGGCGGAGCGCAGCGAACTAGCGTCAAGGCTGTGCGCCGGCCGCCGTGCTTTGGGTTCAGGCGGCATCAAGCAGCCCTACAACGAGAGCGAGCGGGGAGGCATTAGCGCACCAGTACAAAGTAGAGCAGCGCGGCTGCCAGAGATGTGAGACGCAACATTCTCTGGTGACACGGCAGAGTTCTTCTTACAGAGCCTGTCGGACCATTTAGGCAGCCCCCAACCCCCTCACCGAAAAACACAACAAAGGACAATAACCACGACATGCCTACTACTCCCGACGGGTAGGCATGCAACGACGTGCATCTCCCCAATACACTTGGAGTTACTCTCCCGGCTCGCTCTGGAGCGGCTGCAGCTGAAGGTTCGCGAACCTTGAATCGCAGCAGCGCGCGCGGTGCTGCAGGAGGCAGCAGCAGCAGGCAAGCACGATCTGCTGCTGCTGCCACTGCCTCCGCCAGGCATCCCCACCACCACCAGCCCCTTGAGGCCTTCCCCTTGATGGTGGTGCCCGTGGCGCGGCGCCCGCCCCGCCGTGCCGCGCCCCACCCCGCCCCGCCCGCGGGGCGCCGCGGCGACTCGCTCAGGCCCGCCGCGCCGCCGCGCCCCGCCTAGCTCCGGACGGGCCCGCTCCGCGCTGCTCCGCGCGGTGCTCCGCGGCGAGGCACGGTGGTGGTTGTGCAACGTTACTCAACTGCGGGTAACAGCGGCACGGCACGGCCGGGAGGGAGGGAGGGCTGGAGCAGCGGGGCGGTGGGGCGTGATCGCAGGCACGTTTCAATGCCACGGTGCGAGCCGAGCTGCCTCCGGCCCAGGCCCGCCCAGCCCCACCACCACCGCTAACCCTCTGTCGCTGCCCAAACCAACGCCCCCCTCTACCCCCATCCTCCTCCTCCTCCCCCGCCCTCCTTTGCTCGGACCGACCAGCGTTGATAAAGACAAGCCTTTTCACAGCGCGCCAAAAACTTTTGCAACAAAGATAGCGAGCATCTCTGCTGCCTGATTTCGCAGTTTACTTTCCTGCCAGAGAGAGGGGACTGCAGCGTACCCCTGATACTGAAGCCCCCCCCCCCCAAACTTAACTTTACCAGCAACTCCCTACACACTTTTCTCCGAATGACAGCCCATGAGTGACTCAAAGACTGCCAAAACCAAAAGGGAAAGTCCCCAGGTCGACCTACAACCCTATGGGGCGTTACGCGCTCGCCATACCTCCCGATTGACTCGCACACCGGTCCCAGGAACCGTGCGTGCCCATCCCATGCCTGACTCACGGAGGCGGGTATTGCCGCCACCTCGCACACGATTCTGCGAAGAAAAAGGCTGAAAATCACGCGCGCGCCGCGCCCGGGGAACCTTCCACGGCCACATTGGTGTGCAAGTGACTTTCCCTCAGCATCCCAGCCGAAAAAAGAAATAAAAATACAAAAACAAATGTAAAAGACGTGCGACTGGTTTGAACCAGCGGACCCAGACCGGACCTCGCGGGAACCACATCCAAACCACCGCGCCGACCGAAAGCAAAGGCGGCACAGCTATCAGCCACGGCGGGCGGCCACCCTGGCGCCCCGCGCGCGCAGCACCCGTGCCCCGCCCCGCCGCGCCCCACCGCGCCCCGCACCACAACGCCACGCCACGCTAACGGCTTAGTGGGTCAGTGGGACAGCGGCGAGGACGGAGCGTGTAGTGGCGGCGCGGGGCCTCTAGCTCGGCGGGGGGGGGGGAGAGGACCGTAGTGGTAGTAGTGGTGGTGGTGGTGAGGAGGGGCGGGGGCGGGAGTGGTGGAAGGGCTTCCTTAGGGGCGCCCCCCCTGTGCTTACGCCCGTGCGCGCGCGCGCGCGGGGGGGACGCCAATCGGAAGCCCAGCAAAGAGCCGGAGAGCTTTTATCTTCCCGAGCCACGCCAGGCCACTCCAGGGCCCAGGGCCTCATACTGCAAGACCAGCTTACACCGCCAGTCAAAACAGGGACAAAAAAACCCAACAAAAACGAATCTTTAAAATGTTGCACAATGTTGCCCCAGGTGCATTCCCCAAAATATTGTCACAAAATTCCCTCCTCCCCCCCCCCCCTCTTCCCACTTCCTAAGCAGAAAACCACGTTCCAAAAAACGGCGCTCAATACCACCGGCACCGGCCTGGTTCCCCTATGAAGCAGCAGCAGGACGTCGCGAAACACTGACAAGTAGAATAATTGACGGAGACAGCAGCAGCAGCAGGGCGGGCCGCGGGGCGGCGAGCCTTCGCAGCCAAATCGCGTGCTATTCGTCGCCTGTCCGTCTCCGCCAGAGGGTCCCCCCCCCCCCCTCACAATTAGCCGAGTCGTTCACCTCTACTGAGAACATACGAACGAGCGTCGCGTCATCGCCGCGCACACCGCCGGGCGTCCATCCGCACCGCGTTGCAAAGTCCACGACACGGCGCGTCATCACGAGTGCTGGTGTGCCGGACGGTGTACATCGAAAAAAAAAGAAGGGGGAAAAGAAAAAGGGGGGACAAAAAGGGGGTTGCGAGCGGCGAAAAGAAAATTGGATCTCCGCGGGAGCGCCACCACCACCGCCGCCGCCCGCTCGTCGCGCAGCCCAGCTGCGGCGCGGGGGAGGCGAAGCAGGGGGGACTCGAACCCACGACGACGAAACGAACGGGGGCAAACTCGATCCGCCGCACCCCCCGGCGTGCAGCCAACCCCAGAGGCGGCGCGCGCTGATAGCCTGTGTGCAGGGTCCTGAGGGAATGAGCAGGGGGGCGGAGCAGGCAGTGGTGAGGGGGCTATGGTGGGCACCCGTAATTTGTCCAAAACCACAGCTGTTGGCCAACCTCTTTCTCTCCCCCGCCACGCCTCGCCCCGCCGCGCGCCACTGTGACGTCACGCGCGTACGGAGCTTTAGAGCCCTGCCCTGCTTCAGCCTCTCCTCGTGAGGGACCTGCTCTCCGGGACCGTGATGGTAGGTCATTAGGTGCGCTCTGGAGAGATTAAAGCACGTGTGTAACTGCTGCCGTGTACACAGTAAACGCACAGAGCTCGCAGCGCCCAGCTTTACAGAAACGCGCGACGTCCGGACGCGTCCGTTTGTCCGTCTGTCTGCGGGACGCCGCGCGGCAAACACCGGGGGCCGCCGCGCGACCCTCGAAAATTATTGCGCAGCGTTTTGCAATTTTCGCCTTAGCGCGGCGCGAACAGATGGGCACGCCTGGCAGGGGCAGGCTCGGCGGCCGCGCGCACAGCACAGCGCCGCACAGCGCCCGCACAGGTGGCACCAACGCGCGGAGAGCTTTGGGCCTGCGGGACTTCCCCCACCTACCTCACGCGGGAGGGGAAAAGGAAGAGGGGGTAAGGGGAGCGTGGGGGTCGAGAGCTCGCGCTATGGGGACGACGGGGAGCAAGGGGGCTGGTTCGCATACACTGATAGCTCAAGTGTGAGACAGTCTCACACTAGAGTGTGCCCAACTGATGTGTACAAACAGAAGTGTGCGTCTTTCAATTTCGGTGGTAATGTTCAGGCCTACCAAGTGTGACAAACGTCTCAACACTTCAGAGTTAATCAGCATAAGGCCAACAAAAATCCCCGGAAAGAATGAAAAAACCCGCCTTCAAATCGACAGTGTGACGACTTGTCAAGTGCAATCACAAACCGTGCGCGCCCGACCGCCCGTCACGGCGCAGCGGGACGATACGACATACCCAACAATTTATTTTTCGCGCCAAATTTCTGCATGCCGCGGGCTCCGCCGCCATACACCCAGCGCACGCGCCGCACAGTGAATGGCGCTCTGATTGGCGCCGCCAGCGTGATCCCTGATCCCCGCTGCTGCTGCTGCTGCTGCTGCTGCTGCTGCTCCAGCGCAACGCCGCCGCGCGCGACTGTTCAAATAAATCAAATAATCCCGTGAGCCCCGGGGCCAAGCCCGGGCCAGCAGAGCGACCTACTTCCCATACCGCCGCACCCCACGGGGATGACACGCGCAGGAGAGGAAAAGGGGGGGGGGCGTTTTTAAAAAATCGATTCACACTCAGTCCACAACAGCCCAGGCAATGTTTTATTTAACGACCCCCTGCGGGGATGGATGGGCTACGCGGCAATGCCACTCAAATCAAATCGAGGTAATTAGTAAATCAGTTTTGGTAAATGATGCGACATATCGAACGGGGCGCCGCGGAGGACGACAGAGTATAAGCGTATGTTAGTTTTGGCATTATCGCGCGATTATATTTGCACCAGAGTGACTTTATTAGTGGCAAGTGTGAGCATGCAAATAATCTTCCGTATTTGTGTTACCAGGGTGACTGATTCAAGCCCCCGCCTGCTCGGGGGTAGACTGTACCGCCATGCACGAAGTACGGGCGCGTTGCCTGCTCGTTCGGGCCGTAAGGCGTCATCGCGGGGCGCCATTAGTCGATACACACTAACTGGATTTGTATCTTTTATTTGTACGAACTTAAGCAATTGATTTTTTTGGTACACATTTCTGCATTGATTTGAACACTTTTGTGCATTTATTTGTAGCAAAGCATGCACTTTGTCATACAAATTTCTGCGAAACGAAACGTGGTTTAAGTTAGTGCGAACATTTGCACAAAAACATACAAATACATTTACTATGTGTATGCACACCCGAACATGCCCGCGGAGAGAGAGAGAGCAGTACCCACTATATTTAGGCAAAGATTTTAGCCGATATAAATGCTACGTGTGATAGAACGTTCGAAATTTTAAGCACAAGTAAACAACTGACATGTTGCAACTACTACTACTACAAAGAAAAGCAACAAATAAGAGACCTATACACGCGATTAACTAGAAGGAACCTTCACGGTGGTTAACTCTACAGAGTTAGAGTTTATACCAAAGAAAGAAGCTGATAATTAACTCTAAAGAAACCTACACAATTAACTTTAGATGGTAAACACTCACCACGCGAGCGGGCCGTCACCAGCGAGGTGGTTCGCGTCGCCGGACATGGCTCATGCTTCACCTAGGCGCACACACTCAGCGTTAGCACCGTGGGAGCAGCACAACTACTTGAGGTGCAAATTCGACGAGTCCAAGCGCCGACGCAATACAATTATTAATTCGGAGGTAATAAGAGGGTCTGGGTAGCGAGTGCTAAGAAAACGTACATACAGTACAGCAGGTGCCGTCCAATTCAAGGAATAATTCTGTTTTCAGATTATTATTCTTTTTTTTTTTTCCAAGTTTGCTTACTACCTTCCGAAAAGCGTAAATGAGCACCTATTTTTTCATTTATTATACCCGTGACGCCCTCCAAAAGTAAAACGAAATGACCCCGTTCGTCTTATCAATTACAATTAAATCACGGGAAATTTCCCGAACGTTTGAAATGATCTCTTTATTGTGCACACAATTCGACAAATTCAAACTCATTTTGAAAGGAACACAATAATAATACTTACCGTACTGTACCGGTGGGAGGATCCGCGGGGGCCTCCTGGGCGACAGGTCACCTGCACGAAAAAAATAGTGTCAATAAATAAAAGGGTTGACAAACATTTGTCTGGGAACACTTATAATAAACAGCATACAGATGTAAACGAGTCTGGTGGGTCTATGTTCGAGAGACGCAAACGGGGCTCTTACTTCATAAATTATGTTATTTGCAAGTTCTTTGCCTTAGGCTAGCGGATGGGCCCCATCCCGTATGCCCCCCCCCCCCCGGTCCCTCAGATTTTGCTTGCAGTGTCCAGGCGCACAGAGCGTACATCTGAGCCCAGCATCGCCCCCGCGCTGCTCCCCATACCAGACTATATACACGCCTATAGAGCCCTTGCACGCCCATAGCGCCGGGGCCCAGCCCAGCCCAGCCCAGCCCCTGGCTGCTTTCAGACAGATAAGAGAGCATAGAAGCGCCGCGCACAGCAAGCCCTGCGCCCCGTTGGCGTGGCCCTTGAAGCTGAAGCGCAACAAAACATTTCAGCCATCTGCGAGCTTACAGCAGCAGCAGCAGGAGCAGCAGGAGCAGCAGGAGCAGCAGGAGCAGCAGGAGCAGCAGCAGGAGAAGCAGCAGAGTGGGATGGATGCACGGTCCGGGATGGCGGCAGAGGGTATAGGGACGGAGACGAGCGCGTGGGCGCGACGGCGGGGAAGGACCATCAAAAGGACTCGCAGCTGAACACCCGCTCATTCACAAACATGCATTCGATTGCGGTCGGTGTATGCACGTTAAAAACCACAATGTCTCATTTTTTGAGGGAAAAGGGAAAACTTTGAGGAACTCCCCTGCTTTGACGAAGATAACCTCAGATTTCGAGGAAGTCTCCTAAAAAAATGTGGGATTTTTCCTCATTTCTGAGAAGATACCTCAAAATCTAAGGCGTGATCGGAGGACTCTTCCTCAAACATGGGAGGTCCTCAAAAGTTTTCCCTTTTTCCTCAGAAAATGAGACATTGTTTTTACCACCGTGTGGTCCTTCCCCCGCGAATAAAACCGCCCGCGACATGTGTGTGTGTGTGCATAAAACACACAGAGTTGCACCACTAGCGTTTGTTGCTTTGCACACTCCAAATGACAGTGCATAAAACACCTGCTGCCGGTCTGCGACGCCCTGCCGCCGTACCGCCACTTGCGCGACCGCACCTGGCCGTCTCTCTCCCTCTCCGCAAAGGCGCGCGCCCCCCAGGCGGGGAGCTCCAGGCGTTCCAGGCAGAGTGTGTGCTCCAGGCGCACACGGGCGTGTGTGCGACGAGGACCGCAGGGCGAGCAGCACGGCCACCAGGATAATTACAGGGGGCGCAAGGAGCGCGCGCGGACACACACACACGAGCACACACACACACAGTGTACTGCTCAAAAAGCCTATTCCACGACAAGACCAGCCCGCCGCACTGGAAACACCTGCCAATACCTCCTTTGTCTCCAGAGCACCTGCCGCTAGATTAGCCGCGCGCGGCTCAAACTAAACCGACGGCTATTCAAATCGTTTCCTTAACTCTTCCTTTTACATTATACACCCGGGTCCTTTCGTTGCTGCTCCTGCTGCTGCTCCTACTACTGCTCCTGCTGCTGCTGCTGCTGCTGCTGCAGCTTCACTCCAGCTTGCTGAACTCAATTTCCCCGTAAATATATCCGATGAGGTGCCGCAATATTTCGTTGTTGTTGCCTTCATTGCTGATCCCAGCCACTCGATCCCGTTAGAGGCGCCCCCGATCCCCTCTTCCCCTTCGCTCCCGGCGGCGGACTGTGCCGCCGATGCTAGATCTGTGCCGCCCTTTTCTCATCTCGATAAGAGCATCCATCCATCCACCCAACAGGACCCGAAACGGAACGAAGCTGGGCGGAGCGGGGTGCCTGCCAAAAGCCTACATCAGCCCCTCCGCCAATTTTTAACAAAAAAACAAACAAAAAAAACCCGTCCAAACCAAATACATATTTTTATCTGATCATATTTTGTCAGTGTACGAGAAAATAAACTACATTATAGGCCTACATGTAATAACATTTTTTCAAAGAAAAGGTAGGCAGTAAAATGCCGATCGAAATGAGAATAATTCATTCAGAACAGTTAAACTAGTACAACATGGAATTATGTAAAAAGTACAAAACAAAAAAAAAGGTTACACACATGTACACATTACTCGCGAGTCTGCGTGACTCGCCAAACGGAGCCAAACGAACCGACACGGGAAAAAAATAATGATAATACTCCACAGAGGGAGGGCAGCACGATGTTTGAACTTCTAGCACATCATATGGTTTGGACACGCTCCTAAAAAAATATCGCATGTTTTGCAGTGAAGCCCATTAGCAGGCCATAGCCGTTCGAGCAAATTCCTCCCCTCCTTCTTCCCCCCTTTCCTCTTCTCCCCACTCTTTCTCTCCCTCGCGCGCTTCCAAACAGCTAGAATATAGAGGACTAGTGCCAGAACAGCTGGCGGCCGCCACACCCCACCACAGCCCGCCCCGCCCCGCCCCGAGAGGAATCCTTCCATCGGACCAGTCAGTCCTCCTCCCGATCCGATTCGCGTTCCTGTCAAATCGAGCTCCGCCGGGGGGCTCGGGGGCCCAGGGGCCGACCAGGGCCGAAATGATGTAATATGCACAACGTGACGCCACTGGGCTGGACCCAAGCGCGGCATAATCGCCTGCTAAACTATCTCCCAACATCTCAACACAACGTCGGAAAAATGCGAAGGGACTATAGGGACTTCCCTCCCCCCAAGCAAACACCCAGCGTACGGCGACGTGCGATAGCAGTGCTCGGAGAAGTGCGTAGGTACATGTTCTTCATATTCATGAAACATTCATTCTTAAATTTAAGAGCAAATTTATTTTTCAAATTGCTTTGAACCTCGCGTTTTTTAAAATTAAGATGGATTGTTTTTACAGTTAAGCGCTCCGGTCATTGATTCGAATGTTTAAGGCACAAACAACAACAACCCTTTAAAACTTTCATTTTAGGGAAAGAAATTCCTTTTTTGGGGAGAGTGGTGTTTTTACAGGCAGTCAATTTAATACACACAGAATAATTACTATTGTCACAATGCATGATCAAAAGGGCCCAGTGGAAAAACCACATCGATGCGATTCCCGCAGCTGCCCGCGGCTGCGTTAGGGGGGCCGGCAGGAGGGCTACGGGCAGCACCAGGGTAGCGCTGCAGGGCGGAGGGAGCGGAGCGCAGAGGGCAGCGGCGTACACTGGGTCGATAGATACACCGCAAGTGCAACCACGCGACGTCACGCCCCCCTCCCTACCCCCGCACCCCCGACCTTTCTCCTGCGTAGGGTATTCTCCCCCCCCCCTCTCCCAGTACATGCAAACGCATTCACACACAACACACATTTGCACACATCTCACCGTTAGCAAAGCACCCGTTGCTAACAATTCCCAGCAGCGAGCACAACAGTTTGTTGCGATCAATGATTCAGAGTTTCTAGTGTCTTTTCTTCTTCCCCCCAGCTCCGCCTTCCCGTTTCCACCTCACCTCTTCGTCACTCCCCGCCACGCCCCTTACACTAAAACCGCAAACTTTGTGCAAAATTGAGGAGCGTCCGGTCGTCGAGCGTGGTAGTAAAGGGTGCACACAGCCACCTCTCTACAATAGTGACACTGTTAGTGACACAGTGACACTTTAATATTTAACAATTAATTTTTCACTGGGCCCTTTTTTCTAATTTACTGTAGAATTTACATTAGAATGAAGCGCCTATTTAAAGGCGCGCACTTTGTGAAAAATTAAGATCCAATGCAAGAGACATTGTTTTTATGCAATTGTCAGGAAAGAAAATATTGTCAACCTTAGAAATTGATTTGGATGGCATTTGTCTCAATAATTTAATGCAAATTTAAAGTCATGAGCTTGTATTCATTTTATTCAACAGACCATTGTCTTTTATGACAATGCTTTGTTTCTTTTTGTTTTGAATGCATTGAGCAAGTTTCTCTGCTATGCTGGTCATCATAAACTTATGAAGGGTACTGTACACACACTATCATAGTTACCCTAGCGGTAGTAATCAAACAAGCAAGATAGTACAAGAGTGTCCTAGGTCTAGGTAGTACAGTACCCTCTATGCACAGCACATGACCAGCCCCATGGTTTTAATGCAAGTGTACAGTACTTCCGATCCTGTGCCCTACTATGCTTTATGTACCGGTAACCAACTACAAAACTTCTCTTAAGAGATATTAGTATTAAATAAAACACAACAGCTCTATTAAAAAAATGGGTCAAAAAGTAATTCTAATGATGAGCAACAGAATCATTTTAAAATGTGTAAGAGATTGATTAAGGCAAATGTTCTTGTACTACCAATAATTTGGCTGAGTTGACCTTCACTGATTACAAAATATAAAAATGGCTATAAAAATATACAATGATTAAACTAAGACCTTTCTTAATATGTATGCTTTGTAAAGAGAGGTTTCAACAAAATTTCAGTATTAAAAGATTTTAAAAATCCAAATAGAAATAATGGGAAAATTAAGTCTGGTATACAACAAGCTGAAATCATACAGTATGATGGAAACATTAGAAAATGAAATATGCAAAACACATCCATAAAGAGTTGTTGTTACATCTTGAAGTCTGATCTCTTCCGCTATATCTAACTCCCACCTAACAGTCATTCACACTTGCCCATTTGTCTGTTATACAAATACTTCATACTTGGAATGTAAAGAAACTCTAAGCACGGAATACAGGTGAATAAATTTGCCTAGACTACAACCAGCAAAATGAGTGACAAACCTCCCAATAAGAGCGAACAAAAACAAACAGGTGTGGACATCCTAACCTCTAAATTTGACAATATAATACTCGTGACATTTTGACAAAAACACAGCCATTGATCAAAAGTGCACAGAAAATTAAGCCAAGTACAGTTTTTTTTCTAAATTGTGCTACAGTAATAGGAACTAGCTCAGTCAAAAATTTTTAGTTGAATCTAGGTTATGAAGAACATGCAAAAGATTTCTTCCATGGATTATCAAACTAAATAAAAGGACCACACATCCAAAGAGTAACAATTTAGACACATAAGTGCACAGTAAAATGTCCGTCAAAGTACTGAAAATATTTGAATTTTAATTGTGAACCGTGGTTCTGACAAGATGTTGGTCAAGGTTATTGAAAGAATAATGCAAAATAGAAATATTATCTTGAGAGACCATCAAGCACATAACGAAAAGGATGTGAAAAAAAAACTGTTCACTTTAGAAGGTGTGACACAATACTTGATATTACAACCAAACGAATAAGTTAGAAAAAATAATTGACACCATTCAAATGATATTGACTGTCTATATGCACTGATACAAACAAATGGATAAAACAAGAAAACCATTTATACTGATATAAGGAGTTAAAATATAAAGATTTTACTGAATACACAAAGTTGAGTTATATGGTCACGGGCCGCTAAAATGTTGCCCCAAACAATGTAAACAATCCATCCAAAACATTAGACAATGACTCGTACACAAAGAAAATAATAGGAACAGCCAAAGAGTGGCTTAAGACAACAGAATTGTAACACCGTACTACAGACAGATACACAAATATTTAATCACTAGCCCCGTAAAGAAATCACTTTTAAATCAAGACTACCACTGTCGTCGAACCTCAGACGACAAGGTTCAATTGCCAGCTTAGTCGCAGACTCTGCTGTCAGCTCACTTATCAAGTGGAAACATGTGAGCAGTCTCACAAGTTGGTGTAACCTTGCAGTTCCAGGAGTGACAGCAAAAGAACACAACAGAGGTACTTACAGTGCATGCCTGTGGCCGAGCAGACCCTGGCACGGCCTGACGGCAGGGCTAGGCGGCCCTCTTGTTCACAGTTTTTGTCCGGGCCTGGGCGGCCCGCGGGCCGCGGGGCTGGAGGATGCTCCCGGACAGATTTTAACACTTTTCGTTCAATTGCCTTGCCGGCCACACTACACTTCACACATTCCAGGGAGCTTACAGACAGCTTACATCGCAGTTTCAAGGTCCTGTTATCTTGCCGCTGGCCGCTACTGCCAGACACCATACACACTCGCACACACACGACACTAGTGCCACACGTCAGGGGCGTAATCCACGGGTCCCGAAACCAAAGTACGCAGAGTAACACCACTGTAAATACGAGTTGTAATTAAATCATGGCACTTCTAGACACAGTAGTAAAACTCAATACAATATGGCTGCGCGATTGTCAACTATTTGACGAAAGCAGCCAGGATTTGTTGACCCTGACAGGTAGTTTTGTAACAGGCTCTGTGATTGGACGGCTTTTCAAAACACTGACGTTGGTTGGCTGAAGAGGGGACATCTCAAGGTCGGGCACAGAGGTACCAAAGCAATGGGTCTCTAATTTTTGGAATATTAAATGCTTTTTGATCAACTTTTCAGCCACTCAGAAATTTCTGAAACTTTCAAAATTGATTACGATTCATATGCAATACTAAACACAAGCGAAAAACGCGTACTGATTTCATTTCGCACCACTAGTTAAGCTCCGACAGGTTGGCAGCGCGCGCAGAGCCACGACCGGCAACGCTGCGCGGTAGGTTCAAAAGTAGCAGCGCCTGTGACGTCACGTCACGGGATGGAAGGAGGGGGGCCGTCAGAGGTTGCAGGGAAAGGTCCTGCGCACAGTAGCATTATGTACTCGACGGAGGAAATTGTTCACTTCCTTGGACTTTTGACTATATGCATATGCTGTTGAATTAACATCTCCAAACTGGTCTTTCACTACAACCCCGAAGCCCGCAAGGCAAGGCGAGACTTTGATTCGTCTACAGCACAGGACATTCAGCACAATTTGCCTTAGTTCACCTTAGAGCATTACACATTTTGAACAAAACAAAATACTACAAGTGTCATCAAATATTGACGCGGTACACTGTCAACATACGTTTAGTACTGCAATTCCTCGTGAGATGATATGGTGTTCGAAGCCCATCAAAGCCTCTTTGTTTCTGATAGCGCTTGAAATTCGTTGTGATGAAAGCGTCGTAGTTTCAGTGGAAAATTTACACCCTACTATACTTGAGCCACCTTTGCTGTCCCCAACCTCCAACGGAGACGACACGCCGTTGAAAATACGCGACCCTGCCCACCTTGTCCGGGCCGATGAGATCGGGACGGGACGGGGCGTCCGACGACGTCAACTTCGTCACGGGCAGGTTGGGTGGCCTACCTAGCGGGAGGCGAGGAGGGAGCGCGCTCGATAAGTTGCCTACCTCGTAGGCACCGACTGGGCCCGGTCGCTCGCTAGCACCCACAGATGTTTTGTTGTCCTTGCGCCTGGATAATTCTCTTTTTCAAAATTGTTGACGTGACGTACCGGAGTTTCAAGTTACCGCGGTCTCTCAACGTAACGTGGAGCACTAACCTTGTACCGATATCTTCCGTCGCGTTACGGAACTTTTCATGTCCGCTGTGAGGAGGATTTTTCATGCTAAATCCGAATTGTTTTGAGTGGAGTCAATTATTTCCAGAACGAAAATTCGATCTCGAAATGATAATTGTCTGTTACAATGGTTTGCTTTCAAGCATCAAGCAGTGGCACTATCCAGAGCTGAATCTGCTGAGACCGCCGTGTCTCTCTGTTGGACTTCCCTGTCTTCTTACGGCATTTTTATGTATTGCAAAGAAAACTAAACTGAAATTGTTGAAAATGAGGTTGTGTGTGGTAAAAGTAAAATCTACACAGGTAAATAAATTGTTTATTATATTTTTTCAAAATTACATCTATACACAACACATAACAATAGATTGCATTTTGACGAAGGAAAAGTCAAATGCGTGATGTAGGTATGTACACTATGTAAGAAGTACGTTTTTCATTGACAAGAAATGCATTTGGTCATGTTGCTGAGATTATCACAATTACAGTCTCTTTCGCCACCAAGCGTTTCATCAGACTTGCACCGACTCAAATTGCCGCCGGGTGAAGGATCCACCCACTGTGAAACGTTGACGAAAAGCATATTAGTAGAAGTAGTTATGTATCAAGTTCCCGCCGAACAGTGGAAGGGATCCATCTATTTGAGTTGTGTGGTCGCCTGCTGCGAAGTACACTCTGACATGAGGTTGGCGAGATCCTCCCGTAGCACGTTGACCGTGGAGGTACGGCCCGCGGAGGGTTACACTTGGGTGTGGCGATAGTCCCTCGATCGCCAGCTCAGCCCGTCAGCCGCCGACCGATCTGCGGACAAAACGAAAAAACAATTGAAACAAAAACAATTCATTCGTTTGTTAGTTGACATCCACCTCACCAGCGAGCTCAATAAACCCTTAACCGCCGCCCAGTTCAACCGTCCACCCCCCGTTTCATTCGCTCTGCATGACACTGTGCGCACTCCCAGATGATGCAGTCCACCAACACCGGCCACGCACGGGGCGACAGAAACATCACACTCACTCTGACTAGCACCATCCGTAGTGCACGCACACCCGCGCCTCCAGCCTCGGGCCCGCCGCAGAGGCCGAGGCCGTCGACGGGGACCTCGAGGGCGCGAGGACGTACCGGGTGCCTGCGGAGCCCACGGGGTGCGCGACGAGTGGCCAGCACAAAGGTGACATCGCGGCCAGGGCGGGCGCGGGGGCGGGGGCATGAGCGCCCGGCCCCCATCGCCCCCAAGCTCCTGCTGTAGCAGCAGCAGCGGGCGGGGCGGGGCCGCGGCGGCCTGCGAGGCCCGCGGGGCCGGAGCTACCAGGGTTCTGACCTGCAGCCATGAAGAACACGTCAGGGTTCAGCCTGTGATAGACAGGTTGACG
>NW_026267183.1:299945-302453 GCF_000697945.3 Frankliniella occidentalis
CGGCCGGGGGCGGCACCGCCGGCGGCGGCACGGACGGGGGCGGGCCTGCGCAGCCTGCGCGCGGCCGTGGCGGCGAGCGGAACGTGGCCGGGGCGGAGGGCGGGGAAGACAGCTCGTCCAGGTCCGTCAGCACTGGAGCCGCACGAAAACAAAACAGGAGAGAAGATAAACTCGACTGAAATTTCAGCCAACCCGCTGAAAACCATCTCAGTGCGTTCTACGCCAAGGAATAAAATCTGGAGAAGTTCTCCAAAAATAAAATAAAAAGAAACCACCAAAATTAAAAGAACATGATGACTGTCAAGAAACCGTTTAAGTGCCGCTTGAAACATTCTCATCGTTATGGTCCACGATCTCCCAGCTACTCACTGTGTTGTCTACGCTGATGGAGCTGCTGCGGCCGCCAGTCGTCCTCCTCCTGCTCCCGGCTTCGCTCTCGCTCGCGCTCCCGCTCCTGGTCCCGCTCCCGCTCGCGCTCCTGGTGCTCGTGCTCCTCGAGACGCCGCCGGAGCAGCACCTCTACGCCGGGGGACATGGACAGCTGCGAACCTGGCGGACGAGCACAAGACAAGACACCGGTCAGACCCGCGAGCACGATGGGCTGCCTGCCCTCCGGGCGCAGGCCCTCCGAACGAACAGGAAAACGTCAAGAATAGGTCAAACAATTCAAATTGACGTCAAAATAGCCAGTTTTCAGCCAAAATTTTTGAATTGTTGTAGTCAGGACGACGTTGATACGACGCTCTCGTTACGTTTTACTGATTGTTGGGCTACTTTCCCTCATTTCACTCAAGAGTTAGTTTGAAAATTGAACTTCGTATAAACGAAACAGCTCTTGTCTGTATACAGATTTGTCGTAGAGAGCCGACAAAAATGTGTGTATATCTTTAATTTTTTTTAAAATATTTCAATCATTTTTCTGTTTAAACACACTCATGCAAACGCACCCTCTCGCTGCAGGGAGTGCTTCCAGTCCACGGGGTGTCTCTCGTACAGCGCTCGCCGCCGCTCCTTGCTCGCCATGGTGCACTCCTGCAACAAGAGAAAGAGTCGAAAACTCTCGTCAGCAAACAGTTAGTTAGCGATCTTTTTGGCGCGAGAGAATTTATTGTCGTATCCTTCACCCCGCAGTCATTTCGCCGCTGGACCCTCGGCAGCACGAACCCGCCGCGCTGCGTAAATGAGAGGAGATACTAGTTTTCCAGCTCAGCGGAAGCCGCCGTTTGATGTTACTGCAAAAAGTCGCAGAACGGGGGGCACTTCCAATTGAACTCTTTCGCGATCAATTTCCGCGATTGGTCCGTTCAACCCGGTTCCACCCCGCCGCCGCCACGGTGCGAGGCCCCCCTCCGCCCGGCCCAGCCCGCTCCACGACGAGGCGAAGGAGGTGGCCGGAAGCCTCCAGGCCACTTCTCCAGAAAGGAGTCCTTGAAACTAGACTGGAAACCCGCGACAGCAGGAAACCCTTTCCGTCTCTATTCCAGCCGGCCGAGAGGAAGTAAAAGCGGTGGCGGCCGCGCGCGCACCCCGTCCTGAAGGTCCTGAAGGTCCTAAACGTCCTGAAGGTCCTGAAGGTCCTTCGCCCCCTTTAATGTGCTGCCGCTCGCTTCCCTCGACAAATAACTGTTTGGAAGCGCCAGGTAAAATCTTTTTTCTTTTATTTTTCGCTGCTCGCAAACGTCTTTGTTGGCGCGAGCCTAACGAGGAAGGGCCTCGGGCGGCGGCGCTTCTCGACCCTTCGCCGTCGAGGCCCTTTGCGCCGCCGCCCTGGTCCCGCCAGCAGCGTCCGATCGCCTGCTCCTCCGCGCCAGCAGCTGCCAGGGTCAAAGGATATGCCTTTGGCTCGGCCCGCGCGTGCCCGTGGCGTGCGCGGCTCGCGTGCTGAACGAAGATCAATCAAACAATGTGTGTGTCCTAGTGTGTGTGTGAGTGCGCGCGCGAGCACTCTTTGAGTTTCCCTTACACACTATTTTTCAATATTGGATATTGTGCCACCCCCCATAGATTTATCGATGACGGGGACGTTACGTTGACGTCGTTACCGCGATAAAGTCATCCAATTGACGTTTAACGATTGGGCACCACTAACAGTTAATACAGTTGTTAACTGATTGAAATCATGCCCTCAAAGACATGTAAGTACATTTACGTTTTATGTAGAGCGGGGCAGTCAACAAAGTTATGCAGCGCTCTCATTTCGTAACCATCCGGTCCGTTACTTTTATTCGTCTTCTCATATATAATCTTTTCCACGCTTTCAACCTGCGTTCGACAGGGGGCGTTTATAACGTTATTACGTCTCGTTGGTTTGTTTTGCGTGTGTTTTCCTACCTCCTCTTTCTCGACGAAACTTTCTTTGGTCCGCAAAACCCGGTGTGCGCTTGCGCACCCACGCACTCGCGCTCCGCGGCCCGTGCCGTGCCTTTAAGCCGCGGGTGGATTATATCCACGCAACGCACTAAGCCGGCTCACCACCCCGCCCCACCTCGCCCCGCCCCGCTCCGCCCC
>NW_026267183.1:302683-304408 GCF_000697945.3 Frankliniella occidentalis
CCGCCACGCGTCGTCCGTGTCACCTGAAATGATTGACTTGACGAGGAGCGCGGGGGCGAAAAAGTGGGTCGAATTGCGGCGGCGGCGGCGCCGCGCGTCGCGTCGCGTTCAAACTGGAGAGGGGAGGTGGGGCGGGGTGTGAGGGGGTGCGCAGGATGTGACTCAAATACTAACGATCAACGTCGTTATGAGAAGAAAGGCCCCTTCGACGGCGAGGCGCGCAAGGATTGGCGAATAACAAAAGCTCCCCCTCTCCTCCCCTCCTGGCGCACGCTGCTGTGCGGGGCTTCCCCCTCCGACCCCCGCCCCGCCACCCCTCCCCCGGACGAAAAACTGTTGTCGTAATAATTGGCACAGCGTAAAACACAGCGATGCGCCCGTCCTCGAGCTGGACACGTTCCTCGCCATTGCCCTCGGGCCGGGCGCACGTCTGCGCTCGTCGTCGCGTACGGACGATCACGGACGGACGATACGGACGGACGTACGGACGGACTGAGAGCCAGCTTACATTACCTAGATTACGTACCGCTCACCGCAAAACGCCCGTAGGAGAGCAGTGCACGGCCGCGGCGGGGCTGGCAGTGCCCGCCACTCCACTCCACGACCACCACACCTCCACCCCGCCGTGACGTCACAGGGGGGGTTGACGCCTGACGCCTGCGCTCGCACTGCCACAGCGACACAGCGCAAACTGCGCTGCTACTGCTTCTGTTGCCATTCGCGCAATGAAAACGAAGGCGAATAAGGAGGAGGAGAAGAAGAAGCAGGAGAAGAGGAAGAAACAGGAAATGTTGAGGAAGAAGATGAAAAAGGCGACCGGCGGCGTGTCGCCGTGGTGGAAACAAGCCCCTCCGGCGGACGAGCGAGCGATGACGACCACTTTTATTCGGTGCATCGCGACGTGGACGACGACGACGCGCCGGCGTGGCTCTCCCCGTTATTGCCTGGATGTTGTTGTCGGCGGCTGCGGTCTGTCTCTCCCGGGGCGGGAAGTACTCGCTCGGGCTCTCCACCACAACCATCACCTCCAGCACGTAAAACTCGCTCGCTCGCCCGGCCGCCTCCCTCTCCGCTCCTCGACCGTATAAACGGTCCGGCCCGGAACAGACACGAGGAACATCTCTCGCGGCGGCGGGGTCGTTTCGTTTTCAAGAAACAAGGAAGCGCAAAATGTATAAAGAACTTTACGTTGTTTTTTTGTTTTTGTTTTTCGTCATCATCGCCGCTCTTTTACTAATCGAGCAAAAAGGGTTAGCACCCCGTCAGGTTACATCATTTTGCCCGACTGCGCGGGACGCCTGGCGTTGTCACGTGACCACGTAACAACGTACACACCGGGATTGTTTTTGTCGAGCTGCGCCGCTGGGCCGCACCCCTCGCACGCGCAGGGGAATATTTTTTTTTTTGTTTATTTGCTTTATTTTATTACGAAGCAAAGCCTCTCTGTGAAAGCTAGAGGGGGGTAGAGGGGGTGCTGGCGCATCGGCGGCGCGAGCGGAACGCGAACAAAAGCGGTAAAGGCCTCTCTGTCGCTGTTGCTGCTGCCGCCGCTGCTAAAGGGCACGAGAGGGGCGTCAGGCGCCGGGCTCGGGCGGCGACATGACATGCTGCTGGTAGCGATGCGCGCGCGCCAGAGTGAAAGTGCGGCGGGGCGGGGCGGGGCGGGGCGCCTTGTCTCCCTGATGTGCTCGCGTTATCGGAGCCGCCACCGCCGCCGCGGCCGCG
>NW_026267183.1:304943-309245 GCF_000697945.3 Frankliniella occidentalis
ATACACTCTAAAAAATAATACAGAATTCTGTATCAAATTTGATACAGAATTCTGTATCAGGCTCTTGTGATGTGGAAACATGTAACAGGGGTACAAAATTCTGTAATCTGATCAAAATGTTACAAAATACCGTAAATGTTACTAATTTCTGTAACAGATAGAAGATCAAGTAACGGTAGATACAATTTTCTGTAACCCTGGATACAGAATTATGGAACTTCGTTGGCACGGTCTCCGGGAGCCCCGGTGGCATTACACCGGGTTCCAGCGACCCTCTCCTCAGGTAGCCTGGGTGGCCGCGCGGGTAAAGGCGCGACTTCCTGATCCAAGGGTCTGGGGTTCAACTCCCGGTGCGGCAAGGTACATTACGTAAAAAAAAAATCGAAGGAGTTAAGTCCCCTAGAAAAAAAGAAGAGGGGGAAAGGGAGGAAGAGTAACAAAATGAAGAATTACAATTTTAAAATCCCAAAGATGTTCTGTATCAGGTGATACAGATTTTCGTATCCATGTTACAGATTAAAATCTGTATCAAAAATGATACAAATTTCTGTATCATGTGATATGTAAATTACTGCGTAACAATGTTACAGAATTTTGTATTGATTTTTTTTAGAGTGTACACCGCACACAACACCACACTCTCTCACGCAGAACACGCGCGCACCTATTGCGCCGGCATAAATTCTTTGGGGGGTGTTTGGAAGAAGGGAAGGGGTGAGGATGGGGGGGGGGATACTCCTATTATAATTACAAGTACCCATATGGAATGCATTTTTTTTCTAGAAGCATGATGTCATTAACTTTTAGTATTAATAACAATTGCGAGTGGAAATAATGTCGGGTGTTTACTGCGGGTGTCCGAGCGTGAAAACGAGTGCGCTGTGAACACTGTACACACACACACCGCCACCGTGATGCGCAGGTGAAGCCCTATCCCCCCGGGGGTTGGTTAACTTATCGCGACTCGTCATTGGTCGGCCGTGACCGCCGCCGTGTCCCCCTCGCGGCCCCCCTTGCTCCAATCAGATTGCGGCCGATGCACCGCCGGATCAGATGTCGCGCGCGCGCGCGGCGGTGCCGTTGTCCTGCGGCAGCAAGTACCTCCGCCGTGTGCCCTGCTTTGCCCTCAACGACGGTGCAACGGTAAACGTAATAAAGTGACACGAACAAAAAAAAACTGTTAAATGACAAAACGGCAAAAAGTGTGGATGTAAAAAGGGGACTTCGTAAAAACGGCAACAATTAAGCGAGGATAAAGCGTACGGAAAATGGGAGGGAAAACGATGAAAGTTGATCAAATGTTGAAAAGCTTATGGTACACACCTCGAGCAGCTCGAACCAGTCCTCGAGGCCGTGGGCGGCCCTGAGCAGCACGCGCGGCCTGTCCCTGGTGCTGAGGGCCACCACGCTGTAGCTGCGCCTGTTCACCCACTCCACGGCGTCCAGGTCCACCAGCCGGATCTGCGGGAGGCAGGGACACAGACAACCATTACACGCACGCTCAAAACAAACAGACAAGGGGGACAAACAACACAAATAATGTAATTTTGCGGTAAGAAATAAACTTCGTTCTTTAGATTGAATTATCGCCCATGTTGCGATCAGACCAGAAAGTGCGCCCGTCATTCTGCTGTTACAAATACTACCCAACGTTCATCCAAGGCAAGGTCACATGGCGCCTGTTGGGTAGGCAACATCTCGCCTTTAGCGCACGCGTGTACTGCGGGGCGGCCTACCCTGGGTCTTGCAGGCGCCATACACACTTCTATTCTCACTTTCCAAAGTAATTCGACTTCTTTTTATCAACGTAAACCGCAATTAAATCAGTATATCAAATCCAAACGTTAAATGTGCGATATTTTTTCGGCCGCGAACGTGCCGTTGCACCGGGCCACATCGTGTAGTCCAGGCCGTTTGACTGGAGTCTCCGGCACGAGCGGGCGCCGCATTTGGGCAGCAACGTGACCATTGTCCCCATTTTTTCGCGCCGCCCTAAAGGAGAGCGGCGTGGAGTGGAGCCGGCGCCGCACCGCGCGGGACGATCGCATTGTTCGGGGCGATCGCGTCACGTGATCAGCCAACCTCCCCCTTATCCTGCTTCGGCGGCTTATTAAACCAGCACGGAGGGAGAGAGAGAGAGAGGGAGTGAGTAAGAGAGTGAGTGAGAGAGAGAGAGAGAGAGAGAGAGAGAGAGGGAGAGAGAGAGGGCGGGGCATAGGGAGAGCGAGAGGCATAGGGAGAGAGAGAGGGAGAGAGACAGAGGAAGAGAGCGAGAGAGGGAGAGAGCGAGAGAGGGAGAGAGCGAGAGAGGGAGAGAGCGAGAGAGACAGACAGACAGAGAGGAAGAAAGAGACAGAGAGAGAGAGCGACAGAAGAGAGGCGGTCATTTTCGAACGCGGGACAACGCGGGACAACGCGGCACCAAGCCGAGCAGCGCGCGCGCGCCGTGCCCCGCTGCCCCGGCCGGCGCCGGCCATACAATAGGGGCGGAGCGCGAAGCGGCGTGGAGCGCGGCCCTTGTGCCTTCGGCTTTGCCATCGGGTTGCCTTTGGCACAGCGTGAGAAAGCGGCGGCCCGGCCCGCGGGCTGCTTGGCAGTGCAGCGCTCGCGCGGGCAATTACTGGAAGGAGGGGAGGGGGAGGGGGGCGGGTATGTAAGCACGAGTACGTTTACGCACACGACCCGCGTCTCCCCTCTCTATCCTAGCTGCCTTCGCTGCTGCTGCTGCTGCTCGCCCCGCTGTGTGGACATGGCCTTTTAGAACAAACTATGCGATACGTCTAGTACGACGACGGTTGTTGTATGTCACTTTTCTTGATTGCCATGCAGCAGCGTATCTCGAGCGGGGAGTGGGGTGAACATCATCATCGCAGACTGACTATTTTGACACTCAAAATACTTGTTTCCGCCGGCGGAGAGAGGACGTTTTTGGTCCTCGGTATGGCGAGGCGCCTGCGGCCGCGGGGGGTAGGCCTCCCGCCCAACGCGCGTGCATTGCAGCGCGCAGGTTGCCTACCAGCCGGGCGGTCTCACGGCGGCGGCAACGGGCCGTCCGGCCGGGCAGCCAGCGAGCCGGGATGGGGAGGGAAGGGGGGGACGATTACCGTAGCGCTGGTCCGGCCTCGTCCAGGACGTGCAGTGCATCAAACCGTGCAGCCCGTATGCTCCCCCCCCCCCTTCCCCCCTCCCACGACCTCCTCTGCCATCCATCTGCAGACGGCTGCATCCTTGCAAAACGTCCGGTATGGCGAGCGCGGCCCGCCCGCCCGCCGCCTGCTGGAGGAGCCGAGTGGCGCCTCGTCTGCTGTTCGCGAGGGTGCTGCTGGGAGACTGGCTGCTCTATGCGACATGCTCTGCGCCGTCGCTCTATGCTATGCCCGTATTCGCTCACCTTGAAGATGAAGTGCCCCATCTGCGACAGGCCGTCGCCGGCCGCGCGCCGCTTGAAGCAGTGCAGGTAGTCGCTGGTCAGCACGAAGTAGCGCTCCTTCCAGCGGCTCCACAGGCGCTCGCGCTGCTGCCAGAGGACGCCGCGCTTGATGGCCGGCAGAGCCTGCAAAGAAGGAGGACAAGAGGGCGTCAAGTATAGACAAATACAAAAAACATTTACCACAAAAAATATTTAAAAAAACGGACAGATTAGAAGTACAAAGAAGGTAGGATTTGTATGTGCTCTCTTTTTATTAGAAAGGGAATTTCAAAAACAATCTGATAAACCGGTGCTCTTTGAGAGAAGTGACAGTGTCGGTAGAGATGTCAGCCCGGAGAACAAGAGTGCTGGCATCAGCTGGAGTGAAAGAAGGTGTCGGGGCGCAGGTGGTAGTTATGTCGGCTTTGGACAGGCATTATGATGAGTGATGAGTGTGTGAGGTGCCCGTCAGCTCGCCCCGCCCCGCCCGGCCCCGCCCCGGCCTGCTCGTGCCCAGGCGCTCAAAGGACCCTGCCACTGTGCCCCGCCCCGAGGCCCGGCGCCCTCGCTCGACAGTGAAAGTGAGCAAGTTGTACTACCTCTCGGTGCGCTCCGGCGGGGCAGGGCGGGGCGGGGCGGGGTGGAGAGACAGCGGTGCGCGGCAGCCGGCGGTAGCCGGCGGCCACGGCGGCGGCGACGACGACGGTGGTATTCGACATTGTCAGGGAGGACGACGATCACGGCGACGATAACGGGCGAGCATGAGGAGGCATTATCGCGATAACAATCAGGATAACGACGGACACGGTGGCGGCCGGGAGCACCGCGCAGGGACTGTTATTGCAAAACCACGTCGTTGTCGTCGCCGCCGCGATGGCGTGGCAGGGCGGGGC
>NW_026267183.1:310371-314364 GCF_000697945.3 Frankliniella occidentalis
GGGCTCATGAATGAACCGTCGCCGCTGTGGCGTTCAACCTTGATGATTTATTCGGAAAGGAGAGAAACAACAAGCGAACGAAAAAGAGGCTGAAAGGAATGGGAAGGCACGCAATCGGTCGTGGGGTGGTGGGGCATGGTGGGGCGAGGTGGGTTGGGGCGAGCCCGCAGCACGCAGCCCCGCTAGAGAGCAGCGACTGCCAGGGATGAGCTAAGAAGCAGCCAGTCAGTCACCCCGGTGAGGCGGGCGGGGCAGGGCCGAGCGCGCGACGGGAAGTGCGAATGACGCACGCGGCGAAAATAACACATTAATCTCGCCGGAACAGCCAAAAGGTTGCGATCGACCTCAATTATAATCGCCTTCAAACTTTACTTTTTCTTTGTACAATTTATTTCCTTTAATTTTGTCAACTATCGTAGCCATACACATTTTAGAGCGTGTTTATTTTTTACGAAACACACACAGCGTTTAAAATGATCCTCCTTACTAGGAAACAGCGCTCCTCTGCGCCGTCGTGACCCCTGCTGCGCGCCGCCTCCTCCTCCTGCCGCGTCCTTGTCCCGGTGGCCGACCGCGCGGGACTGGACGGGCTGGGCGATCCGGAAGATGTACGACGAGATGCCGCCCGGAGCCCCGCGCCGCCGCGCCCCGCAGCAGAGCGGCCGGCCGGCCAAGGCGGTCCAGTCGCGGGGAGGACATGCGCGCGCGCGGCAAGATCAGCTGGCTGGGAGCGGCCCGGCCCAGCCCGGCCCGGCCCTGCGCAGCCTCCCTGGTCCTGGCCCAACACGCAGCGCCCGTCCTGCCCAAGGAGGAATCTCGAAACCTGGCCCCGGCCCAGCTTCCCGATTAACGATCCCCATCACGATCGTTTATGACTGATTCTGATTATCAGCCGAAGCGTGCAGTCGTTTTTCTTTCCTTAAAATTTTACCATCTAAATTACTGGCGTAGTTGGTGTCCTTGATTTTGGTCTATATCTTTCTAGCACATTGATATGGAAATTTTAACAATAACACTAACCTACAAAACAACCAACACCCAAAAAAATGTGTTCTCAATTCAAGGACATCCCCAAAATTTTAAGCCAAGTAGGGATTCTTTTAATCTCTATTTACTTGTTTCAAGAGTAAATAGGGGTTAAAATAAGAACATTTGTATTAAAATTTGGGGGATGTTTTTGAATTGAGAGCACATTTTTTGGGGTGAATAATTTTGAGCGATAGCGATGACCTCATATCTGATTCCGATGATCCCGATAACTTATTGGAGGGAATCTTTTTTTTCGGAGGTACCGATTTGCAGGTACAGTCATCGCCACTGATTCCGTTGCCTTTATTTCTTCACCGCAGCGCGGCGGCGCACGGCGGCGCGGCTGCGGGGGCGTCATTGCTCAGCGCGACCGGGCCCATTATCACCGACCGCGAGCCTCAGGGGGGAGAAAAAAAAAAGGAAAAAAAAAACAAGTACAAGCGAGCAGAGAGAAAGGATGGGGCTAAGCAATGAGCGCCCCATCGAAACGAGACCATCGGAATGAATCTGTGCGCGGCGTTCACTCTGCTGCTGGTGCCGCCGTTGTTGAAGTCGCGCCCAGCTCGGCCGCCCGCCTTTCACAGCCCCGCGCCACACTGATTGGCCGCCCTGCGCCATGCTCTGCCCTTCCCGCTGGAATTTAATCTTTTTCGCTGCTCCCCCCCCCCCTTTCCAAGCTCCGAGCACAGCCTGATAGTGGTGGAGTAAAGGCACGGCTGCTGCTGCTGCTGCTACTGCTCCCAACTTGTTCGCATCTTGCTCCTAGATCGCTCCCCGCGTTACTCTCTATTTTTTAAAAAAAGGTTTTTTTTGAAGGGCCTTTATTATCGTCGTTTTCCCATCGCCCTCCTCATTCTCCTGTAAGTTCTTGGTGAGCCCCATGGGACATATAGTCTTTGCTAGGTAGTCGTTCATAGCAGGGCCCGGTCGGGAGGAAATGGGTTGCGAGCCGCACACAACATTTCAAGGGAAAACACTCGAGGCACGGGGAAGTCCGCCCACCGCCCACCCGTCGTCGGTCGGCTGGTCTGGAATCACTGGAATAACTGGAGTAAGGCACACAGGCTCTCCGCCGCGCCGCTCCCCCCTGGGTGGGCCTGGGCCCCCGCGCGCCGCCCGGCCGAGCGTGGCCCGGAAGCCCCGCTCGGAACCGTCCTCCTGCCCGGCACACGTTAGCCCTGGCGAGGTGGGGTGTGGCGAGGCGTGGCGTAGCGGGGCGTGGTGGGGCGTGGCCAGTCGAACCTCCGGTACGGCATCTCGCTGCCCGCGCGCCGGCGCTGCTGCTGCTCTGACGGGGCCTCCCAGCCGGCTGCCATTCAATGCTTGACGTAATTCCATCGCAATAACGACGACGACGCGACTCTGTGAATAATCAGAGAAAGCAGCAGTGGCGGCGGCGGCAGCAAGTAGCGCGCGAGAGGCGGCGGGAGGAGGCAGGCCACGCCGTCGTCATAAGCCCCCTCGGGGGAGGGGGCGGCGTGGCGTGGCTTTCTGCGTTCCTCCACGCCACGCCACTCCTCGCCGCAGCAAGCCGCCGCTGCTGCTCCTCGCGGTGCTGTGCCATGACATTTCCAGATAGCAGGGAACTCGGCTGAGGCTCCCGCAGCCTGGGCCCGGCCCGCTCAGCGTCGCTGATTGCTTATTGCTTTCCTCATCCCCCTTTACTCCCGCCTCCCGCCCAGCAACAGTGACTGCAGGAAATCTATATTGTTTCACAAAATGAAGCCATTTCCGGTTGACACGGCAAAAACTCGTCAATTTTGTCGAGGCCGAAAAGTGAAGGGGGCGGGGCACTTATTGGATTTTGCACAAATCATGCACGGACTTGGTGATTCAGACAAGGTGCAGGTGATGACGAGTATGAGCAAACTAACCCGCCGCGGCACGCAAGCGTCTCCTCTGAACCACCCCCGGTGTACTACGATGATATGACACCATAAGTCTCGCTGCTCGGAACGTCTGCAATATAGCTTTGAAATTGCAACAATATCACCTTCATGGCATTATGCCTGAATGGCTATGACCCGGCTCACAAACAACCCCTTTCGAACCGTCGGCGAGCCCCAATCAACATCACAGGGCCTCAACCTCGCCCCGCCCCGCCCCGCCTCACCTCGCCCCGCCCTGTGTTCCATGTTCCCGTGACATTTCCTGTGAGTCCAGGTAACGAGGTGGCGCGCTCGCTCCACGCTGCTCCAGGGCTCCAGGGCGCTACAGGGGCGAGGAGCACTAATGGGTGGCTGCGCGTTCTCCAAGCAAAGGCTCCAGCAGGGCTCCAGCAAAGCCCTGGAGCCATGACGATGGAGGGAGCGCAATCAATTATTGATCACCACGGCCACATTAAGCCTATTTTTCCAGTGCGATATGTCTAATATTTTTTAAGAGAGCGTGCAAAGTTGTCAGCGTCCAGACGGCCCGGCACGACGACGGGTAATGTAGGCAACCACGGTGCACGCGTGCGTTGCTGTTGCCTACCCACAAGGCTGAGAGAGACGAAGAGACACAGAGAAAGGCAGAGAGAGTTAAAGCGAGTCAAAGAGAGACAGAGGAGCGGGTCATAGTCGCTGTCGCTGTTGCGTGGCTCGGCTCCGCGCTCGGCGCTGCGTTGCCAATCCGCTAAACGGCGAGCACCGCGTCGGAGTGGTCCGTCACGAAGCAAAAGGCTCCCCCTGCTCACTCTGATGGAGATGAGGTCTCCCGCCGCGGGGAGGCACCCGTCCGTGCCGAAACCTTCACCCGCGGCGCCCGAGCCGAGCGCAGAAGGAGAACGCGGGGAATAACAGAATGGGTATTGGTGGTATGGCGTCGTGCTCCAGGAGGATATGTAGTTAGCGATAAGTAGGGTCGAAAAGGAGGATCCGGCGAAAAGGAGGGTCGGCGCAAACCGCCGCGTGCGCTTGTTTGAGCTCGCTCCTGTCCAATTTTTCGACACTTAAGCATCCGTTCACGTTCGCTATGAACTAT
>NW_026267183.1:322349-326728 GCF_000697945.3 Frankliniella occidentalis
CGAGGAACAGCGGAGTGCAGGCCCGCCAAGGCTCCGCCCCGCACTCTCTCCTAATCATGGGGATGGTACGGTGCAGCTTGGTTTACCCCATGCTTTGTGTACCTTTTTACCAAACCTCCATTCTTAACCTAACATTTAAAGTTGCACACCAGTTATCATGCCGAGGTAAGTGAAGTAAAATCTTTCCCGTGGGCTTCGCAGTTATACTGTATAGCAGCGAATGCACGCATGGGGAGGGTGGGTTGCCTTTGCCTGCTGGCTAGTCAGTAGTAGACGGTAGTCCGGTAAACACCAGCCTGCTGAATGAAACAACGCGAGAAAACTTTCAACATTTTCTACCAGAGAGGGTCTCAAAAAAGAACTCGCAGAAAACGCCCCCTCCCCCCTCCCTCGATTTTCACTTCACTTTTCCGAGCTCACTAATACCCTGTCGTCGGGGCTTGCCGAGTCCTCGGGACTCCCGCCAAAGGGTTAGGCCCATGAGGCATGAGGTGGCGCGCTACGCAACGCCACGCCACGCCGCGCCGCGCCGCGCTTACGCCGCTCGCCGCACCTTCACCGCGAAACCGCGCGGGTGCCCTGGTCTCCCCGCCCAGAAGACGGCTGATGACTCACGGCAATCAGCGCCGGCGGTGGCCGCGGGACCAGGGCCTCAACCTCAGCCTCGGCCGAGCCGGCGACCACCAGCGGCCTGATGACATCAGGGCGACATCTGCACGGCAGGCTGGCGTGCGAGCGAGAGCGAGAGCGCGTGAGGCTCGAGAGAGATGCAAAGATTTTCTCGACAACCCCTTCTCTCAATTCCAGGAACAGCACGCTCGCTGAGAGCACGGCCGGCCGCCCGGGGCCTTGCGGCGCGCGGGCTCGCGAGCGCCTCCCCGAGGGGGTGGGACGGCGGGACGTCCAGGCGGCTTTGCTACATTTCAATTTCACGGACACTCGGCTGTGGCCTTCTGGATTCCTCCAGCGGCAGCACAACACAGGTGTCCTTGCCCCCCTCCCCATCACCCTGAGGGGCGCGGGCTGGGCGGGGCGGCGGAGCGGGAGTCGCAGCAGCAGAAACGATTCAACTGGTGAAGGCGTCGAGGGGTGGGCCCTGTGCCTCTGCCTCTGCACTCAACAGGTTCACGACCCCGACGGGGTGCAGGAGATGGAGGGTGTGAGGGAGGCGGAGTGAAGTGATCGGCGGGAGGTGGCGCGGTGCGGCCACTTCTCCACCACCATCTTGACCAAACGTTATTGCGATCAGGTTCGTGGTCTCGCCGTCCGAAGGAAAAAAACTCTCGTTTCTCCTTTCACAATCACCACAACACAAGGACGTAATCGGAAGCAACCAGATAGTCTTCTTACATGTGTCAAGCGGATTAATCCCCTGAGGAGCTCCGCGTGGTACAGTAGATGGGCGGCGCGAGCTGGCTACTCCGCCAGGGAGGTAGGCAAACCATCGCGCACGGAGGCGGTGGGTGTGGACTAGGGCCTGCTCACGCCGTCGCTCGACATCGTACTGAGCGAGGTGGGATCTCGAAACGATAAGGACACGATGTTGAAAACGGCAATTTTGCGGAATATTTTGCCGCAAGTACTCAACTTCATGGCGCCTGGAAGGTATGCATCATCTTGCCCTGCAGTGCAGCCGTGTTGTTCGCGGTGGCCTACGTCGCGTTTCGCAGGCGTCCAGCTCATTCTGTAAATTGCCGAATGAATCTAAGAGAAACGGGCGTACTTTCTGGACGATATGCAAAGCAGCTGTGTGAATACGGTGGTGCGCGGTCCGTCCTAAACGCCTCGGTGCGGGAGCTGTCCGCGCAAGAAGACGTTTGACGCCCAAAGCAAGAGACCCAAATCCAAAGTTCCCTTACGCACGTTACCGACGTCACCTCAGAGGATGCTAACTGTGGGGGCACCAACCAGCACCATGCACGAGCCCCATTCCAACAAATACGTAGCCTCAATACCTTCCAGCTGGAAGACTAGTCCTACCATATTCTCCACCGGAGTGAGGGAAAGAGGTGGGCTGGAGGAAGTTTTTAGAGCTCTCTAGTAATGGTTTTCGTGGTTGAGATTGAGGCTTGAATGGGCCGAGGGGCTGCTTCAATAGGGTGGTCGACGAGAAACGGGAAATGCTTATCAATCGCCGTATCTCAATCTCAGTCCACGACCACGGCGCAGCCAATCGTGGTCACAAAATTGTAACAACTGATTTGCCTTCGCAAACATTTGCGTTGAAACACGTATTAGCTTCTCCATGAAAATGTGGAATTTTGAAGAAAAGTCAAACGAATGTCGGGGGAAGCCCCTCCTCCTCGGTCGTTAGGTCGTTAGGTCGCATCGCGGGCGGGTCGAGACCGTCGAACGCCATCTCTCGGAGATCGGAGAAAGCACCTGACGGACTGAAACCCTGCCGTGTGCCCGAGCGCTGGTGGTTGGGAGAGGAGGGGGAGGGGTGTTTTATTTTAAAGTGTTGGTGTTACATGGCTGCCTCTGACTGGTCACAATAATGTTTATATTTACTGTAGAAATTCGGCTGTAAAATTTGTGCCACGACGTGTTAGTTCAAAGGACGTTCCCTTTTCTTCCATAGTCCTATTTCTTGTAGTGTAACTTTTAGATGTGGAGAAATTAAGTGCTGGGAAAATGGCTCAGTGCAAGGCAACCCCCTATGAATTTGTTCAAAATGCATTCTCACCCTTGTTTGCTGTACTCAGCAGCCCTATGGCAGAACAAGTCTGTCGTAAAAATAACCTGTCTTTTATTGAGATGGTACAACCTTTCTGTCGGCTGACATCAGAAGGTTAGTGAGCTGTCATTGTAGGTTAAGATGTCCTGTCAAGTATTCTAACTAAGGCTGGTTTATGGCTGACTGCTCTGACAAATAATAATTCTACTGTGCTCATGCCTGGCTCCATTGATTGTTTTCTAATTTATTATCATCTTTCATGGACAGTCCACTTCCGTGATCCTTTGGGTGCAAATGTCGCTGTGAAGAATTTACGTGTTTGTTTGCAAGATGTCCATTCACGTCCACCGCAACCAACTCTTGCTAGAAAATTTTTAAATGAGTCAGTTTCAAATGCAATTAATGATAACACCACTTCTCTTACATTTGGTAATTTACATGCCCATATGTGGGCCCTGTGAAGTTTTCAATTTGGCCGTGATTGGTGCATCTTAATCATATAATATTGATACACCTTTACAGGGGATCAAAAAATTGATGTTCCTTCCTCTACACCATGGTTTGAAGCCTGGCGAGAGACATTTTTACAAGTCCAGTTCCCTGCAGATCATGAATTTACCAAACACTACCTTGGTTGTGTTGCTGTTATATCCTCTGCGGAGCCCTCTCCATTAGATGCCATGCGAGGAATACGACAACAACTTCAAAGTCTACAAGCAGTTGCTCCAGGAAAACTGCCCAAGTGGATGGCTACACCCTCCCCTCCACTAATTTGTCATCTCATAATTCATGATGTTAATGAGGGTGATGCAGCTAAGTAAGTGTCAACTCTTGTTACATCATTATTTTCTGAATGAGATTTTTTTTATTGCTAAAGATGATACTGGGAGAAATATACAATGCAAACATTATATACTTCTTAGTAATCATTCCCCTTATCTTAAATTTGGTTTGATTTTTCTAGGGCAGAGGCTTCTTTCACTGCACTCAAGGCTGAATATGGGGCAAATAATTGCTTTCTTTTAAATATAAACTCACGACCTCCTGGTCAACATGAAGAGACAAGCCATTTGCCAGATCCGTGGAGTCAATTCGTCAGCCGACATTCGGAAGCCCCTGAAACCCACGAGTATGATAATAGCCCCAGAACTCCAGCAGAGATGAGTGGTGTCACAGGAATGCCCAATAGAGTATCCACAGATGATACGGAAGTGGGACAAGAAGCTGGCCAGGAGATTCCTGAGGAGCAATCTATTGAATCAGGAGCTTCCTCCCCTGTTGCTGTTATGCAACACCCTTTAAGCCCCCAAGAAGATGGATATCTTCTACCTGGTTCAGAAAATGTTTGTATCAAATTTGATACCAAGTTTCGAGTTAATTGTAATCTAATCTTATTTATCTAAATGAAACTCTTACTTTCCTAGGGAGCACCAGCTAATATGTATGGTAATGCACCAATCAACACCAATGTCTGGGCAGGAATTTCATCCAATGCTACTCCTGTAACTTCTCCTTTGGGAAGCAATCATTTGTTACCTCATGGGGCTTGTCTTACAACACCTGATCTAGATCGAATCAGAGGTTTCATTCATGACATGTGCTCCCATGCTCTGCTACCACATGTGGAAAAGCAAATTCAACAACTTCATGATCAAGTAAGGATTAATAATTTTATTTAGTAATGTTATTGTGCTGTAAAGTA
>NW_026267183.1:326778-329778 GCF_000697945.3 Frankliniella occidentalis
GCCCCACCCGCCCTGCCGTATTTGTTAACCTGAGCGTGCAGGCGGGTCCGGCCCTGCTTGCCACGCCCCGCCCCGTCCTCTTTTGTTCGTCGCGATCGCAATCAGCTGATCTGGCCGACGGGGACGCGCGGCGAGCGGCGACGGGGTCCACCACCTCCTCGCTGTGTGTGTGTGCGCTGCCTCGGCCCGGCCCAGGGCAGGACAGCACATTCCGGCGCGTCCCGCCAGGGCCCGTCACCACCGCCGGGCCACCACGCCCTACCACGCCCCGCCACGCCCCACCACGCCCCACCTCACCTCGCCACACCACGCCTCTTCTCGGCTACGCACATGGCGCGATGAGTGCGCGCTCCGCCGCCCCGACCTCACACGACCTTGGTGCCCTCGCAGGTGGACTGTCGCGCTTCGCGAGGCACGCACACACACGTAGCAGCACCCTTCGCGTGCACCTGTGTTAGGGTGTGCGTGTGTGTGCGCGCGTGTGTGTTTGCGATGACCTGAAGAGCCAGCTCCACGTGTCGCTTTCCTCGGCCCGCTCCACGTGGTACCTACTATGGCGCCACACCCCCCGAGGTGATCACCCCCGTGGTAGTGGTGATATGCGATACGGGCCGCCTCCGACTGTTGCGGTTGGTACACCACGCCCGACCCGGACCCCCGGACCCCCCGGGGGCCAGACACGGCACGGAAGCAGTGTAACGGAGTCCAAAGCAAAAGTTCAACCCCTTCCAACACTGTGGTGGCACACTTTGCACCACGACGAATGACAACCATCATACAACGGTAAAAAGAAAATGAAAGAGAGAAAATATAACGTGCAAAGTTTGTGTGTATAGAACCCGGCGGCGGGTTGTAGCTGCTGCTGCCTCTGTGCTGCTTCTGGGAAGCGCGGGGAATGACAGAGCACTACTGTTTTTCAATGGTATTTCGTATGGGCATGCGGTGAAGATTTTTTTTTTTATTTTAAATGTGTAGCTACCGCGCGCCGCCTCGTTGTCGTTTGTTGTAAAAGCCAGGGCTGTACATCTCATCTCTCTCTAGGATAGTGTCACCGCCGTGGAGTCACTAGGGCGGGGCACTGACTCGAGCCCCGCAAGGCAAACGGTACCCGAGCCCTCCGGGCAGGGCGGGGCGGGGCGGGGCCGCTCAGGCCGTTCTGCCCGGACAGTCCCGGCGAGAAGAACGTGTTTGTTGCCGTGCGGCGGGCGGGGTCACTTCACGAGCAGTACGCAGAGGCAGGGGGACGCAGACAGGTGCAGAGCGCCGCAGCCGCAGCCGCTCTTGAGACGGCCGCCCGGCCCGGGCCCGGCCGCGGCACAACAGGAGAGGAGAATAGGTACTTGACCTCCTCCTCCCGGAGCCTCTCCACGAGACCCTCACCGCCTGTGCGACACCACACACACACAGCACCACAACCTCACTCTCTGTCTCTGTCTCTATCTGTCTCCCCCCCCTCTCCATCTCCCTCTCACTTATTGCTATCTCTCTTTCTCTTTATCGTTGCCAGAGGGGTACTGCGGACAAACTACTTAGAAATTAGTAATGGTAACAATAATTCAGAGCGCGGCTAAAGCGAACATCACTTAAGTACTTCATGCAAAATTCTGAGTACATAAGTTGATGTTTTTTTGTTACGGGAAAGGCGGTATATTTTGAAAACTTAGCGCTCCTCGGCCTGCGACCATACACACCGTATGCACTCGCCCGCGCCCGGCCCGCCCTAGACAGGTATGGAGATCGAGAAACAATTGCCCAACAGCTGAGCAGAGATAAGAGGGGCCGAAGCCCCCCCGTGCACCCGACCAAACCGGCCGGTGTGTGTTGGTCATGCAAAGCACGCGCGGGTGATAGCGAGAGAGAGAAGAGAGAGACAGAGACAAAGAGAGAGGGGGGAGAGAGAAGGATAGAGAGACAAGTTACCCGCATATGCTGCTTGTTAGAGCATTCCAGTAACTTTCGAAAACTCCATATTTTCACCCCGGCCTCCGTGATAATGTATTAAGATACAAGTCAAGTCAGTCCGACCAATCCCGGCCCGGTCTCTGCTGCGAGCGCCTGCTCGTGCAGCTGAGGCTCGGGTGGTGACGGCATTGAGGAGAAGGCTCTCTGTTGCTCGCGGCTAGGCCGCGGTGTCATCGCCTTTGCGGTGCATTGCGGTCCCGACCCCGGAGGAGAGGCGGCGACGAGGACGGCTACGCGCTGAGGCCACGTCGTCGTCGTCGTCGCACCGCGCCCGGAGCCCCCGGAGTGGAGTGACCGGGGAGCGGCGTTCACAACGACGAGTGTGGTCCAGCGCGGTGACGGTGACGGCGGCGGCGACCGGCTGAAAATCCGCAACCCTTGCGACCAACTGCGAATGCCTCAGAAAATTTTTTGCTGTCTCTAATTAACGACAATTGACGCCTTGAGAGCCCCTTACCGAGGACGCGTAGGCAGTCCGCACGCAGGCGTGCAGTAGGGTTGCCTACGCCAACTCAGCAGGGGGTCATGAGCCGAACTCTCTCAAAAACAGTTGTTCCTTATTTTAGTACATTTTCCGTGCATTTGAATTTCGTGAGCACATTGCGTTTTTTGTTGAAAGCATTTCAAGTTCAAAGCGCGCAGTCATAGGCACTCAAGGAAATCAAGTATTCAGAACACAAAGAATGTACAAAAGTCAAGAACATTTTTTTTTTCGGGTTGCGTCCTGCCAATACGTTTGATTTGGCACTGACCCTTTCTCGACATTTGTTTTTGTTTTCTCTACAAGGCCGCGGAGCATAGTGTATACCCCCCTTCCCCTTCGGGAAAAAATAAGCCTCCTCACGGCCAGCTTTAGTGCTGCCATACTCGTGTAGGATTGGCGCCGACAGCGACACTCCCCCGCCGCACCCGTACATGCAGATGTGTCACTTCAAACAGCCATGGCATGGCTGCGTTAGGCAGGGGCAATGTCGCGCTGCCCGCCTCATGCCAAATGACCCTACCCCTCTCCTCGCCTCCCCCCCTTACCCCTCCCCT
>NW_026267183.1:337388-344321 GCF_000697945.3 Frankliniella occidentalis
TATTTTATTAAATGTATTCTAACCAATTGCCTTCTTTGTAGATTTCAAACAAGAAGAGTGTTAGCCGATCCCTTTTGGGTGCCACAAAACGATGGTTTGGTACAAATAAACCAGGTGCTCCTAATTCAAGTGTTCCTTCAAATGCTGTTATGTAAGTCCTGGAAAGCTTCGATCATTGTTCGTGTGTCAATACTCCTCTATTACTATTATTTAATTTTTTCCAGTTATTCTGGTGACGCACCTGAATTGCAACTACGAAGAATGGGTGATTTATGTTTTATGTTTCGCCACTATAAATTTGCTTTTGAAGCTTACCACTCAGCAAAACGTGATTTTGCTGCTGATGGAGCGTGGTTATATTATGCAGGAGCGTTAGAAATGGCAGCCTTATCCACTTTTATGATGGGTGAAGGTGGCCGTAAAGCCCAAGAATACTGTGAAGAAGCAATTCTTACCTACCTAAACACCTGTCGGTGTGTAAAAATGTTTTCTTAAACACATTGCAATATTTGTATTGTGCTGTCAATTCCAACCTAACTAAGGTCTCCTTTTTTCTAAAGCCTGCAGCAATTTGCCACCAGAAGCACCCTTCTGAGCACAGAATGTTTGAAGAGTAGAGCTCAGTACACAGATGCTGCTAAGCAGCTGCTCCGTATGACAAGTGAAGATTCTGATTTAAGATCAGCATTACTACTTGAACAGGCTGCATTCTGTTATTTACAGGCATCGAAGCCACCAATGCTTCGTAAGTTTTCCTTTCATATGGTCCTAGCTGGACATAGATTCAATAAAGCTGGTCAAAGGAAGCATTCTTTGCGATGCTATCAACAAGCATATCAGGTATTACAACTTCTTATATCTACAGCATAATTTAACCTGTTAATTTCAGTCTGACTGAACTTTTAAAAAAAATTATTCTAGATTTACAAAGGAAAGGGATGGAATTTGGCTGAAGATCATATCCATTTTACCATCGGTAGGCAAGCTGCCTATCTTCGCTTGACCGATATGTCTGCTCAGGCCTTTGGAAGACTATTTAACCCTGCTAGTAAACAGTCACCCCCACAGCAGGCAGCATTTTTACGAGAATATTTCCAAATATACCAAGTAAGTGTTGGCTAACTAAAAGTTAAGCTCCTAATTCAAAAGGCCGTTAAACATTTGTCTTTATTTTCTATTAGCAACTGCCCCAGGAAGCTGGAGTTCTACCAACATTACCCATACCCTTACTTAAAAGCTCCTCCATAGCAGTTCTCATGGGCCCCTTACCCCCACCTGTTGATAAGCAGCATGGTCCCATAATTTTTGCATCAAGACTTGACTTTGTTGATGACACACCTGATGAAGCAAGGTAGTCAATGGCTTTGATGCATGAAACATACCCTATCTACTTATAATTTTATTGATTGTTCTGATGACTTGCTTCCTTTCAGCTCCTGGTCACAATTGGAAGAAAGGCTTCTTACAGAGGCTCAAGGATCTGCACAACTGATTTTTAAGCCAATAGCAGCTCTTTTCACAAATCATACTGATAACAGTAAAAAGCCTCTTGCAGTCTTGGGAGGTAGGTTTAAATTTGAGGTAATACTTTCTCATATCTTGCCTAAAGTAATTAACCTTTCATTCATTACTTTTTCAGAGCCAGTTTCTGTCTCAGTCATAGTTCAGAACCCAACAGGTGTTCCCCTTCCTTTGTCAACTGTTCATTTACTGTGGTCGTTCAAAGTTGCATCAGACCCACCCAATGAAATATGGGTTGAAAATGAAATAACTTTAAGCAAAGAAAACCGGGGTCTCGTAGAAACATGTATTCTACCTCAGTTATTACTTGAGCCAAACTCAACAAGACAATTGGTGTTGTCTGTTATTCCTCTGAAACAAGGTGAATTGCGTCTATTAGGGATTGCTTACCAAATAAATTACTCAGTACATTCACCAGATGCAAATCAACCTTCTTCCAATTCACCTCCATTATCAGTACAAGGGAAACAGGTATTAGCAAAGTGGTCGCAAAAGCTTTGTACAGTTTTGAGGTGTCATTCATATTATAAGATATTATTTCATTCCTGTGGCAGATGTTTTCTTTGGAGCCAAAACGTGTTTTACGTGTTGGTAAGGAACGCCCCACTCAAGATAATAAGGTTGTTGAAGATAACCGTTTGAATGTGGTAATTGTGCCAGGAGCCCCCCAACTTCAGGTAAGAAAATACTCAAGCACCTATACCATTATTTCTATTCTATTATATTAAGATTCTCTGTTTCTAAATTCAAACTTTTCCTTCTGCTGAAGATCAAAATGATGGGTTTGGTATCTGAGATGCTTTGTGGAGAGCTGCAACAAGTTCAAATAGAGCTTACTAATATTGGAACTGGACCTATTCACAACCTTCTTATCGGATCAACAACACCGCAGCTGTTCTCCATCGTCAATTTGCCACACTTAGGTAAAACAGGTCAATCAAAGTTAGATGTTAATGTTAGTGTTAATTTTTGAAAATACTTCACACTTTTTCCACTTATTTAGAAAACGGACCCAAAGGTTTGCCTCAAGTTCAGAGGATACCACTGCAGAGCCCATTGCAACCACAACAGCAGCATACACTAACAATGTGGCTCAGGGCAGCAGATACCCCGGGTACTGTTGCCCTAAAGATGCTGTTTTATTTTGATAGTGGAAGCAACAGTTCTTTACCCAAGTAAAATAAATATCTTTATAAAATATTTTTTACAGGGTTATAGGGAGATGTTAATTAACTGCTTTACTTTTTTTAAATTTTAGGTATCGAATAGTGAGGCACTTTTGGCCATTAACTGTATTAGAATCAGTGCAGTTCAGTGCTGAAGCAAGTCGAAGCCAGGCGTTAAATGCCCAAGAAACTCTAAACATCAATACCAGAATAAAAAATACCAACAGAGTATGTTCTTTTTTTAGTGCTTAGATTGGAATCTGACATATCATTTGCCAAATGTTTTTAATTGTGTGTTCATTACCTGTTCTAGGTTCAAGATCTCCTATTAACAAAGATCTCTATATTGCAAGTATCATTGGCCAGCACTTCATGGGTTCTCAATGCTATTCCTGTCTCACTTTCTCAGCAAGGTACATAATTTAGATACAACTAAAGAATATTTAATGTCTTCAGTGATTTTTTTTATGGTTTTCCTGTACTGTAGTTTTACTATAAGCATGAACTTTTTTGACAATATATCAATTTGTGTTTTATTATCTTCTTCAGATACTGTTTTGAGCTCTCAAGAATCTGTTCAATTTCTTTTGAGAGCAAGTAATAGCACTCAAGGAGAGCAGCCAACATTTTCTGATCTAAAACTGTCCTCATCAACCTCGGAAGTTATTGAACCTTGTGCCAACCGCCCATATAGGGACTTTTTGCAGAGGCTTCCCCATGCCTCAGCAAAATCAGTAGACAAATCAAATATGACTGAAGCAGCTCTAAATATTTGTGTCACTTTGATTCTGAAATGGAAGGTATTGCCAGACACTTTACTGTTTTACCTTTAAGCTTTAACAGTCATTGTTTTTGTAATCCAACATGTTTTTCTTTCGGTTTCTTTTCTATTATTTCCAGGCTGCTGTTATGGATAGTGGTGGTGCTGTTCGTTCAGCATATGGTCAAACCCATCTTTCTCTTACTAGACTAAATATTCGAGTTGCTTGTCCTCCAGTTATTCAAAGTGTGATTGAAAAAGGGCCTGCTGTCTTGAGAGTATTTGGACCCGATAGGAATGTTCCTTCTGAGTCAGATGTAATAGCCAGTAAAGGTGTTATATCATTAGAAACAATGCAACAATTAGTTACATACAGTTTAAAACACCCTCCTCACCTTTCCCATGATTTCAATAGGCAGAGGTAAGTTGAGACAAGACTTAATATAGGATAGGGTATGTTGTATGCCTAAAACTGTTAAATACACTTTTTTTTTTTTTTTTTTACATTTACAGATTGTGTATAGTGGATGTTCAACTTATCCTACATAATTGCTGTGATTCATCTCTCTTCTCAAAAGTCAGTCTAGCTAATCTACCTAGGTAAGTCCCTCCTACTGCAATGCAATGTTACAATTGCTATGGTTGATGATCTTATTTGAAATGATGTGAAATCATTTTTTTGTTGCAGTGGTATGCCTTCAAAAAGTCAGCTTTACCTACCACATGCATCATCTGTTGTACGTTGGGTTGGGCGATTAGTTTCAAATGTGGAACTTTCTGCTAGATCTGCTCATACCGTTTGCCTACGTGCTGCCATTCCAGGACCTGGAACATACAATCTTGGCGCTCACCTACAAGTATTTTGTTCATTGTCAGGTGCCTCTGACAAAGAGGCTGTGTTACAGAGAATGCGTCTGGAATCTGCAATTGTTATTAGTGAAAAGTCAGTGGATGGTACAATTTCTAACAGTGGCAATCACCCAGGTATAGCAGTTTTGGCCTCATCATAAATATGAGCCAATTCCCTAAAATATTTGTTATTTAGTCTTGTTGATACTCAATATGAAACTCAAGTCAATGGCAGCCAGTAGGGACCAACAGCTTTAGTCAAAGTAGTGTTTATTTATGGTGATTAATTTAACTCGTGTGCAATGGGTTTCCCTTATCCATCCTCCCCCCTTTTCCCTCATGTTTTTTTTAAACGAAAAAACATACCTTGATATATCAGAAATTGTGATCTTATCAATTTGTGATAAATGTAACATGTATTTCCATATTTCTGATAGTAATATTATTGAAACACTTGGTGTTGATTATGAATGTTGCATGCTTTGTTATGTGTTTTGTATCTGTGAGAAAGGGTTACCCTCAAGCTACCCTTTATAATGGTGTGTTCAAGAAAGTCTTAGTCCCTAATTGTGTATTGTATGTTGTATGTGTTACTTTCTGTGATTTTTCAATGACACTACCATTCACAGACTGAAAAGGCACATATATTTACACAATGTTATGTACTTCTGAGGTTTCCACTTGTTGATATCCTACAAACCATGTGAGGCCTTTTTTAACAAAGCAATTTCAATGTTTGTTCATATTTTTTTCATATTTTCTGCAACTTTGTTTTTGTTGAGACCTCTTGACCTCTTGCACCCCAGTGTTATTTTAGATACTTTTTCATGTACCTTCTGTTTCTACATTCATTATTGTTTATGTTTTATTACTCCTACCTGTCTTCATTTTTGTTAGTATTTCTCGGATATTATGTTTTCCAATATTTTTTATTCTGATTGATGTAATCTTTTATAGAGGCATTATTTTAAAGAACCAAGCTCAATCATTAAGTTCAATTTCACCAAAGCTTTGTGCCTGCTTGCCTATGCAGGTTTATTAAAAAGAGAAAAGAAATTATGACAACTTAATTAAGAACTTCCACATTTCCATCGAACTGTTGTATCTTCTCCAGCCTTCAAGCTTATTATCTGAAAATTATCTAAACGTTTCAGAAGTGTTTTGTTTGAAACTACCATTATTCTTACTCTTTTATTCTTATTGTAGGAATCCATAGTACTGTTATCAATTGTTTTTAATAGAAAGCAATTCATAAGTGATAAACTGTTCTTACTGTTAGTTATTATTAATAATTTTGGCTTTCTTTACATGTACGTACTAAGTGGGTGAAATATATATGTGTATATTGTCTGTTATAACATCTGCCTCTTAATTACACACATATTCCAAACAATGAGCTTAGCGTAACAGTGTTAGTTCAAAATCTTAGTTAATGTTCCTGGCGGCCCGGAGGAGCCACCACTTATTCCATCAGAAGTCATGGCGCATAGTATTGTCTGCGGTCACCGTGCATTACCGCTGCGGTTTTCTCCGGGGCGTTTTGTTTTGATGCCAAAGGTCGACGGGGTCGGGGAGCAGCCCCCTTTTCCGCCTTCCGGTTGGTTTGCCGACAAACTGGCTCGGGGAGCTCTGCTGGAGCTGCCCCCTGCCCCGCCCCGCCTCACGGGCTAAGTGGCACGGCGCTACCCCTCTTCACCCCCTCGCCACACCCCGCCCTCCCTCTGGCTCTCTCGCTCTCTCTCTCTCTTGCTCTCGCTCTCTCTGTCTGTCTCTCTCCAGCACACCCTCGCCGCCCTCTCTTTCTCTACGGCGCCTATAGCGCACCCCGTCACCATTACGTAACGAGGGAGGAGACTTGACTGATTGAGTGGGGGCGGGGCGGGGGCGTGGCGGGCTTACCTCACCGGGGGCTGCTAGCAACCGGACTCGGACATCCAACAAACTTTTGATTTGCTGCGAAGCCAGCTTGATTCGTGTACCAAACACTTCTTTTGAGCTCCGGTTTAAGCGAGAGCAAAGCGGGAAGAAAAGGCTCGAAGGGGCGTGGAGGGCACCCACCGGGCCTGGTATAGAATTTGATACTGTACTCTACTGTACATGTACTTTTACAGGTACACTACTGCACCCGAAAGCGCGCTTGCTGAGTGTCAGTTACTGTTGCAGTAAGGGAGAGGGACCTAAGGGAGGGGTACCTTGGAGACACAACGTTAGCCAGACCCGGGCGTTCACGTTCAAACTCACAGCCAGAAAGTACGTCCGCTATTCCACCTTCCGAACATGCTAAGTTGAGCCTATGCAGGCTTTCATAGCGCCTGGTAGGTAGACAACATCTGACCTGCAAGACATACGTGTATTGCGGGGTGGCCTACCCCGAGTCCAGCAGGCGCCCAGCTCCTGCAATTTCCCGAACGAATCTGAGAAAATCGGACGTACTTTCTGGACGATCCCTATGTAACCGAATCATTACCCCTCGACGACACTCACTTGATTAGGATGGTGGTAAAACTTTCTGTAACATTGCGGCAAAATGGATTTCAAGTATGAATGTGCACAAATTTGAGGTTTAATTAGTCGGGAATGGATTACGAAGTGCACCCTGTCGGCTATTCGGTGCACGATCGTTTTCTTTTTTGGGGG
>NW_026267183.1:345621-348176 GCF_000697945.3 Frankliniella occidentalis
CCCCCCCCCACACACACACACTTGAGGAAGTTGCCCGATAAGAGGAACAAGAAGAAGGTAGCACTGAGCGTAGCGTAGCGCCGTCCCTAATAAACAAAGCAGAAGACGAGCGAGAGTCTAGCAGAGGTTAGGATGCGTGTCGTTAGATTTCAAGCAGTTTATGCATCCAGCACCTTTGTACCACCTATACCAAAGCTTTTTACGACAGTTGAGTCTTTATATCATTGAGTTAAAATTGTACCAATACAATATGTCCGTACACTAATAACCTAAACAACGACACCGGGACGGTTTAGAAGATTGTATAAACTTACTTTTCCGAAGCCAAACTTCGCAGGAGCACTTATTGAGACTATGTTGCTACGCCGGTCTAGTATGGATCCAATTTTTCTTTACAAATTCAACAAAACTTGATTTATGATCACACATCCACTCGCGATAAAACACAGTATGGTCGCCGGCGTCACCGGCGTTCTGCTTTGTTTAGGGACGGCGCTACGCCACGCCACCTCCTCAGTGCTACCTTCTTTTTGTTCCTCTTATTGGGCAACTTCCTGATACTGGGAGGAGGCTGATTTCCTCCTTCCACAGCCTGGCGGCCCGAGCGAGTAGGCAACCCCTCTTGCACGCGTGCATTCGGTACAGTCGATCACTACGAACGTGGGAGGAGAAGAATCCAGTTTGTACATTTTGCTCGTTTGCAACATGATACTTCCATACCAATGGTGTGTTAGGGCGGATTTAAATCAAAGTTTCCGAAAACTCGTGGCACAGGCAACACTTTATTTAAAAACGTTTTTTTTTTCTAGAGGCATCGTAGCTAGCAATTTCTTTTGATTCATTCTTTCACTCGTCTGCTCTTCTGCGGTTGAACTACGCACACACAGTCATATCTTTATAAAGCTATCACAGAGATTATTTTGTATTCGAACCCAACTGTCACAAGAAAATCAACAATCTTTCACCTTTGATATTTATCAAGTAAACAGCGCAATATGAAAGAAGGAATAACGGAGAGAAATATCCGTCCAGCGTAGTCAGAAGACAAATCGCTTTACAATTGCAGTCTCTGTAAATCTCCCCCACATGTTCCTCTGCGGGCGTAAGGCACTCGGTGAGTCAATACTTTGTTCAGGCTCTTTGGCTAATAAAAAAATGTTCATTCTCAAAGGAGAGGGGAGCGGTGATTGGAGGTCGAATCTCTCCCCCCATCATAGCGTCGGTACGCTCAGGGCAGCCACTCGGCGTCCTGGTCGCTGAAGCGGCCGTGGTTGTGGTCGTTGACCTGCACCTGCTCGCGCTGGTCCTCGGACACGGACTTCTCGCCGCGGACCGTGTGGTACAGCTTCTTGGCGCCGTCCGCGGCGTACTCGATGCCGTCGCCGATCTTCTCGCCGGCCTTGCGCACGACGCCGGCCGCGGACTGCGCCGTGAACGTGTCCTCGTCGATGTTGATGTCCACGCCCTCGGTCTTCTCCACGACGCAGCGGTCCTGGGAGATGATGGACAGGTCGAACGGGTCCACGCCCAGGGTGCTCATGCGGTTGCGAATCTGGGCGTAAAAAAAGAAACAAACGTTGAGACGGTCTTCCCCAAGGCCAACGCCGCCGTTGCACGAAGGCCTTAGATCATCTGGTCACGTTTTCTCACCTTATCGATGTACTGCTTGTCCAGGGTGCGTTTCCTGGCCAGGATCGAGACGGACTGGCGATTGGCGAAAGCCAGCCTCTGGCACGTGAAGATGGCGGCGTACGTGTCGTAGTCGGTCATGAACACGCGATACGAGGCACTGCCCGCGACACCTGGAGTCCGGGCAAGTTTGCACCGTTAGTTTCATATGCTAACGTTTTCTGTCATAAAATTGGAAAAATAAAAGGAAAAAAAAGAAACACAAGTTTGGCAATACTTGCAGCACGTACTGAGCGGGAACTGGACAGTCATGTTGGCGGCCGAGTCGGAGTCCGGGTTGACGCGCAGCAGGCCGCTGTAGCGGTACTTGTGGTCCACCGAGGTGAGCCCCAGCAGCAGGTGCTCGCTGATCTGCTCGACGCGGTAGTCGCCGGCGGCCCTCTCGGCCTCGCCCACGCGCGTGAAGTTGTACACGAGGCAGCGGCTGCCCGTCGACGTCTTCTGGATCACGTACCACTTGCCCAGGAACTGCAAACGGAAGAGACATGATAACCGACGCCCTTTTGGTTTTACTTCCCTGTCGGCTTGTTTAAAATAAAAAGAAGAAAAAAAAGGAAGATTAAAAAAAAAAAATGGTTGAGTTTTTGTGCATGAGGGAGAGGTTATCGTACCTTGTCCATCTCAAAGCCGGACATGGGCTCCACGTTGGGGCACGAGCCCAGGTGGTAGGAGTGCGCGGCCGCGCAGGCCAGCGCCGCCACGAGGACCAGCAGACTCTTCATCATGTCGTCGACTCTGAAACAGAGAGGAAGAGAGAATGCATCTTTAGCTGGGCAAGTGAAATAATCGGTCGACCGACGAAAATCGTCGGGCACCCCGCACGTCCCGACCGTGCACAACCCTTCTGCCGAGCCCCGCCACCCGCC
>NW_026267183.1:348561-350943 GCF_000697945.3 Frankliniella occidentalis
AGGGGGCGGGGCGGGGCGCAGTCGGGCGATCAATCCGATCCCGACAACCCCGTTGATTATTTCCCTGCGCGACTCTGTCGCTCTGCCGACGAGCTCTGTTTGCAGCGGGAGCAGGGTAGTAATTTTCGTGGAAAGCCAATGAATGCGCCCCCACCCGCCGCGCGCTGCTGCACCAAACTCGAAAAAAAAACGTATTTTTACCGATTTTTACCCTTTTCAGAGAACTGTGTCGGGCGGCGAATGTGCGTAATTTCTCAGAGGAAAAGGGTGCGCCTCCGCCCACCCTATCGCCCCGCCTCGCCCCGCCTCGCCCCGCCCCGCCGCAACACCGACCACAGAGCAGGTCGTTAATCACCTCTGCACGATAGAGGGGGCGAGGAAAAAGTGTCGGAATGAGGAGTTACTCCGCGCTCCGCCTCCGCCCCGCCCCGCCCCGCCCCGGCCCTCCGTCGTCGGGTACTCAGCGTCAATGAGCGCGGCGGGCATGTGGTTCGAAAGGCGAAGTTAGTGCGGGGCAAAGAGCGATTAATCGGTTCATTTGCTTGCCTTACCAGCCCAGACGGCCGCGAGAGCCGAGCAGGCCAGGCAGGCGGTCGCCAGTCAGGCAAGAGGAGCATGGGATGGGATGCAGGAGAAGAATGAGGTTGAGGGCGGGGCTGGAAGGAACCTGATGAGGGACGGCCCCGTCGCGTCAGGGTGGAGAGAGAGAGAGAGAGAGTGTTCAGCGGGGCATGGCGGGCGGGCTGCGGCCGTGATAAGGATGAGAGCCGGGCTGAGCGGGCTGAGCAGGAGAGGTGTGTAAACCGGCCCGGCCCCGCGGTAAACCGGAACCTCCCCCGCAGGCTCACGGCAGGGTTGTACGTACTCCGGAGGGAATGGAGTGGAAATGAGAGCCAAGGCATCGCGGTCGTGCCTCCTCCCTCCTGAGGCGGGAAGTCCCAGCAGCTCGAGGCTCGTGGGGTGAACACGATAAGAGTGGCGCCGGAGCAGGCCAAGCAGAGCAGGCGGCAGGAGCGGCGGCGGTGGCGGCGGGCACCCGGCAGTCGCGGGAGAGGAGGAGGATAGGTGCGAACCGGAACTCCGACCGCCGGGGGGTCCCACGCGCAAAGGGGCCGGGGTGGAAATTAGAGGCTTGCGCGGTGGAAAAGGGTGTGGAAGGGGCGGGGAGGGAGGAAGGGGGTGGGATGAACAACAGTCGAGGACTGAAGACCAACGGCAAGGGGCGTAACTGTGTCTGCTGAGAGGCCACGGGGGCCGGCGGGGCAGGCGCCGCACGGGCCGCCAGGGCCGCACGCACCAGTCGTGTCGCATTCGGTTCCGTCTCATTTACATGCATGACGAGGAAATTGACGTTGAGCGAGGGGCGGCGCGCGCGGCGGGAGCCGAGGCCGAGCGGCACCCGGCGGGGGCCAGCCGGCTGGGATGGGCCGTAGCGTTGGCGCCCAAGGCGTTCGCTCGGGTGGGTACACCCGCCCCGCCAGGGCCGAAGAGGGGAGGAAAGGGGTGGAATTGAGCGGGAATTGAGGGGGCCTCAGAGAGAAATGGCAAGGGAGGGGAGGGGAGGGGGGAGATCCGAATTGCTCACGAGTGTCGCATATGAGCCGGCCCGGGCGGACAGCAGGCCTCTGTGCCCTGCCCCGCCCAGCACCATGCGTTGGCCGAGGCATGCATGTGCCGATCCAATACGCCAGAGGGGGGAAGTGCTGGGGGGGATGGGAGGATACTCGGAATACTGGACCCGCCGCTCGGTCATGGTGACATGGGGGGACGGGACGGGTGGGGCCACTTAGCGCGTGGGCAACATCGGAAAATAATTGAAAATCCTTTCCCCTCACAACCCCCTCCCCCTCCACCCCTTTTCCCCCTGCCGCGAGATTATGTCATTGTTTCCCCGGGCGCAGAGATGGGAGGTCGTGGATACCCTGGCTGGTGGACCGCCACCATGAGGCAGACGGAATAAACTGGAGATAATAAAATGGCAGTAAAGAGCCAAAGCCAGGGCCACGTGTGCGTATGTGTCCGATACAGAGGCACCCTGCCCCACCCCCCTTTGCTATGCGCATGACACGGAAAAGCTCTCAGTACGGACTATCGCACACGAATCCTGCCCTAGCCCATCCTATCCTATCCTATCCCCCCCCCCCCCCCCCCCCCGGCTGGGTTAACCCAACGCACGGCCGGGCAGAGGGGCTTCTTCGCTTTATCGGACCGCCCATCCCTGCCCTTGCCCTTGCTCTCGCCCTCGCCTCCCAATACCCCCTCGCGCCCATGCCACCCGGCGGGAGCGCTGCTCGGACTTACGAACTTACGACGATCGCACGCCATGTCACCTTCAACATCCAGCGCGTGACAGTCCGGCCTGCGACGCCAAGCCCCAAGCCC
>NW_026267183.1:350993-356897 GCF_000697945.3 Frankliniella occidentalis
CCCACCCCCACCCGGTTTACGAATGACATGAAACCACATTGCCGGCAGCAAGCGCCAGCTCTGGGCCGGGCGCGCCCAGCAGGTAGGCCATCCATTCAACTCCAAGACCGCCGTGTGGTGTGGTGTGGGCTTGGGCGGTAGAGGTGGACATGGACGCAGACAGTCCCCGAGCTGCGGCTGTGCTGTGGCGCGGTGCTGGTGATTGTGCGCCCAATTGCGGACACGCGCGGGGCCCCACCGCGCTCCGCTCCGCCAACGAGACACAGACGACATTGGGTGCGGCGGCCCGGCCAGGCCCGGCTCGGATACACTATACTGCCTCTACCAAGGAAGGAAGGAAGGAGGGAGGGAGGGAGGGAGGGAGGGAGGGAGGGAGAACAAAGTGCGTACGGAATACTCCAAAATATAAAAGTTTACGACACACTGCAATAATGCATGGCGGTATTCAATATGTGTGGAACTCAATAAGTGCAAAAGGAGGGAATCGCCGGGCGGGACCGCCTGCTTCTTCCGCGGCCCCTCCTCAAGCCGCGGGTAAATATGAGGTGAATGTTTCATGGTGGCCAGCTGCTGCTTCCTTTGCTGCTGCTGCTGTTGCTTCAAAATTGAATAGCCGAACAAATGGATGGGGTGTACGTAATGAAACAGAAGCGCGTGCGATGGCGCGAATTCATAGCCGTCCTCCGGCGAAACTGCCCCGCCAACCCTAAACCACACCTAAAAGTGTGCGACATTTACCAACTTGGGTTTCCGGTGTACCACGCTTTTTTTGGCCTTCGTCCAATAGGCGAGCTGTTGCGATTTGTGGAACAAATTGCCCGGTCAATAGTCGGTTTGCTAAGATTTTTTTGAGGGGGGGGGGGGTCCGCAGTGGGCGTGGGGGTGCCTCCTCGACCCTTCCATCTTTCTCTGGTCCCGCCCCTGACGGGGGAGGCTCTGTCTCTGCCGTTGCGCTGCTCGTCCCGGCGGACCCGCCTCTTTGGGCTAGCCCCGACTGATGCCACCGCCGCCGGTCCTCCCGATCGCTTTGACAGAGCCAGCTTCATCTGATACGCCCCTCAGCTCCGCGCTGCACACCGCCCCCCGCCCCGCCCAATATAAAACTACTCAGGCCCCTCAGGCCCGGGGATGGGACCGGACCTGCTGCGCACAACGAGACTCGCAAGCAGCAGCAGCAGCAGCAGCAGCAGCAGCAGCAGCAGCAGCAGCAGCAGCAGCAGCAGCAGCAGCAGCAGCAGCAGCAGCAGCAGCAGCAGCAGCTGTTTTGGTAGCCCAATCTACCTCAGTAACTTTAAGGAATATGGTGGTTCAGTGTGGAATTATAGAGATGAGTACGGTACCACAGGTTTATTCAAGGTTAGCCCTATCGGTTCACACAGACACTCTGTACAGATGAGTAGGCCTACCTTGGCTGTGATACGGAGCAAACGGTGATCTGACCCAGGCTGGAGCTTGCCGACGACTGACGATACAGCGCCCCGGGAGAGACCGGCTCGGCCCAGGGCTGCAGAGCCGCCCTGGCCTTATCAGCCCTCCCCGAGATGCACTCGCCAGCCATCGAACTAGCCTCAGAACAGGGGTGCCTAGCTAAACTAATAGGGCTCGTCCACGCTGGGCGCATAAGGCGCGAAAATATAAAAGGGAGGGGACCTCGCGTCGTGCTCCACGACATTAACGGCCTCCAAAAAAATTCTCGACCCCGAGAATAAAGGGATCAGAAGTCAATTAAAAAAAGGTTAACATTTCAATAATCAAAATAATTGAAGCTAAGTTAAATACAATTTTAGAATCAAAAGCAAAAATAAAAGCGCGGACGACCCCCAAAAAAATGACAAGTGAAAAAAAAACTGAACTAATCTGACTAACAGAATACGCGGAAGAATCTTGAGGCGCAGATTGCAAAAAAAGGTGAGTAAAAGTCCCTAAAGAGTGTCTGAGTGGTAACCGGATACAAGTGAATCTAATTAAAAACTAGAGCAGAGTACTGTCTAATTAAAACGCAAAGCAACCAATACGCACAACAGGTAAAAAAATTGAGCTTAAGAAAAAAAGTTAACGAGAAAAAAAAAATGAGTAAAATAAATTGGAAGGTTAAGCAAAAAGACGAATACAACCATTATGGAATGAACAGTTAATCAAAGGTTATGATAAAAAGGAAATGATTTGAAAAGTGCGAGAAAATACATTCAGAAGTTAAACTACAATTAAACGTAATTGGTGCATTAGAAAAAAAATGAAACACGACTAACTAAACAACACACACAAGCATACCTCGCAAGAAATCTTTTTATTTTACGCCCATACTGCTCCGAAAAATACCAGCCATATTTTACTTTAGTACATTGTACAACAAATAGCAGAACTAAAATGTAATCAAAGCAGGGAAATAAAATTAACTAGAAAGCTACACAGAGATGTTACTGAATGAACACACTTGAAAAAAAACGAGAAAAAAAACAACATATAGAAATGAATATTTAGGTTAACTAAAAGATTGTGAAAGTAAAACTGACATAAGACTAAAAAAAAAAGAACTGATATAGATATACCCTCAGTGCAAAACTTCTAACGGGAATCAAAATAAACAGCAATTGGCAACTAATAGAACAGATGGATAAAAAAATTACACACAGAAAATTGAATTATACTAATAAATCCGATTGTACGAGGAACGCAAAGAAAAAGGAACTATTTACAGAAAATGGTGACGTCTCACCGAAGAAGGAAAGAAAAAAAATATATACAATTGTGCGTATGCAGCACGACACGCTCCCAACGGAACACACCGGTGGGCCAGCACTGGCGAGGCAAGCTCCAGCCTGGGTCAGATCACCGTTTGCTCCGTATTGTTTTGGTAGCCCAATCTACCTCAGTAACTTTAAGGAATATGGTGGTTCAGTGTGGAATTATAGAGATGAGTATGGTACCACAGGTTTATTACGAGCTTGCCCTATCGGTTCACACAGACACTCTGTACAGATGAGTAGGCCTACCTTGGCTGTGATACGGAGCAAACGGTGATCTGACCCAGGCTGGAGCTTGCCGACGACTGACGATACAGCGCCCCGGGAGAGACCGGCTCGGCCCAGGGCTGCAGAGCCGCCCTGGCCTTATCAGCCCTCCCCGAGATGCACTCGCCAGCCATCGAACTAGCCTCAGAACAGGGGTGCCTAGCTAAACTAATAGGGCTCGTCCACGCTGGGCGCATAAGGCGCGAAAATATAAAAGGGAGGGGACCTCGCGTCGTGCTCCACGACACAGCGCGTGGCAGCCGAAGTGGCGCGGAGGCAGCCCCCGCATCTGCTGCAGCAGCAGCTCCGCCCATCTGCTGACAGATGGCCGATGAGCACAGGGATGCCAATCACCTCCTCCTGAAAGGGAAACTTTCCGAGGCACACGACCGACTCGAGAATGGCAACCCTCCCGGCTGCTGCTGCTGCTGCCGCTGTTCGCTCGGGACCTGCCGCCGCCGTGGGGGGAAAGCTGTAGTATGCGCCCTTTTCTCTCCCCTTCCTTCCCCTTTTCCATCCCCCTCGGCAGCAGCTCCGCACCAGCGGGTGCGAAGGAGACAGCGGACACCGGGTGCGGGGTGCTGCCGAGGATGCTGCTTTCCGAACGAGCCTCGTCGTCGTCACAGGGCGGGGCGGGGCGGGCCTGGCCCAAGCTAGCTGCCCTTGGCGCGCTCTCGTCGCGCTGCACCCAGGGAATGCCAATGCGAGCCGGCCCGTACTACCTCAGGCTCAGGGCGCGCGCTTCGTAGCGGCGCTGTTTAAAACAAAACGAAACACACACAAAACAAAACACCGACACAACCCTACTCAGAATGTGCCGATTAGCCCGACCAACACGCTCGCCCGGTAAGCAGGTTCATTTACAAATAATTCGCGTCCTCCGCGTTTTGCGCGTTCGTAGTCAGCACCCTCCGCTTTTCTTTCACGGCGACGAGGCACTGCGGCTCTCTCCCTCAGCAGCCCCCCCCCCCCTTTACCTTACCCCCTCGCTTGGCTTTGGGTTTCAAATATTCCTTGATGAGGCCTCCTCGTTCCAGGCTGTTCCAGGCCCTGCCCCGCGGCGCGGCGCCTCGCCTCCAGGTCGGCCTCCAGGGGGGTAGACCAAGAGACCGCCCTCTGTAACTCGATATTGCGACTCGCGGCCGGTTTCAACACTCCTTTTCCAAAGTATTCCCGTCGAATTCTGCCAAAAGTTGGCACGCCGCGGAACTTTGGTTTCCAGTTACAGCGGCGGCAGCAGCAGCAGTAGTGGCAGCATCATCCAGGTCGCCAGGGAGACAGAGAGACAGGAGAGAGCAAGTCCAGCAAGTATAGCCGGGTTTGCCGGGCGAGCTAATCCGGAAAGCAGGCGACGTGCTCGCAAGAGCCGCACGAGTGGCAAAAACGGCGACACACGGAGAATCGTAGTTGTTATTTGTCTCTCTCCACAGAACGAGACAACCCCTGTCAACTCTAATAGGCGTTTCCGGCCGCTTGCTACCTCGTCCTCCCCGACCCCCCCTCACCTGGCGCGGCCTCCCGTACTGCCAGTTTTTAGCATAAAAATTTGTCGGGTCGGTTGACGTGATGGGCTAGTTTCAAACTGCTAGATTAGCACTCCAACAGATGACGCGTGTGTGGAATAACATATTCCATGTGTTAGCAAAGGTCAGAAATGCAACGATAATAGATAATCGGATGCCATTTCCGGCCCTTTTTGCGTTTAATCGTTGGCATACTTGAAAGCAGCCGATCTGAGCAGAAACTGATTCCTCGGCTCCGATCAAGAAACGACAACACTTTGGCAGTGCCGCGGTACCGAGCGGGGCCCGGGCCTGGTGGTCGTGGGGTCGACTCCGCCCGGAGGCCAGTAAATATTTTCACTTCGGAATTCCTGCGGGAAATTTCGTTTCGGAGTGCGGGACAAAAGTTGGGAATTTCGCTATCCAAAAGGTGGCAGTACGGGAAGCCGCGCGGAGATAACAGACAAAGCTTTAACATTGAGTTGGCGGGGGTTGGAACGAGAGAGTGCCAAGTAAGCGTCGCACGTCGTGGTCGGACCGTCCGTACAGCTTTGGCCCCCGCGGCTGTCATGTTTGACTTACGGTACAGTACTCACCTCTGACGTCTGTCGTATCCAGCAGTAAGAAAGGGGGACGCCTCTTCTTCACTCCCAGTCGGCGGCACACACAAAACACACACAACACTCTTGTGTCTCTTGTCTCACTCTCACGCAAACACGTCCTCGCCGCTCGCGCTCTCCCAACGGACTGACGGACTCGGACTCGGGCCGGCTCGTGTGGTCTCGTCCGCGTCTTTGCACCCACCACCACCACTACTCCACTCCCTCTCCTTCACCGAGCTTATTATCTACGACGAGCACGGCGACGACCACGGCGACGAAGACGACGAGAGGAGAAAGGAGAGCGGGGAAGAAGGGAGAGCGAGGGGGGAGCCCTGCCCAAAAGCCCGACCCGTCGCGGCCCGGGCCGCTTCTCCTCCACCGCCGTCACACACCAAACACGTCATCGTCGACGCGCGGGTTCCTCTCTTTTCTCGGTATAGAAGAGACGGGGCGGGGGACACCTGTGACGTCGTATGTGGAATCAGCAACGACATGTGAACGGCGCATCGAGATGAAGACGAAGAACGGGCTCTTCGGACCCCTCCCCCTTCACCGGTTCCTGACCTCCCTGTCCCGCGTTCCCCGCCGACCGTTCCGCGCCCGTGGCACTGACCTTTCACGGAAAGTGAGCCACGCAGTTCGCGAGTTGTTTCCCGCGCCTCTACGAGTCGGGAGAGAGGCTGCACGGGTTAACCGGTGAAATCGTTCACAGAATCCGTTTGTTCAACTTCTCCCACTTCCGCATATCGTGCTGGAGACGAGGTTCATTCATTGGTTACTATATATTTT
>NW_026267183.1:357292-359422 GCF_000697945.3 Frankliniella occidentalis
GGGGGCTGAGCGTGTTGGCGGGATCCCGCGAAGCACCAAAGCACAGCACAGCAGCATCCCGACAACACGGTGATTCACTCCGCGATACCACGATGGCCCGGCGAGATGACCCGGCCGCAGCAGGGAGGGCAGCAGGCTGACGGAGTAGCTCCGAGCCGGGGCGCCAGCAAGTCGGGCAGATGGTAAAATACATCGGCATACACACCACTTCAATAACCGAACTATGCGAATTTTCGCCAGCTGCTCTGCTCGCTCTGCGGATTTCACGACCGTCGGAGCTTGTGCGCTGCTTATGAGTCACCGAAAGTCGTTGACAGCGCAGTGTAGTTTTCCGAGCGGTGTCCAGTCCAGGCGTCGTGAATCACACACACACACACACGCACGCACGCTTGTATGCCCCGTGCCCCGCGGCCAGGTGTGAGAGGGAGGGGGGGGGGGGGACTATCGGGCCGAGGCTCGCGCGATATGGAGCTCCGGTGGAGCTCGCGGCGATCAGCCGAGCCGAACCGGACACCTCACGCAACCCCCGCTAACTCAATGTTAAAGCTTTGTCGCTTATCTCCGCGCGGCTTCCATTACTGCCACCTTTTGGACAGCGAAATTCCCAACTTTTGTCCCGCACTCCGAAACGAAATTTCCCGCACGAATTCCGAAGTGAAAATATTTTGCGGCCACCGGGCGGAGTTGACCCCACGACTACCGGGCCCGGGGCCCGCTCGGTACCACGGCGCTGCCGATGTGCTCATGTTTTAGTTCGGAGCCGAGGGATCAGTTTCTGCTCAGATCGGCTGCTTTCAAGTGTGCCAACGATTAAACGCAAAAAGGGCCGGATATGGCATCCAATTATCTATCTCTGCATTTCTGACCTTTTGCTAACAAATGGAATATGTTATTCCACACACGCGTCATCTGTTGGAGTGCTAATCTAGCAGTTTGAAACTAGCCCATCACGACAACCGACCCGACAAATTTTTATGCTAAAAACTGGCAGTACGGGAGGCCGTGCCAGGTGAGGAGGGGGGGGGGGGAGGACGAGGTAGCAAGCGGCCGGAAACGCCTATTAGAGTTGACAGGGGTTGACTTCACGGGCACGGGACACGTATGACAGCGCTGGTGGACTAGTGCAAACAACATAGGTTGCGAAGAGTCACAAAGAAAATTATGCATTACCTTGTTGTGACGGGGCAATAAATTTGCGCCGAAAGGAAACGAAACGCCAATGGGCTGTAAAGTCTAACTTATAGGCTTTTATTTTTATTTTGACTGGAATTGTATTCCCTCTTCCACACCCAGAAAACCGTTTCTTTGAATTAAAGAAATTTTATTTAATTCAACGAAAATTTCGTGCCAGAAACCAAAGAAATCTTTTTCGTTCATATAACGATAAACTTTCTTTCACTCAACGAAAGTTTTCTCAGATTGAACAAATTTTCGTAGAGATGAAGAAATTTTTCTTTAAATCAACGAAAATATCGTCAGTTCGTGATTTCGTTAAGTCAAAGTTACGGTCTTCTGGGTGCAGGCACTTACTTACTCCACAAACTACAGGCATTTCTTGCTAGTGTATAAGAGTTGCGGTTCTGGCTCAGACCTCCTATGGCCGGCACACCGATAGGGTTAACCGTCCGCAAGCATTACACCCTGTCCCGCTCTCCTTACTCGCGGTTAAGCGGGAGTGGGCTGTTGGTTCGGGAATCCCAGTCACCCATGGTCCACAATGCTGCGAACGGCGCTACGGCGATGTCGTTGAAGTCGTTGAAATGGGGCGGTTAAGGTGAGCCGAAAACGGCCGGACTGAACACCAGTCCCTACCAACGTCAACAACGTCAACCCGACAACCACCTAACCTAGTAAAGCAGCAATTATTTTATTTTACTCTCAAACAGTCCGAAAAAAATATGGTCCAGGCCAGGGGTTTTCAACCGGCGGGGTTTCGACGACGCTCATGAATGGGGTGACGATAATGTATTTCCTCCTCTCTGTTTTCCGCACAACAACGCCGGTCGCCCAGCTCCACTTGTGAGGGCGCTTGAGGCCTGAAAGCGCACAACCGCGGTGATCTCCATTTCCGGCGCCGTGCCTTCGCTCTCTCTCTCTCTCTCCCTCTCTCTCTCTCTCTCTCTCTCTCTC
>NW_026267183.1:359757-367416 GCF_000697945.3 Frankliniella occidentalis
AAGGCTCGCTATCTGCTCACCACCGCTGCTCCCCTATCTCAGTCTCTCTCTCCCCCCCCCTTCCCTCACTCTCTCTCTCTCTCTCTCTCTCTCTCCAGCGCGGCTAGGCGTGTAAATGACATTCCCCACTTTACGGGGCCGTGCTTTACGCCGCAACCGTAACCCTCTTGCGCCGCCGCTGCTGTATTCACGGCCACTTTAATTTCTCACGTCGCGCAGCGGGAGGCGCTGAAAGGGGGGGCTTTTTCTGTTGTAAAAGCAGACAGCCGCGCGCGCGCCGGGATATAGAACTGCTGTAATTCGACCGTTAAAAAGTCGCGTGCCGTAAAAACAGCTAGGGGGGAAGAAAAATTCCTTAATGGAAATTAGTAGCTTGTTTCATCTTGATTTATTTCCGAGTCGAGCTGCGATCCTACCTTACAGCACTCTCCGCACCTTAACAGGGAAAGAAACAAACCCCCTAAGACGCCCACCCCGCGCGTGTGATTCGGGGAAAGCCAAACGGCATCGAATCGAAGCAAACGCCGACAAGGCCGAACTGACGTTTTGCGCGGCGAGCGAGGCGGCGAGTGAGGTCCGCGTGGATGAGCTGGCCGCAAGCTCGTAGCACTGGGCAGTTTTCGCCGATCATGATAATTTCTCCCCGTGCGGCGGTACAGCGACGGTCGCATTCCCGCTGACGTCAACCTGCGTACGGACCGTCGGTGCACCCGTGAACCTTGCTCACATCAGCCACGACAGAGCGAGTGGGTGGGTAAGGCCTCTGAGCATTCTCAGCCATGCGCCGGACCCTTGATATTTTTACATTATTCGACCTATCATCCCCCGAGGGATGTTTTCCCGGTCCCCATCGTCATCAACACTCCCCCCCTGAAGCGCCACGCCGGCGATGAGGAGGCATAATCTCTTCTCCGCGGTCTGAAAGGGATCACTGGCTGTATATAAGGCGGGCCGGGACCAAGGGCGCGCTTTTAGAAGAGCAAGTCGCGCCGTCGAGGCACATTTTGTTGTAGATTGTCCCGTCTGGCCCTCTCCCCTCTCGGAGGGCCCCCCGCATCGTATCTTGCCTTAATGGACCGTGCTTAGGACTGCACTGGCGTGGACGAGGGCCCCACTCAGGCGGCCCGCCGGGCGCGCCGGGGGCCCACAGTGTCCACACCCGGCCGGTATTGTCGGAGCTTCCTGCTCGGGGACCGACCCCGAGCGGCGGCTCCTCCCGGCTCCCGGGGGACCGCACACTGTACAAATACGGGCCTGACTGCGATGATAGGCCTCGCGGCTTTCAATGGTTTTTCATTGTTTTCAGCCGCGCCTGTCTCAATCGCTTCGTGTCGGTTCTGCCGATGGGACTTCCCCCTTAGTAGGGGATCGCTCCCCGCCCCAAACCTGCCGGCTTACGGACGGCGCCCGCCCCGTTGCACCCACCACAGCAGCGCAGCGCGTTATCTCGCCCGGGAGACGGCCCACTAAGTACTATACATTTGGAGCCATCGTCTCTGCGCCCTTGGCAGTGACCAACGGCCCGATGGCTAGTCCATTGTCACCGGGAACTAATGCCCACCATGTTCGTGTTCGGAATGAGTTTGATCATTGATAATGTCGAGATGAAATTCCAACAGATTGATTTATTTTTAATATGATACACATGTGCGTCTTGAGCAAGGACAGAAGATTCGCATGGCACTCAAAACATCAGCAGTCTCAAGCATGTCAGCGAGACAGTCACACTTTATTGCTTATTTTAAATTAATGCTTCTGAAACCAAAATAAAATGTCCCAGAAGGATATGTCCTGACTTTATTGTTGTCGTTACAAAAATTCGTGCCTGTAGGTCATTGCAGCACATAATAAAGAACATAGTAAGGGGAACAATGCAAAAATTTCCACACTAGAAAAACAGGCCTGAGGCTTGCCAAGAAATGCAGTGCAAGTTCAGTAAGGAGGTAAGTTATCAGCATCTTAGTACCAGAAGAAAAATATCACCCTGTGTCAGTTCCTATAAATAAGATATCATTCATACTCTACAATCAATGGACAAAGATATAACTTTTAATCAATTTATGATACTACTTTACTATGGTGAAATTTGCTTTGTAGATTATTTACACTCACAGCAATAATTCCATTAAACAGTAACATTGTCCACGTGCATCTTTTTACCCATGTTGATCACTTAGGTTACATTGATAGATTTGCCCATGCCTCATTGCAACATTCCATCAGAATGCACATATCGGAGTCTAACATAATCACAATAACATCATTATCATATAGCCAAACAGGAAAATAAAGTACATGCCAGAGTATTTTGATACACTCGAATTTTAGACAGAAATACAGCCACAAGTCATTTGATTATGTTACTTCAGAAAATACAGCCGCAAACTCAACTCAGCCAACACTAGTTGAACAGAAATCTCAACATTCAATTAAATCTGAGTGATTTTGAACCGAACAACAAGTGTCCGGCCCAGTGACGAGTCCAAAGTCGAAATCGAAATAAATGTTTTTTGTCGAGCCGACGATTTGCCAGAGATTCAACGTCGATTAGATGACATTTTTCACTGGGACGAGGGGCTTAAATGAGTTTAAAACTGTATTTCAAAGGAGAATATTTGCCTGGAGACCATGCGTGAAGAGGTACCAGGAAGCCTTGCAACAGGGGCTCATTGTGTAACAAGTCTTCGTGGCTTAACAGACAATCTTTCCAAATACTCATTTGGCACCAAAACTAAAATTAAGATAAGATTATGTGGCGTTATCACAGATGGTTCATAAACTATGTCTCCCTATCCATTACTCTTTACATGGGACTTTTATAGTACCCATTCATTGGCACATTGGTATCTTGCAGGTTTTGTGGAAGCTGGTCACTGATCTGATTCTGTTAGCACAATAAACAAGGTCTTTTAAAAAAGTGATATAGGGCCCAAATAAAGCAATGAAACCAGGACATTGATTAAAACCAATCTTCTTCTATATTTGATGCTGTCCTAGATATAGGAACTCTTATTATGAGTATTTTTGATATGAGTTGTTTTCAAATAGCACTTGATATGAGGGATAATAAATCGAAACAAATGGTTACTGATATGTTTGCCATAGCAAGAATAACCTAGTTCATTGACGAAAACAGTAATCAATCATCTCCATAGAGTACATAGAGTACCACTAGTATACCTTCAACCACTAACCCCTTATGCATCTTAGTTACGTCTCTCTCTCTCTCTCTCTCTCTCTCTCTCTCTCTCTTTCTCTCTCTCACAAACACACACACACACACACACACACACGCACTCACACCACGCACGCGCAAAACACAGAGGACCGCATGCACACGCCAAGAAAAAAGTAACGTTCAGCACTGTTAGAAATACACTATCACAGAGAGAAGTTGTAGCAACTGCAAAAGCATTCCTAACAGCGAGGCCGTTCTCATACGGCCACCTCCTCCGTAAACCTGTTCTTGTCGTCCATGTCCAGGACGAGGGGCGCTGAGAAGACGCCATTGGGACTGGAATCCGAGGAGGGGCAGGAGGCGCTCCGGCCGTGTCCTCGACAGGGGCCTCCGAAGTGGTCGCCATGGTTCGCAGGACCCGCGGCGCCCGTGGCCCCTGCACAGCACCTGCTCGGGGGCTGCACCGAGTGCGGTAGCCGCGGAGGCACCGCGGTGTCCTCGAAGGACCTGCTCCTGGCTTGTGTCACCTGTTTGTGCCTCTGGTGGTGCTTGCGGTGGTGATGGTGGTGGTGGTGATGATGGTGGTGGTGGTGGTGACGGTGATTGTGCCGCGGCTCCCCGTTGCAGGGACCTCCCGGGCTACCCACGCTCGATCCGCCGCACGTCGAGGCCGTGGACGCCGTCGAGGAAGCAGCCGCGGCCGCCGCCCTCTTGAAGCTGCGCCGCACGGCTCGCAGCTCCTTGAGCGTGAGGGGCGGCGCGGGCCGTCGGCTGTCCGCGTCACCGTCGTCCTCCTCGTCGTAGTCGAAGTCCTCGTCATCGTCCTCCTCCTCTGACGAGTTGAGACCCCGCTCGGGGGACGTGGCCACGTCCACGCGGCCCGCCACCGACCCCGGGCAGGGCGTCGACATGGACGACAGCCCTGGGGAGGGGCCCGAAGAGGCCTCTGGGGACAGGGCCGCGACCGGGGTCGTCCTCACCTGCATGAGCTCGCCGTCAGACTGGGGCGCCGAGGCCTCGGTGGGCGTGGCGAGCTTGGGCTTGGCCTCGGCCCGCTGCGCCACCGCGGCCAGCGCCATCTCCACGGCGCGCCGCGCCTCGTCCTCCTTGGCCTTGGCCGCGTCCTCCTTGGCCTTGGCCGCGTCCTCCTCGGACTCCTTGAGTGCGCGGTGCTGGCCCGGGCCGGCGCACTCCAGCATGGCGCCGATGCGCGCCGCCAGGATGCGGTCCCCGCGGCACACGCTGCGGTCCCGGAGCGCGTCCAGGGCCGACTTGAGGCGCGAGAACTCTTCCTGCAAGCGAACGAGGCCGTCAACGTTTAGCACCACACACACACACAGCCGTATGTATAGAGGGGCGGAGGCCGAGGCGGCTCACCTGCACGCCGACGTCGTTCTGCTGCGCGTTGCAGTTGGACGAGGCGGGCGTGGGCTGCGTCGCGTAGTGCGAGTTGGTGGAGCGGAGGAACTTGGTGGTGGGCGCCTTGGGCATGGAGGGCGCCTCCTCGAGCCGCCCGCGGTCCCGAAACACAAGGTACGCCTGAAAAATACAACAAAAAAAATCGAGATAAATAAAGCTCTGTCACGGACACACGCATCTCTAACCACTCCGTCCGCACCATCCCCCTCCCCTCCTCCCTCCCTTAGTGCAACAGGTGCGTATCGTAAACCGGTCAGACCGTCGCTTAGCTTCGGCTCAGCACTGTGCACCCCTGCTAGACAACGCACCGACCAACGTAAAAGGCGTTCGCCAAGACTGTTTAAGAGGGACGGAGGAACAGAGAGAGGCAGAGAAAGAGTGAGTGAGCGAGACGCGGCGTGAGGGAGCAAGCGAAAGGGACAGGAAGTCCATTTCCGAGTAGTTCCCCCATGATGACGTCTTGTTGGAATTGTTGTTCTGCGCAGAAGAGGTGGATGGGGGAAATCGAAATGTCCGAACTGGACTGGACCCGTGGTTACAGACGGACGGGCAGGCACAGCCACATAAAAGCGATCATCACGAGATTTATTGTAACGCAAGAGTATATATAAAAATAAATATAGGGATGCCGACCGGCCGATAAAACTACGAAGGGGGAAAAGAGCAGTACTGCCCGACCCACTCTCCCGACCCCTTCCCGCTCTATGGGTTTTCCTCAGCAGAGAAGCGACCCTGCTCAACAGGGCAGTCCGCGCAGAGTAGAGCGCTTTGAAACGTGACGAGTGTATTTAATTTGCAAAGGACGATTTTAACGGCTGGCGGGAAGAATGTGCAAATTGGATGACTCGGATGGGCCCTGGGCCCTGGGCTCTGCAGCCCTCACTGGCGCAACTGTGCAGGCTGAAATAATAATGGCGCCTTCCTAGGGCGGCACAACGCGCCAAAAATGTTCTGTTCCCAAAACGAGGTTAATAAGATTCCGTCTCGAAAACTTGGGTCTGCTGCGTTGCGGCAGGGCGCCCCGGGATTGGGTTAGCGCGCGGGGAACCAAAGTCGAAAAGGCCCAGGGCAGGGGCGCGGGGTGGGGCAGCGAGCCGCGCCCGGAGAACCACTGCCTCAAGAGCAATATGGTATCTTTCTGATATTTCAAAAAACATTTTTTTGGGGGGAAAATAATTCATTTTTTTTAGTGTGGAGTGATGTTTGTTTTGAAGCCATATGAAGCTGTATGGACTGCACCGATTTTCTCTAGAAAGTTTTTAAAAACGCCGCCCGTTCGTTGTCCGGACTGACGGACGGCCCGCCACCCGCAGCAACCACCCGTCCGATAACCGATACTTCGCTCTCCTCGGTCACGGGGCTGCTGCCGTGCGCGCACCGCGCCGAACCAAAGAGCAATAATCCGTCACGGGGTACGATAGGGGGAAGGAGGGGTTCCTCATTTTAAATTCAAGCGCACAGCAATTTTTATATTTTTTTAAAAGTTTTAATTTTTCTCGACTTTTCCTCAATTTTTTTTAGTGTGATTCGTAAGTTTATTTGAGGGTATACTATTTTTTTATATATTTTTTTGGAGTGGAGTGAATAAAGTACCAAGTACCCTTCGGGCGGCGCGCCTGCCAGCGCGGCACCGACCCAGCAGCCCTGTGGGTTGGGTTGCCTACCCTCCGGCCCGCAGGCGCGCACCGCGCAAGCCGTGTCTGCTGGCTGACGTCCAGCCCACACTACTGCCTGTACAGCACAGGGCGCTCGACAGAAAAGGCCATCTAGTTGTCCCGTCTCGCGTCGCTCTCGCGGTCGTCATCATCATGATGGCCTCTTCAAGGGCGACCACCTCCTCCTCGTCCTCGGTCGTGGAGCCTGACGAGCGCTGGGTAGGCCACCAGCTCCAGCGCCGTGGCAGTCTATTGCCTACCTATCAGGCGCTTGACTACCCTCTGAAAAACGCCGTGATCGCCTAGCTTGCCAAAATTTTGGTATTCCTTTCTGATTGCCAAATATTGGCCGACTTTTGGCCGTTATTTGCTAAAATGTAAATACCCTTTTGAAAGCAAGGCCAACTTTTTGACCAAATGCAAGCAAAGCATAGAGGCCAAAAGTCGTCTGTCTCCAAAAGACATTCAAAATTTGGCAATCAAAAGGAAGTGCAGATATGTTGGCAAGCCAGGCGACCACGGTGTTGAGAGGTTGAGAGCGTGAGCGTAGCGCGTGTATAGTCAACCGCGCTCCCCTTTCGTGGCTCGTTAGGCGGGCTTCCTGGGTATTGCAAGTGCTGAAGCGTGCAGAGCCGAACGTCTGTGGTAGGACTGACACTGCTCCACACTCGCGGAGTAAGTACAGACCCCCCCCCCCCCCCTTGCCCTGCAATCCAACCCCGCGCGCGGAACTTACTTTGCTGCCGAAAATGAGCCCGAGGAGAAGGGTGATGGTGAGCTGCGTGTGGCAGAAGAAGATGACGAACAGTAAATCCGGATTAGCCGGAGACTGTAGGAACAACCTGGAACAAACAACAATTCCACAAGTTTCATATTATTATTTCGCCCTCTTGAAGGGAAGAAAAAAAAGGAGAAAGGGAAGGAAAGATAATTGGCGCAGCGAAAGTCCGCCACAGAAAAAAGGAGGAAAAATCCGAGAGAAAATCTCGCTAGCTCGTTGTGCACAGTGTCATCTGCTCCGCGACTTCCTCACCACCCACGCGTCACTGTTGGTACAGCGTGTCCCGGTGCTAACAACCATAGCAAGCCCCGGCCACCCCCCTCCCTGGCCCCTTTCACGATGGCGGTCTCCGCGTCTCTTGCGACGCGCGCACTTACATGGAGACGTTGAGGAAGACGGAGAGGAGGAACTCGTTGTAGATGGCCATGGAGATGAAGCGGCTCTCGTTGAACTCGGACGGCGCCTTGCGCACCACGATGCACAGGCGCACTCCCCACGCTAGAAACGCCACCTCCACTGCAAAAATAATAACAAAGGGGTGAATAAAAACAAAAATAAGAATACACACACATATTTTGGGAGGAAGAAAAAAACAACACAATAATCATTTCTCACTGCTTTTGTTA
>NW_026267183.1:375236-376878 GCF_000697945.3 Frankliniella occidentalis
AGGAGGAAGGAGGAGGAATGAGGAGGAGGAGGAGGAAGGAGGAGGAGGAAAAAGGGGGAAGGAGGAGGAAGAAGGAGGAAGAAGGAGGAGAAAGAAGGAGGAGAAAGAAGGAGGAGGAAGAAGAGGGAGAAAGTAGGAGGAGGAAGAAGGGGGAGAAAGAAGGAGGAGGAAGAAGGCGTCAAGTGGCGCCTCGCGTGCGGAGGGATGAGCGCGACAGCAGGGGGGTTCCTTCTCGCTGCTGCTTCCACCCTCCGCAGCCAGTGAACAAGAAAACAAAAATCAGAAAAAAGTTTGACGCTTGTTGATTGATTTGTGAAGTGTGCAAAGTCTTGTCCCTGCCTTGGCCCGACACGCGCTTCCCGACCGTGTAGCATAGAGTTGTCGTGGGGGGCGGGCCATTGATTTTCCCCGCATCAAACTTCACATCTTTCGCACTCCACGACCCCCCCCCCCCCAAGAAGTGGATGTGGCTCGTGATGAAACTCACCGTGCAGTAGATGAAGAAGGCGCCAAGCGCGATCACCCGCAGCAGGACAGGGCTTGCCGCGCGGACAACCTGCAAACACACAAAAAAGATTGCGAAATTAAGAGGGAAGCTTGGAAAGAATGTGAAATAAGTTGAAAGAAAAACAGCGACACTTTTTAGGTCAACTGTTTTCGACATTTTTTAACAGGAGCAATTTTAGGATTCAACACGAAATGTCTAAACTGAAAACGCAAGAGCGTGAATGTCCGCACAGTCGTTGGTGTGTAAATTCCCTTTCGTACACCTACGTGTACTCGTTTGAGAATTCACATATTTTTGCTTGCATGTGTACGAACGGTATCCATATACACTTACAAGTGTGCGACGTTCACACACTTGCGGTTTCCTCGACGAAGCTTTGGAATGAGTAATTCGGCGAGCCGCGCGCACGGAGGTGCTGGAAACACTTTTGCAACACGCTGTATTACAGGGTAAACACAGGGGCGACCACTAATGCAGCCGAGGGCCGGGAGGGCCAAAGGGCCTCACCCCTGTCTAAAAAGAGCAGAGTCCTGGTCCGTCCTGCTTCGGGGGCGCCCGCATTACGCACTGGGGGAGCCCTGCTCGGCCGTCTCTCTCGCACTACTCGCAGGGAGAGGGAGAGGTAGGAGAGCGAGAGACAGAGGAAAGACAGACGGTGAGAGAGCCCGCCCGGGCCCGGCTGCTGTGGCCCCAGACAGCGGCCCTCTGGTTAGAGTAGGCCAGCGGTGCCAACAGTGTCACAAGGGGGTTGGAGTAGACAGGGAGCGGGGGAGGGCGGGGCTCAAACGTCTGTCAGCAAGCGAGTACAGTACACAACAACACCGTATATGGCGTGGACGTGGGCCGCTAGAGCTGTCAAACAAAGAAGAAAGAATGGTGTCTGCCGCGCGCTCCTCTGCATCTGCACTGCTACCGAAATGAACCAGTCCGTTGGAGCCAGAGGGAGTGGTACAGAAGGGGAGAGAGCGGGGTATAGAGAGTGGTGGGCAAAGGCAGGAGGCCGCAACTCGTGTAATTCACGTTGACCAAGGGCGAGTCAGTTTCACTACTAAATGCTGGAGGACAGCCCCGCCTCAGTCCTCGGCACAACCCCCCGCCCCCTCTCTTCCCCCTACCTGGCCTGCGCCTCGGGGC
>NW_026267183.1:376928-379078 GCF_000697945.3 Frankliniella occidentalis
AGAGAGAGAGAGAGAGAGAGAGAGAGAGAGAGAGAGAGAGAGGGGGATGGTGCGGGGGCTAAATCTAGCAGCAAACCAGACAAGACCAGCGGCGCTGGTACCGCGTGGCGTGGTGGGGCGTGGCGGAGCGTGGCGGAGCGTGGCAGGGCAGGACGGGCCGGGGAGGTAACAAGTCCCCGTGACACACTGGCACGACCGGGTCTACGCTACAACGTTACCGGTGGTGATTACTGCGGAGCGCCCCCCCCCCTTGCCCGCCCCTATTACTCTCTCTCTTTCTCTCTCTCTCTCTACCTCCCTCTTGCTCTCTCCTCAGCCTCCCCCTGCTGGCTCTCCAAACGCCCAAAACCCCTGCAGCACGCGCTGCCGGGCGGCCGGGGGGCGTGCGCCCAAGGAGCAAAAGGGGGAGGGAGAGGAGGGGGGAGGGAGTTTGTAATCCGGGCCGGGCGTGTTCACAGTAATGCAGCAAGGAAGGCACATGGCGGGGCGTGGCGGGGCGTGGCGGGGCGTGGCGGGGCTTGGCGAGGGCGGGGCCTCATCCAGGTGAGATGGCCACGCGTTACCTTGCGGCCAGGCCCGAGCGCGGGGGGCGCACGAGGCCCTTGAGTGCGCCCTATACTCTCTCCCCTGAGGGTTGTCCGCCGCAGAGCTATACAGGCAGACCTGAGGGGGGCAAGGGCAATGTGTGTCCGGCAGGGCGTGCCAGCTACTGCCCCCCCCCCTCTCTCTCACACACACACACACACACCCCTTCAACTTAACCTGACCCTGAAAAGAAGAGTCCCGGCCCACTACTACAGTCCGCCGCCCGCGGCACGGCACGCGCCTACAGGAGAGCTGGCCCGCGACGCCCCTCGCCCGGCCGCGTGCAGCCAAGAGGCTGCAAATTAGGCTGCAAATTAGCTAATTACCTGGAGGCGGGGTTGCGCCAGCCTATTCACCGCCTCCGCCGTGCGGGGCGTGGCGGGGCGTGGCGGGGCCCGCTTAGAGTACCGGGCCTTGTCGTCGTTACGACCCTCGTGTACAAGTTGAATGAGCCTCGAATTTCGGCCTCCTCTTTTAGTGTCTATCTTTTCCGACCCGCAGGCTCCTACATCTTTTCATTTCTTTGAGTGTGCATGCGCATTCGCGCGCGCGCGCCTCTGTGTGTGAGTGTGTGTGTGAGTAACGAATTGTTTTTGACGACACCCCCCCAAGCTGTAGCGCTTGCTTCATAGTAGCACGAGGGATTTTTGTTCCGAGTTCGCGTCGCTCTTTCATACTTATTGCGCTCTCTATCACTCGTTCTCTAGCTCTCCCCCTCTCTCATCTTCTCGGCTATGTCGGAGGGATTGCAAAGCACAAGTGCCACGCGCTACAAACCCCTAAAATCCTTCTCTCCTTCTGTCTCTCTCTCTCTCTCTCTCTCCAATTCCCTTCCCAGTCTGCCCCCCTCACTCTCACTGGTTTTCTCTCGCTCTCCTACTGCTTCAGCTACGCCCCGCCATCGCGACTTTGTATTGCGCGATAACAGGGGATATTAACTTATAAATCAACACTTTTTTGGCGGCCATTATGTCCCGACAGAAAGGCATGTATGGAGTTGTAAATCAGCAGGCTCCGGCCCGCGTACTAGTGGGCACCGGACTGTGTGTGTGTGTGTGTGTGTGTGTGTGTGTGTGAGAGAGAGAGAGAGAGAGAGGGGGGGGGGCAGAGAGAGACTGTGAATAGCGGTTAGTCACGTGGTAGGAGGACCGTGGTGGCTCGACGCTACAATCTGTGCAAATGTGGGGAAACAAGAAGGTACTGCAGGTGCTGGTTTCGCAAGAGGAGCGAGCAAGGATCGAGAGAGTAGCGAGCAAGGAGTTAGCGAGGCGCGTAAAGAGAGAGGGGGGGGGGGAGTTAGAAAGGAAGCGGAAGCAGAAATAAAAAATTGCGAGAGCGGGCACAGAAAGGGGGTAGCGAGCAGCAGTGGGGGAGGAGCCACCAACAAGTAGTAATGACGACGGAAGTCTGGATCACCATCATCATCATGAAGGAGGAGGAGCAGGAGAGGAGGAGGAGGGTGGCAACTCAACTCGCATCAGCGGCGAAAATAATATACGACATTCCAACAGCAGGACGGAGAGTGAGGGCAGAGAGAGGAGAAAGGGAGTGTTTGGGGGGGGGGG
>NW_026267183.1:388433-390246 GCF_000697945.3 Frankliniella occidentalis
AGAGAGAGAGAGAGAGAGAGAGAGAGAGAGAGAGAGAGAGAGAGAGAGAGAGGTGCCCTGGGCCACGGGGGCCGCAGTGGCCCGGCCGAATGTAAAGGTGTGTTTAGTGTGGTGGGTTTCGATTGCCGCTGACCCGGCCGGGTCTGATGTGATCTGATGCTCGAGGGACTCACAGAGCCGTAGTTGCAATCTACATCTATTTCTCTGTGCACACTTGAAGTTTATGCGCGTTTTTCTGTGCATGGTTTGTTAGGGATCTCCAGAAAGTACGTCCGTTTTTTAACAGGTTTACTCGGCAAATTAAGTAGGAGCAGAGTTCAGCGCCTGCCGGACCCAGGGTAGGCCAACCCGCATTACGTGCATGCACTGTAGCCAAGACTTTTGCCTACCTACCAGGCGTTATGGGAGCAAGCAGAGGCCTGACCTTGGGAGGCCTTTAAGGGCAAATGACGGACGTAATTTCTGGACGACCTCTAACGGCCAGGCCGACACATACAGGCATACAAAAATTATTCTGAAGAAATTCTACAACAAAAGTTATGTAGAAATATGTACATAATAGTATGCATTGGGCCTGTCCATACTGACGCACAAACAAGTACGTAAACATTTCGTGTGTACCGCTCTGCTGGAACGCCACTGCCCCACCGCCTGGAGCCCGGCCTGCGGACCAAAGGCTGATTGGAAGCAGCCTGCCTGGAAAATGACGCAGGAGAATGGTGGGGCAGATGGAGGGTGGTGGTGGTGGTGGTGGTGGTGGTGGTGGTGGTGGTGGGGAGGCTTGATTTGAAAGCCGCTGGAGCCAGCTGTAGTCTTGCGTCTGGAGGATGGTCGTGGGGAGGTCGCCGCCAAAGCCGCAGCACGGCGCTCCACCCATAGCCTCTGGGAGCCCTGTCTACTCCTGGAGGACGGCGACGGAGGGCGGCGGTGCCAAAGCCGCAGCACGCACTGCTACCGTCTGGCCGCACAGCTCCCCAGGCCCCAGGCCATACACCAGGAGCCTGCGCCTGGAGAAACGGCTCAGGCGGACGCCCGCGCAAAGGTCATTAAAAATTTCTAAAATAAAGAAGAAGACTTTTTACTTGCCATTTCATAGGGAGACCTACCGATTGACTAAAATAACGACAAACGCGTAAACGGAAATGAAAATATGTAACAAATAAAAAGACAGGAGATAGCAAGTGCAACTGAAATTCAAAAAAATGACACACGATTGTAGGTCTTTGTTTAAAGTGATCAGCATTTGCAGTCTATCACTTTACATGGCAGAGTAACTAACACTCTCTCTCATTGGGCAGTATCTTGGCAGAGACTCCCCTCTCCCTCCTCTGGGACTCGAGGGTGCGGCGCGGGGCAACGCCGCGCGGATTCCTCCAGGATGATGCGACGGCCAGAGCAGCGCCGGCAGCGCGGCATGGCCCTTCTGCAGGGAGTCGAGGGGAGAGGAATCTTAGACGGCAAACTGTTCGGCGTGCCATGGAGAAGGCCCCCGGCACCCCGTCCTCCAGGGGAGGGGTGCGCGGGTGTAGGGGAGGCTGCGAGGGAGAAGGGGAAAGGGCGGCGAGGGAAGACACGACGACGAGAAGCCGGGGCCTACCTTTCAATTTGCATTTGAATCAAATACGTTCCCCAGTGCGCCCGCGTTGAGCCGCGCAGCTTGAGCATCACCGTCAGCCCCCCCTCCCTCCTCCACACCCCCGCGCATCCCAAGGAAGGATCGCCATACCACCACCCCGGCTGCTGCTGGCCCCTTCTTGCTGTGCTGCTCTGTCGTCCCAAGGAATTTAGAATGTCCCAGCCAATTAAGAACCCC
>NW_026267183.1:390616-391203 GCF_000697945.3 Frankliniella occidentalis
CACACACACACACACACACACACACGGTATGAGCCCCTTCGCCTTCTCATTACTCGCTGACCCGCCCATACGGTGCCCCTCCCCCCCCCCTCTCCCTCCAAGCGTTCCCTCCCCTGACCCGCTGCTGCGACCGCAGGGACGCACTGACGTCCTCCTCCTAAACACTCTCATTACCTCGCGTTAGGGAGGCCCGATCGGCTATCAGAGGCCGGGCCGGGAAGGGGGAAGGCGGAGTGATCGCGGTGTGGGGAGAGGTATAGCGTGTCGACGCGAGAGAGGGAGAAAGGGAAAAGAGAGTGAGAGCCAGAGAGAGAGAGGGAGAGAGAGAAGGGGGGAGGGGGAGTAGCAGGATCTGCCCGATACAACCGCTCGGAGCCGTGAAATAGGTTCGGTAATTCGTGTGGAATGATGAGATGAGGAGCAGCCGCTCAAAGAGAAAAGAAATGAAAAGGGATGGGAGAGGGAGGGAGAGTGAGAACGACGCGAGGCGGTCGCGTTTATTTTGGAAACAAGTTCGGCTGCTGCGGGCTGTACGCACGTTCGGACACCATCCGGGTCAGTATAGCGTCATTTGCTCTCTTTCATTT
>NW_026267183.1:391253-394783 GCF_000697945.3 Frankliniella occidentalis
GTGAAGCAGTGGTCCCACCAGTCGGTGCGGCAGAGGAACGCCTTGAGGTCGTCCGCCGTCCTGCCCACGATGACGGGCGGCGGGTCGACGAGGGTGCGCACCGCCAGCAGCACGCCGAACGCGCCCAGGATGGCGCCGACGCGCTTCACCAGGTCCAGGTCCGTGATCTTGACCGCCTTCGCCGAGCGCACGCGAAAGATGACGGAGATCCTGAGACACGAGAAAACACGATGAGGTGTAGTTTGTTTTCTTTTTTGCAACTTTTACAAATGTTCTTGAAAAAATATCTAGAAAACATTGAAAGTGACACCTTTGAGATGTTCAAAATTGAATACCTGAGAGAGAAAAAGAGACAGCGAGAGAAAGACAGGAAAAGAGAGAGGAACATAGAAAGAGAGAGAGAGGGAGAAGGGGGAAAGATTGCCGTCGGAATAACTGTCACGCCAGAAAGCTAGCCTGAAAAGTAGTATTAAAACGAGTGGACGTCGACGTTCTGCCCGGCGCTTCATTTGTTTGTTTGGCTGGGAGAGCAAAAGAGAGACCGACAGCGGTGGCGAGCAGGACAACTTGAAGGAACGAGAGAGACACACACAGCGGTGGCGAGACGAGGACAACTTGAGGGCTCGGCGCAGCGGGGGCGGAGAGGGTAGGCTCGGCTCGGCCCCAGACTGTAATTGTAACTTTGGAAGCAGCAGACTGGCCGGACTCGTCGGCTGATACGGCCCCGCGCTGATTACAAGCAAGTCTGGCCGAGTAGTGCTGGAATGGGTGCGGCGAGCAGTGCGGGGGAGAAGGGGAGGGGGGGGGGGGGCACCTTCGGCCGAACACTCTTGAACCCTCCTCGCCGCCCTTGGCCGCCCGCAGCTCCAACAACTTGGACAGGCCCACAGGCCGCAGCAGCCCATAGCGGCCGCCGTCGCCGCCACCACCGCTGCTGCTGCTGCTGCTACCGCGGCGGGCAGCTGCATGAAGGACAGAGAGAGAGGAGCAGACGCCGCCACCACACCGAACCGCGAGAAGCGCGTTTTGTTCGACACCGCGTCGTGTGTGCGAAATTGGAGAAAGGAGAACGGAGGGCGCGAGAGAAAAGACCACCGCCGGCGGCGCGTGGGAGAGAAGGAGGGGAAAACCACAAGTTGAAAAGCGGCAAGGGGGGAGGGGTGGGTGGGGTGTACTGAAATGCAGAACTGGGCGCGCCGCAGCAGCACGCGTCGGGTCAGGCAGCTTGGGAGAACTCGACGGGAGGCGGGCAGGTACGTGATACCCGAGACAGAGGCGCCCACGCCCCCGCGGAGGTACTTCCGCGCAGGTACCGGAAGGACCCTTACGTGCTTCTGCGTCGTGTAAGTTCACACACCCACACACACTACCCACCTACCTACCCTACCTCCTCCCCCACCCCCTTGCTTTCCGAAACTAAAGCGGTCTCTATGGTACGCCTCGGCAAAGCGGCTCTCCGGCGAGAGGAGGCACCTGCTGAAAACACGTGTTCTGAGTATGTGGGAGAGCGAGAGAGCGAGAGAGCGAGAGAGCGAGAGAGAGAGAGAGAGAGAGAGAGAGGGGGGGGGGGGTTGCTCTGTTACCACCCCTTCTACCCAGTCAGCTAATAGGCGGGGAGCTGGCCGGGCTGGCTGATGCTGGCTGGAGGCATACCGGCTGACGCCCACCCCACCCAACACCGTGAGCTCTCGCCGGAAGTGCTACCCTCCTAACCGTGCGTACTGGCAAAGCCGTTCTTGGAATACACCATCTCACCACCTTGCTTCATCCCCTGACAGAACAGGCGGGTGTAAGGGGCCATCAGAGCTAAGCCCACACTCGGTGCCGACCCCAGCCGACCCGACGCGCTGTCAGCGGCAAACACAAGCGCGGCAGGGCGCGGCAGGGCGGCGCACGACACGGCAGCAGGAAAACAGCAAGGTACTCGGGGGTACTGCGGCAGATTGCGCATCCCGAAGCAGGCGCATGGGGACAAAAAAATATTTCGTCACCACAGCGATACGTGTTAGTTAACATAGCCATAGCAAGGGGGCATTGTAAGCGGCAGCGCTCCTTCCACGTCCGGCCGCTAGGGCGCAGCACTCTCCGAGTCCACCATGGGAAATCGTGCGCTCAACAGAGTGGTCTGGGTTAGATTTTGCAATTACATCAAGTATCATCACTTGAAAAGGGACCCATAATTTAAGTTATTGTCGGTGTCAAAAGTGGAAGTGTGCGGACCATCAGATAGGCGCACCTGACCGGTTTATTTCACATAGTGGACTCAGAGCGGCCAGATCTGGAAGCAGCGCCAAGCCTCCTTACTACTACCACTCAAGTCAGTGAGTAAAACTGCAGAGGACGGTCGCACTTCCTCGTCTCGTCCAGCCTTTGATTTCCCCCGGCCACATTTCCTCGTCGCTTTCAGCGCTTTCAGCCTTTGACGCACGGGACGTCCGCCAAGAAGGTACTACCCGGCACAAGAGCTTCACAAGGGCCCCCATCCTCTCCTTTCCCGTCTAACGGTAAAAATAGTTTCTTGTATTTCAAGACCTGATCTTGGATGCCATTGGAGTTCTACGCCGTAAGATCCAAGACCAGGTCTTGAAATACAAGAAACTATTTTACCGTGCAGGTCCCTTACTAAATCACTCGGTACACACCTCGATGTGTATTGCACAGATCCACTCCAAACAATCAGACTCGTCCGCAGGAGGTCATCTGTGACTAACACCCCGCAACTTCCTTCACATAAAAAAACAACTCTACCTCCCATTTAGGAGAAAATTTACAAAACGCCACGAATAAGGCGAAAAGGATACCTGTAGTGTCCTTGTGCACTAGCCAATATCATAGCAAAAACTTGTTTGATCCAGGGTGCGAATAATAATTTGCTTTGGAAAACTAAAAATATCTCGCCGTCAACGAGTTGAATTTTTGAAATACAATGCCAAGGGAGGAGGGAAATACTTACCGCCATGTTTTGAGCATGAGCGCGCCGTAGGTGAGGGAGAAGCCGATCTCCCGGAGCCACAGCCGCAGCGTGCAGGTGGCCACGTGCGGCTCGAAGTACATCACGATGTTCTGCAACAAGATCGACAAGTCGTGCTACAATTAACAATAATTCAACATTTCACTTCTTTCTCCCGCAATATTCATTTTAATTTGCGTGTTCTTGTATTATTGTATTTTGACCCGGGTGGGCGCCGTCAGTGCCGTCGTCGTATGTTGTGAGAGAGAAACGAGGAAGAGACGGATAGTGATGAACAGGATAGGAAAAGGGGAGAGAGGAGGGGGTGTATTATACGGCCAGTTGCATACACGCCCTGCATACTGCGAGACACCCCACGCCACGCAAGCGCGCGCACACACACACAGACACGCGTATAACCACCCCCACTACGTGTCCTGGCTGCCAACATATCACCCCCCCCCCCCTTTCTTCCACCGACGACGGTCCTTTCTGTTTGCCTCCAATTCTCACAACTTTAAGAGAGCTACGCGCGCGGGCGCAGCGGCGGCGGGTCGTCCGGGGAGGGGAAGTAGGGGAG
>NW_026267183.1:400163-408340 GCF_000697945.3 Frankliniella occidentalis
TCTCTCTCTCTCTCTCTCTCTCTCTCTCTCTCTCTCTCTCTCGCTTTCTGCTGGTGGCCGCAGCTGCAAATAAATGAGGAGGCGCATACGAGTATCAGTGCCATACCAAACGGCCTGAAAAGAGGAGTCGGAAAATAAAGAAACCAAATCCAACAACGTTCCTTTCCATGAAATTTTTCATAAAGAAAACGTAATTAAAACTGCAATGTAAGAACCGCCCCACATAGCAAGAGTCTTCCTTCTTTTTACCGTTTGCTGTTGGGGACTAACTCTACTCACGCCCTACGTCCCGGTAGTCCATTTCTACCAAGAAAAACAAACAGCAGCAGCAGCAGTGAGAGTTGTTCATATATACAGCAAATTTGAAAGGGAGACGCATTGTTGGAGTAATAATACGACGACATTGTTTGCGATTGTGTGCGAGAGCAGAGAGATTGTTGAGGTTAGTGGGGCGAAAGGGGACGTTGGTGGGGAGGGGGAGAGAATCTTGGCCCAGCTTGAGGTCCAACAAAGGCAAGCGATCCCCTGCTCTGAAGTCTCCTCGAGCCGCGAGCTGGGGGGTCTTTAATTTAGGTCCCCCCAAAGGCGGGTCCTGAGGATGACCTAATGAGCGCGTGCCGTCCAAATCTATAAAGGGTTGGGGAGGGGGGTAGTTTGTAATATGACGCGAAACACTCTGCTAAACGATCAAATTCATGTTGGACTGTTTTTAGCATAGATGATTCCCATGTGATTAAAACGCCCAACACTAAATATGAAAGTGCCCCCAGTAATGTTAAAGATATCAGCTAGCTTTAGCTCCTACTCAGGGACATGCAAACTATATATTTAAGGCTATAGAAGGGGGGGGGGGAGGAGTTGAGTGGGGAGAGATAGGCAGGGGAGCCTCGCGCCAGTGGAGGCCCCTTACAAATGCCGAACAATACTACTGGGCCTACCGCCTGCGCTCCACCCTCGTCGTACTGTCCCCTTCCTTGCGCCCCTAGGCCACCAGATTACAAGCAAAGCCATAAACGGATGCCAGGTGTAACAACAGAGCATATGCTATGGAACAAGGACAAAACGCTTCAATTAAGCTTCATACTTTTCCTCAGAGCCTACAAAACATTTGTAACTAGACGAGAAACTTTGATCATAATGGAAAAACAAAGGTGATCAAGTGGTAACTTTAGAGAGCAGTAGAAGTTTAGTGCCTTTACAAATGCAGCTCAAATTATGGTACTTCCTCACAAATTTTCCCTTTGTCCTCAAAAAACCCAGACCGTGGAGGCTTAAAAAGGGAAAATCTGGAAAAATTAGCATGGGAGAACACTGGTGGTGATGCTCGACCTCTGTGTCCTAGCCTCTGTTTATGGCTGAGACGCTTCCTCCTGGAGGGCCGGCGATCCGCGGTGGCACCACATCCATAGGCATTAAATCAAACCGATCACGACAAGAGAGAGAGAGAGAGAGAGAGAGAGAGAGAGAGAGAGAGAGAGAGAGAGAGAGAGAGATAAGGGGGGGGGGGAGTTAGTGTGGTTTTGGAGCGCGTGAAGCGAGGCCTGTTACACGGACTACTTGTTGTTGAGCCGCACGACTGATGGTGCCCACCCAGGCCCGCCGGCTGTCACAAATCATTTATTGGGCAAAAACCAATGGTACTCCAACTTGATTTAACACACAGCCTCCCAATCGCTACGATACATAGAGCGGTCCTCGACCAAACTGTTCTGAAACTGTTTGTTTCCCATTTCTTTCCTTTCTTCCTTTCATCGCTTCCTTTCTTTTTAATTATGCCGCACGCTTTGTTTCTCTAGTGGGTCTCGAGACAAATTTCGAAGCAGAACGTACAGCACTCGAGGCTTTTGTTGTTGCGAGGCTTTCGCCTGCAACACCAGTCGCCACCTCGATCGCCCCACAGAGAAACAAAAAGAGATCGAAGCTTTTGCGTTGCACTCTACGTCAAGGGCTAAAAAGCCTAACTCAGCATCGCAGCCCCCCAAAAATTAGTGCACAGCCCTTAAACTCAATACAATAAGGACAAAATAGTATGTCGTTTTGAGCTGGGACAGAAGTAAGGAGAAAGAGACAAAACATTCAGTGAGCGGATGGAAATATTTTTCTCCGTGCATCCTTTAGCCAGAGCAGTACGGTGTGCGCCGCGCAGTCGAGCTGCAGCCAGCGGCGGTCGGGCGCGACCATCGCCAGGGACGTATGCACATTATTATGCGACCCGAGGTCGGGGACGCGAAGGCCGGAGTGCGGTGTGCTACCGCAACCGTGGCTCCCTTGACCATCCCGGAGGGGTCGGGCGAGGCAACGGGCCACATAATAAACATGGTGAAGAGACGTACACGCTACGACATTAAAAACAATGCTTGATGCGCTTTTCCGCTTTTGTGCGTTCCCGTTCAAGTATATTTTTATTATTCTCGTCAAAATAAAAGGTCTTGTTCTCCTTCAGTACACATTTTAGACTATAATTGCAATACTTTCCACATCGTTTGTCACATCAATACCGAGCGCAAGGAACTCCGTGGCAATACAACAAAACACAGAGAGGGACACAACAACGCACATCGTTATTTAATTAAAATGCCATGTTTACAATCTCACCCCCTCTTCGTCACCATCCATCGGCCCGCGAGATTAGACGGATAGAGCGGCCACGCGAGCTGTTGTATTTCCATATGTAATGCATATTAATAGAGTGGAATGAAGTGCGACCTGGACGCCCCGCCTCGCCACGCCACAGCTCGCGGCTAGAGCGTTCATTTCCGGCTCCGCCGCCTATCGTATCGCACCCCAACGAGTTCATCAGCACCTCCGGGACGGGCGCGTACTCTGCCCTCGCGCACAACACTCCGGACGAAACATTTTCAGAAACCCATTAAAAACATTAGCACTTTGCAAATTGCTTTACCTGAAACGCGTTGGAGCGCGTTCGCCATACGTTAAAAAAAAAATATTTGTAGCAGCAAACAGGAATAAAATAATACCGATTTATTTTTTCACGCCGCACTTACATTATTACTTTTCTAAAAACTTCATAACGGAAGGAGGGTCGCCTCACCTTGACGTGGCCGTACTTCCAGGTGAAGACGACGACGGCCGGCAGGCACAGGATGATGACGCACACGATGACGAGCAGGGCGGTGCGCATGGCCCAGTTGAGCGACACGACGCACGGCCGGTTGTCCTCGCACACCTCGCAGCCCTCGGCGCACTTGAGGCACTCGAATGCGCCCGACCGGGTGTAGGCCGACTCCGCGCCCTGCAACGCAAAACGAAACGTCAGATAAACAAAAAGTGATAACGATAACCGTGTACAGACTAAGTAAACAAAAAATTGTTTGTGGTCTGTCGGGAAAAAATTACAACAATAATAGATAAATAGGAACTTAGAGAAAATAAAGAGAGATTGTACGATCAAAACGCAAAAGAGAAACACGACCAAGAGTAAAAGCAGAAAATGAGAGAACGCGGTTAAAAAAAATACATGTGAAAGTGATAAACTAATATGAGGGTTGTCAGAGCACGCACATGCTGCCGACAGCCACGAGGACGAGGACAGAGAAAATGCTGTGTTCTCCCTTAAACCCCTTACCACAACCTCCTTTAAAAAAACGGCTTATAACTTTTAAAGGGCGAATTTTGTCCCTCTAGCTTTTCTCTCCCCCATCCCCGTCCTCTCTCTCTCTCTTTCTTTCTTTGGCAGACGGGGTGCATATAACCAAAGCGAGTGACGGTATGGTGAATGCATTCACATGCTCGTCCGTCACGGAGAAATCACGCTTCACTCGGCGCTATGGAGTGGTGCGGCAGAGGGCGGGAGGGCCCGGCGGCATCCCTCCCCTCCCCTCTGATACCCCCTCACCACCGCGCTCCACCGTTCCTCGCCCGCTCACACATGCTCACTTCGATTTTTTCCTCCATTATTATTTTTGAGGGCGAAGGGATAGGAAAATATAAAATCATCTCCGCACGCACCCGCAGTACTTTATCACAACTTGCTCTGCAACCGGCAGAAATGAGCAGAAGGAGGAAGAGGAGGAGGAGGAGGGGACGGGGAGGGGGGAGAAGGAGAAGAAGGTGGGAGGAGGAGGCTCGCGGGAGGAATAACGGCAAGGGATTATATACGAGCAGGTCAGATCGCAATTTCACTCCGCCTAGCGCCTTCTCTCTCTCGCGCGCGCACACTGAAAGCACCGCTCAGTATAGGGAAAAAACTGAAACGCAAGGGAAACCAGAGTCGACCACTGCAGGCCGTCCTCTTACCACAATTCCTTCGTTTTTTGTCGTAGTGTATCTGTAGGCGGGGGAGGTGTGCGCGGGTGCGCGGGGCGCGTCGAAGGGAGATTCATAGCGCGCATCCCGGTCGACAATGGCTCTCTAGACAGCTCCATCAGGACGGCCCATTTCTCCTCGTCCAGGACGGGTCCCAATTCGCGCGACTACTTATTTCCACTTGCTTCTGCAGACAAAAAAATTAATTTCGAAAATCTGAGAGGTCACCTATTTACATGACACGATTGTTTCATTCCTGTTCGAACGCCAAATTTTAAAATTCCTTTTGGAATGCCAATCGGTTGCCTCCCCCATGGAAACTGTAGGTATTCCTGCTAATTTGTGGCCTCTTTCAGGAATTCAACGACACAAAAAAATGAAATATACGCGCCACTAATTTTAGTATTCAAAAAGAACTGCGAAAATTCCGGCATGCATGCAACATAGAGTAGCCCCAAACCTGCTCGCATTGCTGTTCTTGGTAGCGAACGCGAGCATTCGAGTTTCAGGAGGGGCCGGCGCGCCACGCCGCGACCTGGCCAGGCGGGGCCGGTGGAGGGGAGGGGGGGGGAGGGGGTGCGCCACTTCATCGCTTCCTTCCTCTGCTGAGCGAGCGGCAATATTTAACGCGCCAGTTTACGAGTGTCGGCAGGTGGCGATCAGGCTCGCATTCCGTTACGTTCGCCCCCCCCCCTCTCTCTTTGTGCCCGTTCTTCCCCCTGCTGTCCCTCTCTCTTCCCCCCACCGTAATCCATCTCACTCTCTCTCTTTCTCCCTCACGCGCGTCCCTCTTTCGCTTTCGTCTCACGTCGTCGGAAATAAAGCGAACTGCCCTTGCCGCGGGGCCCCGGTCGTGCAGCGCCACCCCCCAGCCCCCTTCCGCCAGCCGCGCCCTGCAAGAGAGGGAAGTTTGATTTGCATCAGCGCAATCCAACTATCGGCGCGAGTGCGGGGGGACATGGCCTCCCGGGACCATCATCAGTACAGCCTCGAGAAAGAGAGGAGTACGTGGTACTTCTGTACTCGAACCATTTGATAAATTCGCAATACACACAACGGATTTGTGGGTTTTATTTGAACAAAGTTGTGCGTACGTTTCATTTGCACAAATTTTTGAGTAGGAGTGCATGTTTTTATGCATTCATGTACACAAATTCGTACATATTTGCGCACAAATTCATGCGAATCGAAATGTACACGGCAAAAACGTCAGCTTGGTTTTCAAGCTGAGAATACCAGTTTTCAAGCAAATCGGGTAAAAACAAGCAACCCTCATTTGGCTGCTTGAAAACCAGTACGTTTTCCAAGCAGCTCTGCTTGAAATCCTCCAATGCGGCTTGTAATTCAAGACGGTCGGTCCGCCTGCTTGGATTTCGAGACGGCGGCTTGAAAAACAAGCAGAGCTGCTTGGATCTGGTTCCCTCTGCTTGAAATTCAAGATGCGTCGCTGACCCGCCACGATTTGAACCGACGCAGTTTCGCACTCGTGTACGCTGAGTAGTGGAACAGTGGCGCGCTCTGTGTTTTACGCTAAACTTCACACTACTCTTGGAGGTGGATTTGATATGACAGTTTCTGGCAACTTCCTTAAATTTAATATCTAAATTTTTTCCCACTGTGCTCTCCTCGTTGTTTTTACTATCTAGTGAGGGTAAGCTTGCTGACTGTGAATGGCAGCAAAGCCGTTGGTTATAGAGTGGTATAACTATGTTAAATCACCTCATATTTTTGGACCATTCTCTTTCTGTTTGCTACTCAAAGCAGTTCAGAATGTGTGGGGTAACTTTGTGATGCGAATGTCACAACTAAATATGTTTATGTATGTTTAGTGTAATTATGTTTTAGCCAAAAGTTTGGTATCCAAACCATAAGAATTTAATCAAGTTTCTCACAGGATTTCCAACGTAATTTACTTAACTGAGATTGGGTCTTAAATTTGGTTCTGAATATTAGGAAAATGAGTATACTTTTACCATCAGTCCACTGTCACCTTTACGAGACATTTATTTGCTGTGATTGGCTGAGCGATTAGCGAAGCCCATAACTCCACTGACCCGAAAAGTTTCATTCTGTTTGTCTGTTTGTCTGTTTGTCTGTTTGTCTGTTTGTCTGTCTGTCCGCGCGATAACTCGAGAAGGAATTGAGATAGCGATCTGGGAATTTAAGGGTCGTTTTGTACCAAAAAAAGACAGATCGAGTTCGAAGATGAGCATTGTAGCTCAAAAATTGGCTTTTAAAAAAATCAAAAACTACAGGTCGCAAAATGTTTTTTATCCATTTTTTTTATGGGTTCCTAGGGGGTAACTTGTCAAAGTAGAGTCATTCGGGCGAAAATTTCGTCCGTTTGGCTCTATCTTGTACCGTTCAGGTGCTAGGGGGCATTTCTTGACAAAAATGAGCCGAAAATGATCAAATGGTCGGTAAATCATTAAAAAGACTTCATTTCGAAAACTTGTATATACACTTCTATTACCCTGTCTTGGGTGTCAGCGCCGCAGGCCTAGCTATATGTGCGCCAGGCGCGTCGCAGCGGAACAGTGTTTCGTGAAATATCGCGAAGCCTGTTACGCGAGACGTGGTCTGGCGTACACATAGCTAGTATAATCTGTACACAACTGTGCATACCATCATGTTGATAAGGAATTTTAGTGCTCCATCCATTAGATTAGATTATTCATACATGCAAATTGATAATAAAACATATCACTAATCAATTGACCCTGCATCTCTCTTATTCATGTCTTTCTTGTTCCAGCAAATGAGTTATTAACTTTCCCTCCAACATTGTTGCCTTTGTCTCGTAAAAGTGACAGTGGACTGATGGTAAAGGTATACTCATTTCCCTAATATTCAGAACAAAATTTTAAACCCAATCTCAGTTAAGTAAATTACGTTGGAAATACAACGGCTTTGCTGCCATCCACAGTTAGTGAGCTCACCCTCACTCACTAGATAGTAAAAACAACGAGGAGAGCACAGTGGGAAAAAAATTAGAAATTAAATTTAAGGAAGTTGCCAGAAACTGTCATATCAAATCCACTTCCAAGAGTAGTGTGTAGTTTGGGGTAAAACACAGAGCGCGCCACTGTGCCACTACTCAGCGTACACGAGTGCGAAACTGCGTCGGTTCAAATCGTGGCGGGTAAGCGACGCAGCTTGAATTCCAAGCAGAGGGGACCAGATCCAAGCAGCTCTGCTTGTTTTTCAAGCCGCCGTCTCGAAATCCAAGCAGGCGGACCGACCGTCTTGAATTACAAGCCGCATTGGAGGATTTCAAGCAGAGCTGCTTGGAAAACGTACTGGTTTTCAAGCAGCCAAATGAGGGTTGCTTGTTTTTACCCGATTTGCTTGAAAACTGGTATTCTCAGCTTGAAAACCAAGCTGACGTTTTTGCCGTGTACGCACAACTTTGTGCAAACGCGAACGTTTGCACCGAAAACTACACATACATTTAGCGTGTATAGGTAGCTTATCTGGTAGTCGTATTGTTATTATTATCAAATCAACGGTGGTATTCAATGATGCAAATGAATTATACCACACTAATTGCAGGTCTACAGACTCAGAATACCAGTATTTTCATTAATCATGTTGCATAGTTCAGCAGTTTGCAATGCACCACATTGCGCACACACACGTCCATCATAGATACTAGTTCACAAGGTTGGCATGACACGACTGACGGCGGCGTTCGTGTAAATGTACAAACCTGTTATCACAAACTGTACAGATACACGAGGAGCTTAGAGCAGCTAGCTATTGATGGTGATGGAGAGAGGCCGGTGGTGCGCGCGCCGATAGGCTGGCGTGGTTGCTCGCGCTCCGTTTTTGCTGATGTTGACCATGGAATTGTTATTAGTTACCGGGACGCCCTTGGCAGCCCCGCGGGTGTCGCCCCGCCCCCGCCTCCC
>NW_026267183.1:408390-412068 GCF_000697945.3 Frankliniella occidentalis
CCCCCCCCTCCATCTTCCGCCCCCGCCTGGCGCGCTGCCGATGTGACGGACCGAACGGAATGTTGGCTCGGCCCACAGATATAACTGTCGGCGCCGTGCTGACGGCGCTCACCGTGTATATAAATTGTGGGATCAGGTGCCGAAGTCAGCCTCCCATTCTACGACTACTAGCCCAGTAGCCGTAGCCGCTATCGGCTATTCTCTCCGTCCCCACCCACCCTTTCTCTCCCTCATTCTCCACTTCTCTTGCCTACCCGCAGCACTTTATATATCCCGCTCTCTTTCTTGCCACATCGACTTCTCTCTTTCTCTCGTTCCAGCTGACCTTCGTGTCTCTCTCACACACTCACTCACCCCCCCCCCTCTCGCACTCTGTTTGCGGTCCCCCAAACGGCCACCGTTTTGTGGAGGCTCCGAATTACGTACGTGGCTGAGCCGCCCTGTTCTGCCGGCGGCCGGACCTGCCCTGGCCGGGGGGCCTCGGCTCGGGCACAACTGGGCCTTTCTTGTGCAGGACAGAATGTGTGCCAGGGGAGAAAATGGAGCGCACCTCTCTGTACCACTCAGGAAAAAAAAAATACAGAGCGAAAAAAATTTAGTGAGGTGGCATTTACTGGGCGTTACATTCTTTTTTCGTCTTATGGTGACGCACAGGTTTCTGATGTAAACCGTAAGAATATGACGGGTTCTGCTTTGGGAAGCGTAGCGGGTGAGTTTGGCGGGTGTAGCGTGCGGCAGGAAGGGGTGGGGAGGGGAGGAGAAGGGGAGGCCTCTGGCGAAGTAAGATGGGTATGCAAATAAGGGGAACATATGAGAATAAATGAATAAAAACCTGCGTGCAGCAGAGCAGAGCGGGGTGGAGCAGGGGGGGGGGGGGCAAATGCGGGTGGCCACACAGCAGGGAAATTACCTGCCAACCGGGGCGGTACGGTCCGCACGTCGGGGGAAAGAGAGGGCATAGGGGGTAGGAGGTCGTGGAGGACCGGATGTAAAGGGAGCAGGAGATTAGAGAGAAAGGGGTAGGGGTGGAAAAATTACAGAGGGGTCGCGTCCTGAAGCGACGCCGTATGCACGACCGTGTCCACAAAGCAAGTCCGCCCCCTCGTATAGCCCATGCGTGGTGCAGTTGGGGAGGAATAGGGCGTAGCGGGTGGGGCCAGGCGCCCGCGTGCGGCGTGATAGGCAGGCCCGCAGCACACAGGCGCGCGCGCGGCCGCACCAGCTGCCTACCTCCACGGCTGGCGCGCGCGCGGGTGGAGGTGGACTTTAGTGCAGCCACAGGAAAGCGACAACGGCCGAGGTAAATAACATCTCTTCCCCCCCCCCCTCTCTCTCTCTCTCTCTCTCTCTCTCTCTCTCTCTCTCTCTCTCGGTGGCTGCGGCGCCTCTTCAAAGTGACAAATGGTACTCGTATAACGCGGTGATGGGAAACATTTGCAAAATGGGTGTTGTAAAATTTACAATTTAAAATGATAAAATTACAAGTACACTGAAAGAATAAAGGTCGGGTCTCAATGCCTATTTAGGGTTTTAATATTAAGCCTTTGAAAATGTACAAACATATGACATACAAAATTAAATTCAATTAATAGATGCTTTTCCCCGTGTCCGCTGAGGTCGGTTGTCTCATCAATTGAGTCCCGCGCCCCCGTGTCACCGCGCGCGCCGCGCTTCCATTTCCTTGGCGTTTTCATTAAGCGGCCGGCGCCCGCCTGCCCTCCGCGATATGGAGATGATTATACAGGCCGGGGAGGGTGATTTACGGAGGCCGGGCGTTCAATATGAAACGGGCCGCGGCGGCGCGACCCCAGTCGGGCATCGCGTCGAGGGCGGTGGTATGATGATGATAGTGATATCTTGAGTGTTTCCGACATCACTTACGCCTTGGCAGCCGCGCCTTCTTTGTTTGCGAGGTAATATTATTGCTGTTTGGCTGCGCGAAGCATAAACAAGTTCTTTCTCCTCCTTCCCCATCCTCTCCCACGCACCACCGGTGGTGGGCTCAGCCGGTGGGATCCTTTCCTACCCCCCCCCCCCAGCTGCTCCCACACACATCTCAATATTTTCCCATTTTTATCCCGCGGTGAACTGACTCAAGCCACTTCATTTTCGATGCCGTTGGATATACAAAGTAGGCAAATCTCCTCCTCCTCTATGCTGCTCCGCCGATGCGCCGCCCCCCACCAGGGAATAACTTATGTCTTATATATACGCACAGCGCGCGAAATGTAAGTGGTGTTTGTGAGAAAATGGTGGATTGTCAAAATACAAGCAAAGAGCGATAGTGAAAGAGAGGGAGGAGTGGGCGAGGGGGAGAGAGAGAGAGAGAGCGGAAGACAGCGAGAGTGAGGGAGAGAGCGAGAGAGAAAGAGTGAGAGAGAGAGAGAGATTGGGAAAGAGAGGGAGGGGCGAGACGGTCAGGGAGCTTCGAATAGTACCGGCGCACTCCGCCTTCATACTATTTTTTTTTCCTGCGCGCCCTTTGCTCGCCGCCGCAGAGATTCCTCCGGGGGGTCGTGCAATTTCTCATCCCGGTATGAAATACACGGTCCAGGGAAGTCCAGGCCGGGCCGCAGGTTCCAGAAACGGGGCGTCTAAATTATCCGGCAATGAAATAGGATACTCTCGACCACGGGGCACGGGCGGGGATGGGGGGCGGGGCGGGCCCCGGCTCTAGGCGGAGAGGGCCTTCGTGACTAAGGGCAGTGCGGCGGCTAAGATAGAGCCACCGGCGTGGGGCGGGAGGTGGCGCCGCGATATGAGAAGAGAGAGAGAGAGAGAGAGAGAGAGAGAGAGAGAGAGAGAGAGAGAGAGAGAGAGAGAGAGCGTGTGTACAGCACCCAGTACGCTTTTAATCCGGCCGTCGCAGCACTGCTTGCCGCTGCTGCCTCGCACAAACATTTAATAGATGCTCCCTCATACCAGTGAAATTAGCTCAAATGAGAAAAAACGGCATTCTTTATATTTTCCTAAAAAGCTAATGCAGAAGTTGTTGTACGCTTGTTTCAGAACCGACGCTGTTGAGTTGAGGGAGAGGTGGCATACCCAACCAACAACACCGCTACGACACAACCTGCTCTTCAAATGCGATACCGCAGTTGCAAAAAAACACATTTCCCTTCTCACATTTCTAGTGGATTCTTGATACCCGCCCCCCGCACGACCCTCGAGGACGACCTCTGCGACGGCGGCAGCGAGGAGGCCAAGTGAAACTGGATCGGCGCGCTGGCCGCGAAGTGCATATGCGGTGGTCCCGGAGTGCTCCTGGAGGGCTCCTGGAGGGGTACCCTCCGACCGCCCTTTTCTTCTCAGTGTCAGCCGGCGGGCAGGGACGAGCGCCGCGACGCATATTTCACACCCGCGCGCCGTGTACAGCGAGAGCGAGTTTTCAAGTCAAATGAAAAAAAAGGGCACCCTCCCCCCCCTCCTCCTAAAGAATTTACACCTTTTGCATTCCATTAGCACATTCAGCATTTTCCACCTTCCACATAAATGGAGTCCCCCACCACACCACGGCAGCGTCGCTGTTGCTCGCCTCTTTGCTCATCACCGACTGCTCATCGCGGGCCATTTGATTCGTTAACCACAGACACCATCATCGTTATCTCGCTCGACTTGCTCGCCGCCCCCAACCCCAAGTCAATGAGTCTCTCTTCGCCCTCCCCTACTACCCGCCTC
>NW_026267183.1:412148-412911 GCF_000697945.3 Frankliniella occidentalis
TTCCTCTTCCTCACCTGCCCCAGCAGCACAGTAATTACTACCGTTGAGGGTGGTCGGGCCCGGACACTTGTTGCCATGATAATGAGGGCGGAGGTTTTGATCAGGACTCGGACGTCGTCCTCCTGACCAACTGGGGTTGGGTGGGGAGTGCGGTGACGGGGCAGTGTGGGTTGGGGTGTCGGAGACCTTTATCGTCACAGGCAGCAGACGCGTCCGAGTGAAGCCGAGTGGAGTCGGCAGCAGCGCAGGCGGCGGCGAGCAGCGCGAGCGCCAGTTGTCCGCTTCAATTAAGAAGAAAATCTCCCTTCGCGCCCAGCCTGCCAGGGCCCGCGCGCGGGCGGCGGGAGAGTTCAGAGGCAGCAGTCCACCCCGCTCACCCTCCATCACATCTCCCACGCGCCAGCCTGCCAGGGCCCGCACGCGGGCCGGAGCGTTCAGAGGCAGCAGGTCCTCCCTCCCTCACATCCCATTCCACCGCAGTAGTAGTACACAGACGATTACAAAATAATACGTTTTAACGGCGCTTGCAACACGCTATACCTTTGCCTGTGCGTCCCAGCTCTCGCCTCACCTTCTCGTGTACCCATAACGCACCGACCCTCCACACTGGTGGCTGCACCTCGGGCTGCACCCTTCTTTCAAAGAGAGGAGCTGCCGCCGCTGCCGCCGCTGCCGCCGCTGCCGCCGCTGCCGCTGCTGCTGCTGGCGAAACAACAGGGTGTGAAGCCCTCACGCTCATAAAGGGGCCCACCCCGAGTCCCTC
>NW_026267183.1:412961-417975 GCF_000697945.3 Frankliniella occidentalis
TCCCCCGCTACTCCACGGAGGCGGTCGCGCCCCTCTCGCCCCCACGGGCGGCGGCAGCGGTCGGCCAACGGTTCATTTTCTCCTCTAATTGCCGACTAATTTCGCGAGCGCATGCACGAAGTGGCGTGCGCACGACCGCACGGCGGCTGCAGCCCGTAGTACCGTACGGGCGCTCCGGTCGGCCGGCGGCCCGCCTCAGTAGAGCGCAGGGGGATCGCGCGCGGCAACAGAGCAGCATAGAGGGCCTCGGATGACGGAACGGTCAGCGATCCCGCACGGCACCTACCCGCCCACCCATTACCGCCCATACTCCCCCTCGGGCGTTCCCTTTTCACCTCCCCGCGACGTCAACGAGGTGCATTTGCACTGCAAAGGGCTTGACGTATGGAAATGGAATTAATGGAGTCCACACGGCACGGTGCTGCTACAGCTGTATCAAAAGGAGAAAACAAAAGGAAAAAATAATCACGGTAATAATGGGGGCAAGTACGAGGGCATGTGTGTGTATGCCACTTTTTTTGTTTGCGTGTGTGTGTGTTTTTGTTTTTTTGTACCCCCGCGGCATCACGTCAGATTATCTTCGCGGAATTATATACCCAACCCGTCCCCCCCCCCTTTTCCCCTCTCGCGTAACGAGAAAGAGGGATGGAGAGATGGACAGAATGAAAGAGATGCAAAGAGGAGAGCCCCCTGCCCCTTCCCCTTCACACACACTTCCTCCTTCCCCTTTCATTCACCGCGCGCATGCTAGTACTCACCATGATGAGTTTCTCGTACTCTTCCTCGATGTGGCTGCCGTTGAAGGCGCGCTGGGTGCCGCGCGTGTCCGGGAAGTAGAAGCCCGGCTTGCAGACGCACAGGTAGGAGCCGCGGCGAAAGCCCAGCCCCGCGATGGGCACGCACTGCAACACGAGAGTAAATAAAAAGTTTAGTTTCGCCGTTATCGAGACTTTTTCGCAGAGACTTGTTTATTTCGTTGCGGTGTGAGCACGAAGACGTTTGGCAGTCTTTGCGATTTCTATGCTTTCAGGACACGCTATGCCTTTATGAAAGGATTTGAAGGCTGTCACAGTTTTGTTGAAGTGCTTGCACCCCTATCTCATACTCAGGCCAAAATTTAATTTTTAATGATGCCCTAATTACTTTCATTTGCATCACTTTACCTCGGTTGTCCTCTTCTTGCACTTGTCGGAGGCGGCGAAGATGTTGAGCTGCGTGGAGCCTTCCGGCAGCGGGCACTGGTCGATGTCGACGCGCCGCAAGTCGATGTCGATGCCGCTCGTGCCCCTGGAGACAGACGAAGGTGGCGCCCGCCAGAGCGATAGTGTTAACGAGCCAAAGCCGCTTAGATAGTTTGAAAGCCGGTTAAGGGAAGAGGGCTTGCTGCGTCGAGTCGCGGGCCGCGGCTTGCGCTGGGCGGCGCGGGGGCGGCGCGGGGGCGGCGCGGGGGCGGCGTGGTGTGACTTGTCCCGCCTACAAGCGAGTTAGCAAGTTTTGGCCGCCAGACTATTAGAGGCACTCATTACGTCGGCGGCAAGCTTCTTAGTGGATCATCCAGTTAGCACCGCGCCGCCCCGCCGCCGCACCCGGCCGCCTCGCGCGTCGAGTCACCGCACCACACCGCCTTCACACCTACGTCGGGGTTTCGCGTCCGCCGCCTGGAAAGGAACGTCAGGCGAGGCGGCGCGGGGGCGGTCGATTCGACTGTGTCCTGCGCAGCTTCGACTGCGGAAAAAAAAGCGCGACCTAGCAAAGCAGCTGTTCTTGATTAAATTAAGCGCTGTAAACTCAACCGAATCTATCACAATATGAAGGTAAGAAAATTGGAGACAGAAACAAGAACGTGGCCTTTTCATTAAAGTACCGAACGGATTTGATTTAAGGGTAAACAATGGCATACATTGACTAGTTTCAAGGACACTTTTTTCCTAGGGTGTACGGGAGCTGCTGAGCTACTGCTCAGCTAGCGTCCGGTCTCTCCCCCCAAACTCTCACACACCCGTTCCCGTTTCCCACCGCTGCTGCCGCTTTTGGAAACTGCGCGGTTTATGCAACAATATCCCTCCCTCCTGTCATCGCAGCATGCCTGGCGCCCTGGTCGAGCAAAACATCGCGTCAAACGTCGTGCGAAAACGCATCGACCAAACTGTGGTGTGTTTCGAGTGGGAGAAGGGAGTGACGGGTAGGTATGGATTGGGTCCTAGCTGCTACGCTGCGGTCGAGAGCAAGAAAGCAGAGCGTTACCAAGCCGGCTGCGGGCAGTTGTAGTTATGAGCAAAAACTTAGGACAACAACTGTCACTTTGACAAAGACCTGGCGAACATACTGCAAACACATCGTGTGTTGTCGTTGTTTTGAGTCCACTCATTGCATGAGATAAAGGTCATGATATTTTCATTCGAAAATTTGCACAACTATGCCGAATACATTTTGCACATTTATTTGCGCAAATGTACAATCGGATAAACTCTGCATATAATGAGCTTAAATCATAATTTGCACAAACGTGTGCAAAGTAGTTTTTTTTTTTTTTTTTTTTTTACCGGCGTAGTATTTTTTGGAGCAGCACACAATAATAGGAAAGTTGACGGGGTGGAGACACGACGAGGAGTGGCTGTGACCGCCCCGAGCAGCCCGCCCCGGCAGCGCCATCGCTCTCCCCGCCAGGGGCACGTCGTCAGCGCGGAGCTCGGCACCGCCCGCCGGCATTTGTCTCGTTGCGAAGGACGAGAAACAGGTCGCTTTGTGGTGCAGCAATGACGCGTGAAGAAGGAAGGGAGGGAGGGAGGGAGGGGGAAGGCTGCCGTGCAGTGGGCGGGCCTAGCAGCGCCAGGGCCTGCTGACGGCTTGGCTCGTGGCTGCCGTCCGAACCAGAGGATCATCAGTTTTCACTGGAGGATGTAATCGGATGTAGACCGACAGTCTCCCCTACGCAAGGCGCGTGGCGTAGCCTCGAGGAGGAGGAGGTCCCGCTTAACAAGTTGGTCGTGTTTACTTTTGCACGAGAGGGTGCAGAAGGGCTGTGGGGGAGCAGGCAGGAGCTGCTGTGGCGCAGCACGCATAGCTGTCAGCAGATCAGCTGCGGTCACGACGACAAGAAGCAGGCGGTCGAGACGGCGGAGGCGCGGTTAAGGCACCAAAGAAAAAAAAAAGGTCGTCATCCAATTTCAGAGAGTCGTCTATTTTCTCAAGGAAACACGCCGCCGCCGCCGCCCACCGCCCGAGAGAAAGGAGCTGCTGCGTAAGAGGAAGAAGGGGGACGCCCGGGGGACGCTTGATGATGCCTTTGACCGACTGCAGTCGAGTGAAAACGAGTAGAGAGACTCATTGTCAACGGCCGAGGCCTTTTGCTTCGCAGCCGCCGCCGCTGCTGCCCCAACTCGCGCCGGGAGTGGCCGCGCGTCCCAGCGGGGCGGGGCGTGAATTGCAAAAAAGGAAAATGAACCCCGCCGAAGTTGCCACGAGAACAAGTTGGGTCAATTTAATTGCATGAGAGCTGCGCGAGAGCGCAAGCGCGCGCGGGAGCTGATGCAGCTTCACTTCGCACATCATTTGTAAAAAAAAATAATTGGAAACAAATCTACTTTGTCAACCACCATTTTTTATATTCGGCGTGTTTTAAGTTTAATACAAATTGCGTCCTTGAAATTTATTTTTAACACCGTGATGATGGCGGGATCTGGATTGCAGATTCAATCAACGTTATTTTTACAGGTCTGACTATACCACATTCCGCGATGAGCGTCTCGTCGCAGGGTCACGCAGAAGGGAGGGGGTGCACCCCCAGCAGCAGCACCCTCACTGCACCCGGGGCTTGTTTTGTCCCGCCAACGCCACACCCGTCTCCTCGGCTCTCCAAAACAAATAGAATCGCAAGCCGGGCGCGCCGTGCGCAACGCTTCCTGATTTATGACAGCCAGGGACCTCACGGCTGCTCGGCGCTCCTCTCGGCCATCGCTGCAAACACAGCAACACAGAGCGGCAAGAAGGAATAAGGCGAGAAGAAAGGAGGTGGAGGAGCAAAAATGGCCACCGGTCGACCTCGGAAATCACAACAATAAAATAGAAAAGCATTTTGACTTACAATTTAATTTAACGACATGTAAAGGTTCGTAAGTCTTTTAGAACACCGGCATGGATTAGAACGCGATTTTTGTCCCCTTCCTCTCGACGGCTACCTTCTTAGACCGCTTGATCCTCAAAGAGATGGCGGCAACACGTTTCCAGTCCCACTTCCGGAATGAGAGACGGCTGCGAAAAAATGACGACAAACAACAACAAAAACAACAACAGGGAGACAGGAATGAGGAGGGGGGCTTTTACGAAAGATGAACATGTGATGGATATCTGCTCGCCGCCGGCCGGACCCGACCGCGGCGTGGAAAAGTGAAAAATGAGGACGACGAAAACAATGAGCAGAAGCGGCAGCTGCGCGGCGAAGCGCACAGACACCCACTTTTTTTTAACGTGTAAAAAAACAAAAAAAAACTTTACTGCCTCCCTTCCCACGCTCGAAAAAGCCGCCGACGCCCGAGCCTCTCCGCAGCTAACCGACCGAAACAAGCGCCATTTGTTCAATTTTTTTTTTCGAGCGCGGAATTTATACCCCTGAAAACTATCCGAAGGTCACTTTCCTCGCTGCTCTTGCTGCCCGCGTTATTTGATCTAGTGCGCGCAACAGCTATCCCACATGAACGGTCGCCGCGTAGCATTCCGCGGAATACCATACCCGCGCGCGCGTGCGTTAGTCTCGTCTTTTTTGTGCTGCAGTTCGGCTTGCTCGCCACACACCGCCCGCCCCGCCCCGCCCCGCCACCGCGCGCGCTCTCGCGGCCAAGAATTTGCAGCAGAGTTGTTAATCACCCTTTATTGGCCGAGCGAGCAGCTATGTCCGATAGGGGTGATGTATGATGACGGGGCTGTCACTTCAGCCCGGTCTGCCGCCTGACTGCTGCCGGGCGCAGGGCAGAAGAGAGGGAGGAAAGAGCGGGAAAGGGGGGAGAGGGATGGACAG
>NW_026267183.1:418051-420210 GCF_000697945.3 Frankliniella occidentalis
CCACCGCAGTACGAGAGAGAGAGAGAAAGAGAGAGAGAGAGAGAGAGAGAGAGAGAGAGAGAGAGAGAGAGAGAGAGAGAGATAAAAGAAATTGAATCCCTCCTCGCCACCTACCTACCCGCCCTCCCGGGTGCCCCGCGCGCGCAGCCCGCTGCAGGCCGACACGGCAGTGGGGACACCCGCCCTACCCTGTTTGTCCTGCTGGCGACATAAACGTCACCGGCACCCCGGCACGGGGCCCGGCGGCGCCCGGCGGGGAGCGGAACTAATTATATGTACCACGGCGGCGGAATGGGCGCGGCAGCGAGAGACCCACTTTGTAGTGCTCCCCTTCCCCTCCCCCGCTGCCACTCTGCTGCTGGCTGGCTGCATGTGACCCATTGTGACGCGACGCGGACACAATGCCGACCAGCGCGACGTAAAATGATGGCAGCGACACTGCGCTGCTGCTGCTGCCGCGGGGGCGACACTGTGTGTGATGGCAGGTGTTATACCGACCGTGTAGCCCGCCCCGGGCGAGGGGAGGGGAGGGGAGGTGGCAGGCACGGGTGGTGAGTAATCCAGTGAATCCAGCACCATTAGTAAAAGGAGGGGACGCGACGCGCACATTTTTCATAGACTGTGTAACTACTCTGCTCGGTAAGCAAGTGTAACGCGTAGCGTAAAGCTACGGAGGCTAGCCCCCATGCGACCATATTTTATTTGCCATATAGGCGCAACGTACAGGAGGGGGTGGTTTTAGAAACGCACACGCGACGCAGTAAAAATAAAATCTCCCTGCTGCTCCGCGAATTAATGGTTATTGTTGACATTCATCTAAAACTTGTGCACAATACGCGTTTTACACGTGAGGGAAACTCGCAGAGAGTTTATATTTTCTGCTTTAGTAAACCTGTATGGTGGCGTATCTTGATAGTATTTTCTGTTGTTGTTTTGACGTGGCTTGGAAGGTTTGTAATGAAGAAAAAAAATATACGAGAGCGTGCGGGTGGGAAGATAGAGAAAGCGAGAAAAAAAAGAAGATAAGGTGGTAGGAATAACACGCGGCGCTGCAAGGCGCTGCAAGGCGGGCCATACGTTCCCGGGAGGAACGCCAACAAGTCCCCCCGCTTGATCCCCACGTCTCGGCGGCGCGCGGCACGGGCGGGCGACTCGGGGATTTAGATTTGGGGCGTGGCGGGGCGTGGCGGGGCACGGCGGGGCGTGGCGCTCGAGTCCAACCAAGAGGAGCCGCGAGAGACAAAGGCAGGCAGAGGAGGGAAGGAGGCTGATGTGACGTTCATATATTAAAAACCCTGAGGGATAGAAGAGCGGGCATAGCACGGGGATGGGAGGGAAAGGGTGTATGGCTGAAGCAGGGACCGAGAAGAGGGGATTGGGGGGGGGGGGGAGGGCAGACATTGTCACGTGCGCGACTTCTCTGACCGGCACAGAGGACCTGGCCGGGCCTGGGCCTGCTCTGCACAGTGTACGAGCAAAGAACAAGTCGACGAGAACACCAAAACGACATTTTGACAAACTAAAGTTGCATTTGTTCTGTTACAGTTTTAAAAAGCTGTTAAGCCTTTTCGATCTCCAGTTTAATCATGCCAAACTCTAAATTCACAGAGATTAAAAATACGACTTGCAGTAACGGAATTTGTTTGACAGTGGCTGTGGCTGCTGCTGCTGCGGGGCAGTGGAACAGCTCTCGCTAACGAGATGCCGGGTCGGCCATAGGAGGCCGCAGCCAGCTTGAGGCTTGGACTCAGCACAGCGACGACATACATACTTCGTCACATAAAAGAAAAATCATTGAGACAAACATTAAAAAATAATACTCTGCCTACAGGTACGTACGGTACGACGCCATTCTAGGGTAACGTATAATGGCCAAACATAAGCTTTAAGCCTGAACTTGTCGTGCCTAATCCCTGCGTTTATAATTGGGGCGAAACAAGACTGTGTGCACGTTTGTCGTTGGCTAATTGCGCTCACTCACCGTCTCGGAAAACAAAGAAAATAACAAACATAACCTACACATGCAAAAAACCGAGCCGTTACACAAAATGTCTACAATTGTAACAAGTAAATACAAACATTTGGTGTGAACATGGCATCCATGAGATCGATCAGGTCCAGTTAGGTCGGGAAGCGTGCTAATGCTCCACCCCCCCCCC
>NW_026267183.1:420260-435886 GCF_000697945.3 Frankliniella occidentalis
CTCTCTCTCTCTCTCTCTCTCTCTCACCTAGGTTAATGCTCCATCTCTCACTCTCCGTCTCGTTTGCTTCCCTGTGATAAGGGTCTGACGCAAGCCGAGCCCCACGCTGCGCCCGACGACGCGTTGCAATGGCGTGGCGAGGCGCGCGGGAGGCTGGGAGAAATACATGCCCCACTCCACTCGCGCTACGCCTGCACACGTTCTGCGTGGTCGGCCGAGGGAGCGGTTTAAGACAAAAAACGAGCCAAATGTAAAATCTAGGGTTGCTGAGTTTCCCATTGCAAGCTGGGTTCAACAATTGCTACTTTTGTATTGCAAGCACAAAAGCTGATTCGAAGCGCGTGGGCAGGTGAAAAGTCTCCGTCTTTGGGACCATTGCATTTCCACTTTTGCGATAAATAGGTCTTACACAGTGTAAGGTGGTTGCAAGTTGGCCGTGTCCGAGGCGGCGGCAGCAGCAGCAGCCAGCTCCTCTCGCAGCGCGGCCAACAGTCCAGAGCGAGCAGACAGACATCTCTCCCTTCATTTTCCGTCCGGCCGGATCTCAAGGCAGCATCGAAACAAAGGGCGACCCATCGAACGGAAGCGAGGCGTTGTGAGGAAAAAAAGGGATGGAGCCGGCGGGGATAGAGCGGGGGACGGCGCGGGGGCGGCGGTGTTTAGAAAATGAAACAAGCTGCTCAACTTCTTGCGTCAGTTTTATCTTCCCCGTTATACACGTTATTTCCGCTTATTTCCTGCTGCAATTTTATTTTTATGTCCGATTCCCTAATGTTCATGACAAAACGAAAGACAGAACTGAAGCGACTGAGGGCGATTTAGAAAGACACTCACTTGAAAAAATAGGAGCCGTTGGCGAAGCCGAAGAAGGGCACGGTGTAGGTCAGCATCCAGATATTGCCGCCTCCGCAGTCGTAGTAGGGCTTGCTCCACTTGCCGTCCTCGTACGTCACGCTCAGGATCTCATCCGGGTAGCGCTCCGTGTGCGCCGTCGAGTTGTACGTGTACGTGTTGTAGCCTGGAACAGAAAAGGGGGACACCCCCCGATCGTTGAAACAAAGCGTCGAGTTGGGCTAAACCGTACCGTCCGTCCTCCTCACCGCCTGCAAAACTCGGGATAGGCCGACCCGTCGGACGGCGCTGCTTGGCGGGTCTGCCTATCCAGTGGTTCGCAGGCGGCCTCCAACCGCAGTGGTCCACTTGACTAGACTTGACTAACCACGAGGCCTCTTTTGGCCCAAGGTTCATGATCCGACCGGAGCCGTTCATATAGCGAGGCCCTTCCACCGGGGCACGATGCTGAGCATACATGCTGATCCCGGTTTCCGGTTGCAAACCCAGCATCCTCAAAGATGGCAGCTAAGTGGGTTCCCGAACCCTTGGCAGCCCCGAACAATCACGGAGGGGGTTGCACCCCGTGTTCATTCCTCAGGGGGGCTCAGGGTGCGGGGGCCCTGGTTGATACAGCGCCGTCGTCCTCGGGAGGCAGCGGGACGCACCGGACGAAAGTGCTCGTCGGGTCAGCGTAAGCAGTGGTTCGCAGGCGGCCCCCGAGCGGGGTAGAAGTCTGCCAGCCGCACACGCACAGCACTGGTCGGCTGATGCGCCAGCCTAATTGGTTCGCAGGCGACCCCCTGGCCGGGTACTAGGCCACCATCGACACGGCACTGCTCAGCGAGTCCGCCCGGCCAACCCCATGGTTCGAAGGCGGCCCCTCCTGCGCGAGGCGCTGCTCGGCCGGACCGCCTACGCCACGGTGGGCCAGCGGTGCAGTGCAGCGGAACAACATTGGATTATTTGCGACTCTGGCTGCGCTCCAGCGACGGGCCCCGCCCCGCCCTGCCGCCCGCTTTTGTCGGAGCGCAAGGTGTCGGTGAGCGATTTATCAGCGTTGCTGGGCTGGGGCGGGCCTTGCGCTGCGGGCGATGTGTCTCCGTTCGTCCCGCTGCCTATTTCATCCCCCGCCGTTATTGTTGTTGATGTTGTCGCTGTCGTCGTGTGTCCACCACAATAAATATGCCACAATCAGGCGGGCGCTCCTAGCCGCGCACGGGCATTTTAGCCGCAACGAGAGAAATTTTTACGATCCCCGCCAGCAGTCTGCTTGTCTGCTGCTGGCCGGTGGTGTGACATGGTGTGAGAGATGGTGTTGTGTGATAACGTGGGGCGCGCTGACGGTTTGCTCTGGAGCAGCCATGCGTCACCCCACGCAGAGGCACCCTCAACACCCTGCATAGGCTCAGCAGCAGCCCCCGCCCCGGTGGTGCGCCGTGGCGAGCCTTAAGGTGTGTTGACAGCCCAGGTATGTGTTTTGCAAGCGGCCAGCCATAAATCCTCGGGAGCCAGCTGCCTGCCTGCCTGCCGCCGCCGGCCAGAAGGGAGAGCCCTTCCTCCCCCCCAAGCCCAGCCGGCGCCTCACCCGCCCTATGCCCCGGCACTCCCACCCCTCTTATTCTCACCCACACTGTCAGGCCCGCTCTGTTGCCGCTGCAATGCCGCTTCTAAATTAATCCCCGCCGCTTTAGGTCCGGCACATCTTCGCTATACGGCAGTACTTTCCGCATTCGCACCCGGTGGCGGCGGGTGAGGGAAGTAACATTGTGAAAAGAAATACCCTTTCGTAAATGTACATGTATTGTCTTTGTAATTTTATGGTTTACAAACAATATTGTTAATTAACGGTTGGCACCGTAAATTTAAGAATTTTATTATTTCACAATCGGAACTTTGCAAGATATCCGGTTTAATTTGTTAACGTATGCCCTACAGATCGTTTCACCAGTGATGGGCATAATGAACAACGCTAAAAGACTAGTGCCGAAAATAAAATGGGAAAGTGTGTTTTCTATATGTTTCTAAATGCAAAAAAATGAACACTGAGGAAAAAATAATGTATGCAGCCTCGGGTTAAAAAATAAATAAATCCTGGGGTGTGTCTTTGGGTCAAAAGGGATAAAGCACAGTTTGGTAAGCGGTGGTCGCATTCGCACGGCCCCGCACCTCACACGCACAGTCGAATACAAAAACATGCGTGCAACAGGTCGGCCCAAGAAGTCACGGCGCGAAAGGCCGGGGCCGGGTCGCTATTCACTGGCATGACGTTTACTCTGCGCGCGATCGAATAACGTTCAGGGGGCGACAGTGGACCCGGCAATGAAGATCTGAAAACGTTAAAAGTGATTAACCTTACAGGAATATGAAAGATATATGACATTAGAATGCATGGTCGAAGCCACAAACAACTTTTTGTTGACTGAATCGCGGAGTGTCCTAAAAGTTTGAACAGCAGCGCAAGATGCAGCTGCTGGGCTACAGCTCGGGAATCCGATATGGACAAACGACAAACGCGTTCTTTTGGCGGAAGAAATGGAAACTAAAGCCGGTTGAAACCTAGACGTATTACTTCTGAGATATGTTGTGTGACGAAGTCGTGACACGCAGGAAGCACACACACAAGTCAGTCAAAAAAAATTACTTGACTTGAAGAATACTTGTTTCTACCGCAAGCATAACACTGAGCCGCCCACGCCGCGCGTGCGGCGCCGCGAGAGGGCCCCACAGTAACAACCCAACCCCCGTAGCTGCGCAAACAAACACAGCGACCCCTGTTCCTAGAACCGGGCCGGTGCGGGGAAAGGGCCCGCCCGGCGGTCCGGCGGCTTCGTCAACAGAACAGTCTTAGCGAGTCAGTGAAAGGTAAAGGCCGTGAGCTCGGAGGGCCGGGCCGGGCCGGACCCGCGCGCACCGACCTCTCCGTGTTGTTGACTCGGCTTGACGAGAAGGCGCAATTAGAGAGTGGAGCAGCGCGCGACCGATGACCGATGCCGTCGAACCAAAGGACTAAAGACACTCGTCAAACAGGCTTCTTCGCGGCACCGCCGCGCCACCGGCAGCTGCGTCGACACGCGACCGCTCCCGAAATAATAAGGGAAAGCTCATTCGCAAAAAGAGAGGAGAGGGTGGATCGTCCCCATTTTCTTGAGCCGCAGAGTATTCTTTATTTCTCGAGAGCGCCGTCGCCGCCGCTGCCGCCGCATAACTCGACCGTCTGCCAAAATCGTTTTGTCGCCGGAGCTCTCTCTTCCCACGGCTCGCACACAAAGAGGGGCATTATTCAGAAATTTAACAAAAGCGATCAGCATGCATTAAACATGACGCGGCTTTGAATTCCCCGCGCCGAGTGTTTATCAACAAAGAGGCGCGGCGTCTCGTGACACGGGCAAGCGACACCCCACCCCACACAGGAGCACAAAGCTTGTAAAGACAGTATATTTTAAAAATTACTCTTTTCCTCTTTCCCCCCCAAAATAATTATTGGACTGTCACCGTCAAATTCACTTCATACCGTTTTCTTTGGATTTTCTTTTGACTCAAGGAAATTTCCATTTGAAATTTCCTCGAATTTAATAAAATTAAATGGAATTTCCTTGAGTTAAAGAAACCATTTTCGGAGTGCAGGGTTTCATTTTAGTCGCGAAGGGTAGGGTGCGGAGAAATAAATCATGACAGGGTCAGATGTTATTGACTTATTCCCCCACGAAAGGAGTAGGCACCTTACTAAAATTTCCCCCCCCAACGCTTGGAGTTGTGAGAGAAGAGGAAGGGGGGGGGGGGGGCAAGAAAAAGATAGAAGGGGGGAGAAGAAAGTAAAGGCCGCTGCCAAGGCAAGTGCGTTAGGAGTACCAAGAAGAGGAGCGCAAGGAAGAGAGCCGTTCATTACGTAGCAGCGATGATGGGGTGGGTTGCACCCTGCCCTCCTCAACCCCATAGGGTGAGGGTAAAATGGAGAAAACAAAATAAAAAAAAAAACAATAAGAGCTCAGATTGGCAAAGAATAATTTTCTTGTAATTTCCACGTCAACGGCTAGGTACAAGGGTAACCGCAGCAGCAGCAGCTCCAACACAGTTCCCTGAGATGTATCAACGATGCGTACAGTGGCGTCCTACAAGTATACATATTCTGAATCCGTCTAAAACGGCACCGTCCCAACCAAAGCAAATCAACCGCCCAAGTTTACCTCTCGTTCTAGCTCGTCTCCTCGCATTCATCTCTCTGTTCACTCCACAGTGAAGAGGCACTCTGCCCGTGATGCGCCGGGGTAGAGAGAGAGGGGGGGGGGGTGCCCCTCCCCCCTTCTTTTTCTCCCTCCCCTCTTTCTGCTTTTAACATTGATTCCTCCGCCCGGGTCGGGAGAGGTACAAATCTCGTCGCTCCCGCTCCGCCGGCGACCCGAGAGCGAGAGAGAGAGAGACGAGTGGGTGGGCGATAAGGGAAGAGTGAGGCCCGCCGGCAGCAGATAAGAGTAATATCTATCACGCTTCCCACTAGTTCATCCGTGAAGGAGAGCAGAAGAAGAGAGTCGCCGCCGCGGCTCCTGATGGGCGGGAGAGGGAGAGAAAAATGGGGGGACCCATAGGGGCGTTGGTGTCTGCGTCCGTGTGAGTGTGAGAGGTGGACCTTTGGTGGTGTGCTCTGCGGCCGATGCTGACTCACTACCAGTTGTGCAACCACCACCCTGCCACTAAGTTAGATGTGGCTGTAGATAATAAAATGGGCAAAGGCTAACGGGGGCAATGTACTAACCCGCAGTTCACCAAGCTTCTCCACTAAAAACTCGAAGACAAAGCACTACAAGGCCCCCCTTCCCCCGTTTTTTTAAACAACGCTAGTTTAGCGGCATACGGGCCATCCCTCACGAGTTCGATGTTAGAAGCCACGCTGCTGGACCAGGGAGTGGCCAACAGGAAAAGACAGGAGGTAGGGGGACGAGGGGTGGAGCCTTGGGAGCGCAGGTAGCGGGAATTCATTTAGGGGAAGAGAGGGACGGACGGAGGGGCCTTGCTAAACTCAAACCACTAAGAAGATAAGAGCCTCCTGGCCGAGGACGGGCTTGAAGGAGGCGGCGATGAGGCGGGCGGGCAACGACGCCCTGGAGAATATTGATGAGCGGCAGGGTGTACCGCAGCCTGGAGTGTAGCTCCTGGAAGCGTCCATAATGTCCAGCTGGATGGAAATGTCCGCAGATTGCCCCGTAATCTGCAGTCATTATCATCGGCGTCGCGAATAAAATAAACACACCCAGAAAAATGATTACTTATTGTATGGTGCGCTCAGCAAGCAATCGAGACCTTCTCAAAATCTGAGGACCTTTTCCCAAGCTAACGGAGATCCCCAATGTTTTGTCCTTTTCCTCAAAAGATCAGACCGTTCCGTGAGGGCCACGGCCTGTGCCTGCCGATGGCACGTAAGGCGGCCACGACACCTGGCCCATGCCACCGAAAGGGCGCGCCCTTGGGGGGGGGGGGGGGGCGACGGCGACGCTTTAAACACCAGAATTATGAGCGTATGAGGCCAAGTTGGGCGCCGCCGCCCCGTGAACGCCAGCTTGTGTAATCGTTGATCTCGGGCACGGGGCGGCCAAAGTTTTGGCCATCGCGCCGCGCACGCCCACGCCGCGTGGGCGGCGTCCTCCTCCCCCTCCTGCGCGTCCACCAAACAGTGTCCAAGTTGGGCCTTAATCGTTACGCCGTCGTTATGATGCAGGTGTCGGCCCCCTGTTGCGCGCCGGGGCGCGTGCCCGGAACACAACACCCATGCTCATCTGTTTAGTACCGCGTGAAAAGCAATCGTCCCGTTTCGTCGTACCAGGCAAAAGGTCAAATGAAGGTAATAATTAAGTCACAAATTTAATATAGAGAAATTGTTAAACGCTTTTATGGCAATCTACATTGACCTGCTATTTTTACACAGGAGGAATAGTTGGCTGTCGTTAATTCACGGCGTCATTTCGAAAGTATGCAATATAATTTGCAAAAGAAGTCGCACATTTACCAATCACATTTTCTCAGTTTAATAAGAAATAATCAGATAAACAGCCGGTGAACCCGGGATCCAGGCCTGGACTATTTGGAATCGGATTGTGTCGCGTTGACTTCTTTGCAGGGTGGCGGCGCCCTTACCCCCCTGCCCGTGACCACAATGCCACGTGGCGCTGGGTTTGGGCCTTGTCACCCGACGCCCAAACGCCCCGTCGTGAAGTCACCACGACGGCCGACCGAGCGGCCGACTCTCCCCCTTTTTTTTACCCAACCTCAAAAGACTTTAATCAATCCTATCCAGATGATGGAACACTGTCCGGGAAGGGGGGAATTGAGTTGGCAGGCCCGGCGTGTATATAGATCACTACAACAAAAAATGAGAAGGCAAAAAAAGGAAACCCCCCAAAAAACGCGACTTCTCCAAAGTCATTCGGAGACGAGTGCTCGCTACTCCATTCATAGAGTTTTACGCCCGCATCCGTCTTTCTTTTTAACCTTGTATTTCTTCCCGTCCCCATCCCGCCCTTCTCCTTCTACTCGCTTTCGGGCCGCTTTCGGCGCAAGTTCATAAAATACTGAAAAAAAAAAGAAGTCCCTTATGCTCTCTTTCGCGGTCGCGGGCCTCGAACCAATTTCCGGCTGGATCCGAGTCAGGTTCCGGCCTGTGAGAACGAAATAATCGAGGCACAAAGTGGCGGGCGGCCGGGCCGGGCCGCGCGAGCGAGCGTCACCCGCAGGGAGAATTAATCACTTCGAGGCCCGCGAAAACATTCTTGTCGTATTCATCTGCGGCGGGCGGGGAAGGACGCGCGCGGGCGGCGCGGCGTTCGTGCGAGACGTTAATTCATCAAACTTACCCGAACGAGACGCCGCGCCGCCGCCGCCGTTCTCTTTCACTCACGCGCCGGCCCAAAACTTTCACAGCGATTGCCTCTCTCGCGCCGTCTACTTGTCCATAACTCCACTTTATTTCTCTCGCTCTGACCACCCGCTCCCCCCATAAACACAGGGCGGCAGCAGCGCGGTGGTGGTGGTGGTGGTGGTGGTGGTGGTGGTGGTGGTGGTGGTGGTGGTGTCGTCCTTGGCTACAAGAAGAGGACCCGCTTAATATCCTGTCGCACATTGGACGTTTGTTCTGCCCCGACCGCCCGCGCAACCCTCCCTTGCGCGTTTTCCCGACGCCGCAAAGTCATGATGTCTCTCGATCTACATTATCGCTCTCTCTTGCTCTTTCCTTTTGCGGCGCGAGGCTAAATAACCCAACCCGCCGCCCGTTCCGTCGGCCGCGTCGCGGCCGCGGGAGGTACGGCATGCAGATGAGCGAGCCGAGCGGCGACGGAGGCAGCGCGGCGCGGCGCTCCCGGATATGATGATGGATTTGCCCCGCGCCGTGCGGCGCGCGCGCACCTATTTTCCGTCGGATATGGAAATCATCAACGATGTCGCGTCGTCGGCGAAGGTACGCGCGGCACGGCTCGGCACGGCCATGGTTCCCGCGCGCCACCAACCCCCGCCGAGCAAGTCCAAGGCGGAAGGCGCACGGCGACGGGGCAGAATGTTTTACATTACCGTAGCGGTGTGCGGCACGGCACTGGAGCATCAACGTTCAAAACTGAGATTGATTACACCCACCGCGGCGGCATAGCGACCCCTCCGCGAGGGACAGAGGCGAGAGACGGACGCGGACGCGTGTCTTTCCATAACCCCGGAAAAAGTCTGGAGCGAAACGACCTGCTGCTGCTGGAAGCAAAGCCGCCGTCGTCTCACGCCTTTTGGCCGCGCGTATCTCGCGCAGGGAAAAGGGCACGCGCGCAGTTAGTGCTGGCCCGGCGTGTAGCCGGATTGAAACAGCCCGCGTGGCCCGGTGGGGCGAGGGCCAGAGCGGCCCCGCCGGGGAACGTTTCCCGGCCCCGCGAAGCCCCCGCGCGCTATTCCCTCAAGCCGCAGAGTGCGGCGGCGGCAGCCGGCAGCCTTTTTCTCTCTCGGCAAACCCCGGCCAAACACATTACCGGAATGGTCTATTTGTTTTGTCGAGGAGTCGAGCGGCGGCGCGCGACAGCTCTCCTTACATCTCTTTTGCTCGGTCGCTCTCTCTCGCTCTCGCTCCATCCTCGAGATATGCATCTCTCGAGCTGCAGCTGCAGGTAGATTGCCCCGCCTTTGCGGCCGGGATGCATGGCGGGCGCAGATCTCTTTTCCGCCGCCGCTTGCGCCACGCTGCTACCTCCCTTCCCCCCTCCCCCTCCCCACTTTTCTGGTGCATGCGATCAGCTGATTCAGCATGGGTCGTCCGGGCGCAGGTTCACCCCCCCCCTCCACCTCTGGCGGCCCCTGCACATATATTTAACCGCTCGGCCGCACACCCGATCCGATTCCGATGGCGGACTTCCCCCCAGTCGACCACCGCCGCTTGTCGAACCCGAGAGGGGTGGACACGGAGTGGTTGTACGTCCAGCTTCTGTATGACCTGCACTTTTCGTAGGGACCCCAAAACCCCCTTACGTTACCTTATCGTTGCACAGATTTGTTTATTGCTAGAAACAAAAACCTTCATTAGGATTCTGCGAGTAGGGTCGACTGACATCAGATCGAGGGGCTAGACACCCACGCACAGCAGGCGACTCACGCGGCACACAACTCTCCATGCTGACTTTCCCATGAATAAAGCATAGAGGAACTCCGCACTGTGTGAACCAAACGTGATGTAAACTTCCGTCAATATCCCGAATGAGGAGAGGTTCACACAGTCCACGTTTCCTCTTGCCTTATTAATCATGGGCGGTCAGCGTTCAGTAAAAGGGCATTTTTTCTCAATTGCAAAGAAAAATGTTTTGTAGTTACAAAGTATCAAAATTCTTCGCAATTGAAAAGCATTGTTACGTGAGATTTTAACATTGCACGGTAAAAATAGTTTCTTGTATTTCAAGAGCTGGTCTTAGATGCCATTTTACCGTGCACAGCGCGACCCTTCGCAGTGCACCTGTATTACCTGTCCCTCCTTGCATCCCAGTTGCCTCCATCTGCTGCTCGGCGCCACCAAACAGGTCCCCAAACAGCCCTTCAGTTTCCAGGCAAATGAGGCCGGTCCGGAGTCCGGAGCGCGGCTGCCTCTGGAGCTGAGGTACCCGGTTGCGGCACCCGGAGGAGGACGGACGGAGGAGGGGGGGGGGGGAGTTACTCAGAGATCGTGCATATCATTACTATATAGAGAACGATTCATATTGGTATGCAGTCAAGGTTCGAATACTTGCGCAATATATGTGGAGAAAATATGGAATACTACGTAAAATCCGTGTGCCTATAAGTGTGCACACTAGGATCTTATGATTTTTTTTAGACATAGTCCCGAAGACTGTCTCGAGCGGGAGGAAAAAACAATCCCCCCCCCCTCTCCTTCCCTTCTCATTTTTTCATATAACCGAAATCTGTAAACATGCTCAGCTTACGAATATTTTATTACGCCAGTATAATGTAAGTTAGGCACACTGTTATTCAGATACTGTGACGTCACATTCTAAATAATGTGACTTGTGTCACATCATTTAGAAAATCATGTCACATTCTTTAGAACGTGACATACCTTTTGCACCGCTCTGCCCTCAAGGGCTCAGTGCATAAGAGGCGTAGTTATGTCACGTGGAAACGAATGTGACATGATATTCTAAATAATGTGACACAATTCACATTTTATAGAATGTGACGTCACAGTATTTGAATAACAGTGCATGTTTACAGATTTTATTAAAGCTATGAACGAAAAAAGTCATCAGATTTTAGTGTGTGAGGGAGTGAGACAGGAGCAAAGCAGGTTCCACAACCCCTCTCCCTCACCATCTCGCTGCAGGCGCGGTGCGGTGGCGTCCCTGGGCCGCGCAATAGAGTCCCCCTGTGGCAAGGGCAGCTGGTAACGCTACACCGCCAACCCCTACCCCACGCCAAAAGACTGTTTTATTCTAATTTTGGGTGGAAAGAAGGGCGCCCGCAGCCACGCACACACCATGGGGATGGTGTACAGGGCTTGGAATAACACAACCTGACCGCCCCCCTCTCACATTAGTTACTTTTAATTTTCATTTTTAAAGGGTGGTATATTTCAATAGAAACTAATCCATTACGTCGAAGAGTTAAAACTCAGATCTTGTGCGTTCGTTCTACAGCAGCAGGTGGCAGAGGCCCCAACCACGCGTACATTTTGAGTCCATCACGCACCCGTTAATTCTCTCTAGTTTGACTTTTTTCTCGTCTTCCCTGTTGCGTTGCCCTTTTAACTACAAGGGTCCGCGCGCTCATGATGCTGGCGAGGGAGTTGAGTTACTGACCCCTCTCAACCTTTCTTCACATTTTCATTTTTTTAAAGGCTTTTCTTCTGAACAGACGCCCCCAAAACGGGCGTTCCTCCTATTCCCCGCAGGGGGCTTCCCCCACGCCCACCCACTATAACGCCCTCCCTAAGAGCGAGCCCATTGTTCAAACCTGTTGCCGCGTGACCTCAGCCCTCAGCCCCACCACCATCCAAACTGCTTTCTACTTCTTCTTCTACTTCCAAGATTGCATCGAGAATGAGTGAGCAGGGGAGAGGAGAAGGGGAGGTAAGGGATAAGGGGGGTTGTGGTGCCCCTCGAAAAACTTTTGGATGCACCCGGGTCGCCTTGCGGGTAATCGAGGAGAATGAAATAGGCGAGATTGCTGCAACGTCGAGAGCCCACCACCCACCGCCACCACAACCGGCCTCTTGATTGCGTGATGCTTCGCGGCTGGGGCGACACACAGTAGGTAGCAGATGGCAACGACGTAACCAACCAGATTTCTTAGAAAAAAGAATTGGCTGTTTAAATTATTTTTCCCCTCGGTGCCCCTGACTTGACCCCCGTTCACAACAATGAGGCGGTGGATAGGCCGCACAATGGGAGGCCAGGTGAACGCCGGGGGGGAGCAAAAGCACCGACCGACCAGAAGGTTTGGAGGGGGCCGGCCGGGCCGGGTCGGGCCAGGTCGGACGGAGAGCGCAGGTCGTCCGAAACGATAAAGATCCACCGTTGTGTGTGACGTGGTAAGCCAAGGCGACGCAGCCACCGCGCAGTCCCAGGTCCAAACAACAGCTTTCCGCCCCGCACAGCAGCTGGTTCACCAAAAGCCTGCGCTAACAACCGTCTCCGCGGCTTAAGATAAGGATTGGCTGCACGACAAAGAGAAAGAGGGCCTGCTTCGTGCTCGTCACGACGACTGCCTTTCGCTTTTGTCTCAGGAGGCGCAACGCAGCAGGCGAGGTGGAGTGAGGGTGTGAGTGGGACTGAGCAGGATACACACTAAATGGCGAGGGACAATTTTTGTACGTAGGCTGGATGTGTCTTTGAGCACATCTAAACCAAATGCAAATTTGCATCCAAGTCACATACAAAATATAACATTTGTACCTAGCCTAGGTACACTTTGTACCTCTGTACAGACAAATTTGTATCTGATGAAGATGTGCTCAAAGACACATCTAACTAAGGTACACAAATTGTCCCTCCCCATTTAGAGTGTAGGCGCATCTGTACCGTACACCCGTACACACAGTGGCAGTTGACGGGGAATCCGGGACCAAGTACGGGAGTACGGGACAGAAGGGCGACATTGTAAACCCCTCTATATAATTATTTGAGGTCAAAACACACAGACATAAATCGTTTGCGAAGGGCTGCTGATCCTTGTTCTAGCACTTCATTTTCACTGGGTGTCGGTGTCACAAAACCCGATTTCTGCCGATTTCTGCGATTTCGTGGAAGAGTTTTTAATGGTGACATTTTTCTTCTTCTTGAAGTAACTTGATCACACCGACTAGGAAGCTTTTATCATATCCTTCAACCCAATTAGACATTAGACGGTCGTAAAAAGTACCCCGACCATAATATTATCTCTCTCTCTCTCTCTCTCTCTCTCTCTCTCTCTCTCTCTCGGATGGCAGCTCGGCTATTGTGGGACTTGAGATGTGTCAGCCGATGTGGCGTCCATTATTCATTTGCGTGAGTAACGATGCGACCGCCGCCGCCCGCCGCGCGACCGGCCGAAAAGGTTTTGACAAGAGTGACAATACCTCGTCACGGCACGGCGCCAAAACGTTAATGGTCGATAAAACGGTAAAGTCACGCCCGTCGCGACGCCGCCTGCCCCTTGCGCGCCGAGTACCGCTCGCAGCCGTTCAAATAGTGATATCGGCGTGACGAGGAGACAGCGTGCGCGCGCCCCTCCGCGGGCGGGATGGGGGAAGCTACAGCAGCACGGGTTGCCATTATCTCGTTAAACAAAGAGGACGAAAGTACTGCGTGCGTCGCGTCCCTTCTCGTTCGAATGACAGAAAAATTTCCCTCCTGACATACTGGGGCAATACCGTGTATAACCGTTTGACGCGCACCCAGAGAACCGTTTAGTTGATGCAACCAGATCAGGGTTGTAAGAAACAAAATTTAGTTCCTGAAACCGACTAAAATTTAGTGACCCCATTCTTAACTAAATATAGTCGCAACAATCAAACTTAGTCAGCTAGACTAAATTCTTTCTTCTTTAAGGATAAATTTTGATTTCAAGAGCTAAAATTTCATCGTTTTCGAATTTGGTTCCCTGGACAAAACGGTCTCCTGGGTGCGCGTGTTTCAGGGGTAAAAAACTAAAACTAATCATTGTGCTCGTTAAAATTTGAAATGCTAGCGTGCTAAGGCGAAACAACAAGCGTAAGTTGCAACGTTTGATGCCGTAAAAAAGTAAAATCCGTTCCTCGCGGCCACCTGTTATCCTCGCACTGTAAGCAGGCTGCAGGCGCCTGTTGGGCCCCGCCGCCGTTTAGCCCCACTTCCTGCTGCAGCATTAGTATACGGACCGGAACTGCAGCTCAAAGCGGCGGCCGCGCGTCATGGCAATCCGGGCAAAATTATCTCATTTTCTGCCGGTGCAAGCGGCACGGTCGCTTGTAATGCAGCCGCCAGTTTGCGCCGCGCGCTGGGGGAGTAAAACAAGGTTACATTTTTGAAGCCTTTTTTTTTCAAAGCAGTCACTGGAAAAATAGGAAAAACGAAATGAGACATGGCGCACGTTTTCAAAGGTTTGGCGGTATTACAAAGTCATTAAAAGTGCCAAAATCACTAGTTTCCGAGCTTTTTACACCATTAACGAACAATTTAACTAAAAATTCCTTTACTACCATAGGAAATGAGTCTTTGTCTTCCAGTGGTTGCAACAAGACCAAATAGGCGTTCATTTTACATCCCATTTGTGCATTTGCTACATTTGTCTACAAAAGTGTGGGATTTTTCACATACGTATCGTTTTTCCCTGTACACTTTTTCGCGTGTAGGAAAAATCCTACAAATGTGTAGGAAATTTCGCGCCCCACAAGCGTATGGGATTTTTCCAACACACTTGAATGGCAAAAATCCGAACATTTTTTACAGTGCAGCTCTGTATATTCAACACTGAAATCGTACACCTCTCCCACCTAGGTGAGCCGTGCGGTGTTTCGAACACAGAAGGTGTAACCGCGGCCCCCCTCTACTCTGAGCGCTGGGCGCGACGGGGAGCCCGTGAGCGCACCCAGGGCCCCGGGGCAGCCCCGAAGGTGGCTCCGAAACACGCCAACGCGTTGGTGTGTCCAGCGGTATCACTTTGTGGTCGGGCGTCGGGCCCCAGCGATTGTGGTGTTGGGCAGTATAGCGAGGACATTTTGGACGGCAAGCAGCCGGGAGCAAAGTGTGGGGAGGGGAGGGAGGGGTGGGGATGAAGGGCTCAACCGGCAATAAGCATGGCCGGTGCTGCGTGATTCTGCGCAATCCACCATCCCGGGCTGTCCGCTCGGCGGCTGCGACTGGCCGAACCACAAACCCCGACATTATAATTCTCGCTGACCCGCACACAATATCAGCGGCGCGCCGCATACCCGCCCACGACCCGGCAGCTCGCGCTCAAAGTTATGTTTCCGACGAGGCAATCGGTATACGGCTGTTAAAGAGTGGACCGGCTATATTTGCTGATGACTGCAAATTAAATCAAGCCACGAAGTTGCAGGCCACGAAGTGAAGGAAAAAAAAATGATGCCAAAACACCATATTTTGATTCATACAAATGCAGGCAACTTATCCAACCCAAATGCAGGTGCGAGGAAAAGAGGTTTAAAAGTACGCATTTTCTCAAATTTTTGCGACAACCACTGGTTTTTGGTCGGGGCCAGGAAAAATACCACTTGCAGGGCACGGCCCGTGGACCAGTGGTACTTGCACAGTGATAAACAACACGCCCACGCGCAGCTCTATTTTTTCATAGCTTTGTTTTTCCCCCCACAGCAGACTGGTGTTGCTGGAACGCTCTGACGAGTTACCGATGGCAGAGACAAACTGCAAACAGAAAAAGCGTTGGCGTGGTAATGAAAGACAACAGCAAAAGGGGTGGGGGAGGGGTGTTGATACTTATCACCCACGAGTTCCAAATCAATTTTTTCGTCCGGCCCGCCCCCTACCGTTACAAAGGTCACGCAAAGCAGCTGCGCCGGCAGAGCCCACTCATAAACCGCGAACATAGTCCAGGGAAAAAAATAAAATACGACGACTTCTCACGCACGAATCTGCCGGCGGCAGTTCCAGGTCGTGAGACACTCCCTCCGATCGAGCAGCCAACTGATTTGTGAAAGGGGTTCCTCATTATTTTTGTTTCCCGTTCCACTTTCTGTTCGCTCTTTTTAAAAAAAAATGGACTCGTTAACAATTCTTGTTAACCATAAACGGACCCTTAGTAAAGAAAATTTTCTATTTTATAGTTTCGAGCAATATTTTTTTAATATA
>NW_026267183.1:436456-446308 GCF_000697945.3 Frankliniella occidentalis
CGTAAGACGTAACGTAAGACGTAACGTAAGACGTAACGTAAGACGTAACGTAAGACGTAACGTAAGACGTAACGTAAGACGTAACGTAACGTGGGTGTGGAGCTGCTCAACAGGTGGTGTTGAACCATGACGCTCCTGCCCCCCCGCGCGCCCCAACTGTCTGGCAGAAACGGGTCCGTTTAAAAAGTATGTCGTTACGATTCGATTTTGAGGGAAATGGGAGAGAGAGAGAGGGTTTGGTGGGGTGGGGGAGTGGGCAGAGCAACGTATTATTACACAACAACCGTCCAGAACACTATCTGACCATCTCAGAAAATAACTCAATACACAATTCGTGTAGAGTTTGCATTCCATAACGAGTACTTATTCGTTTGTCGACGGAGGCGGGAGTGACTATTATTTTTGTACACACTGCTCTTTAGTCCACCACCTTTTTCTTCGCAACTCTCTGCCTTCCTTGAGACGACATTATTGCCATCGGGACATTTCCCGCGCGGGAGGGCTGCAAGCGGCGCCGCCCCCGGGCGCGTGGCAGCAGCGCGGCACGTCGCACAGTGCCGCTGCCCAGACAAACGACGTACAACAGTCCCACTTTATCACCGGAGAAAAACTGACGTTTCCCAGATCAGCAAGTGGAGCCAGCAGAACTCCTGCCTCCGCCCCGCGGGGACGCTTCAAACAGAGCCCACAAATTGCCCGCAGCAGCCGACAGGGAGAGGAAAAAAAAGAAAAAATAAGAAAAAAGAGGGGAAGGTTTGGAACTGGACAAGCTTTTTCAATTCGGTCCGTGTCATGAGGTTCCATTGAGCCCGGCTAAAGTTAACGCGCTGAAATAATGTACGGCGCCGGGCCGGAGGTGCGTCGAGCTTGGCCAGCTCCCCCCCATGGGATCTGTTCTCGCCCGGCGCGGGCCGAGTATGGCAATGGGCTCTGCTTTCATCCTCCCCTGACCCGGAGGTGGCACGTACGGAGCCCGGGAGAGAGGAAGAGAGGCAGCCCGGAGAAGCCGCCCCCCCCTTGCATCCGCCAGATACTGAGAGCTTCCCGGCTTCCGGGTCGCAAGCCACCCGTGGCCGCAGAAGCCCCCGCCGCCGCCCCGGCACGCCCTCCTCCGGGCGGCACTTCCGGCAGGGGCGCACAAGAAGAGCCGCCGCCGGCCTGCGGCCTAGCTGGGCCCGGCCAGCCGCGCGAGCGTTTGGGGGACTTCTGCCTCACCGCGCCACCGCCCGCTGCACCGCATCCGCACAAAGCGATACAGTTAGCGTCCAAGAGAAACAAGCAGGCGAGCAGGTCACTCAAGAAAAGCGATCATATGCCCCACAAAATAAGGAGCGTTTGCTGGTTTAGCAAAACTCGCAAAACTGTTTAGTAGTATGTTACCGGTAATTTTTTCATTTTTCTTTAAGCTGGACGTGCATTTTCAGCCAAAAATAGAACAAAAAACACAACACTTTTGCTGTTACTATGTAAGCAAACATTTTTCTGAACCAGAAAAACCGTAGCAAAAGTACCACAGAAAGTTCTGGTACTAGTCTAACGTTTTAAACCAATTTTAAGACGCTTTCATTTAGGTATGTACTGAATGGTTACGCGTTTGCTAGTTTTAATGTGCCTTAAATGTAGAGGCACTTTGGCGGTGTGCCGAGGCTTTCCCCTCGCTTTGACAGCCGGTAATCACGTTTCGCGTCTTTATGCGAAAGTGATTTTCCTGACTCGTCATCCAGACGCCTCCGGACACGAAGAATTCCTGGGCAACTGAGCGAGCGAGTGAGTGAGACAGAAGCAGAGAGAAAGGGAGATGGGGGTGGGAAGGAGGGGGGGGGGGACAAAAACGGGCAGAGGATAAAGAGGAAAGGCGAAACCCTGGGGAATGGCTGATAAGGCCTTTCGCACTAGGGGCACGATCATAACTATCATACACAAAAGAACTCACTATCAACTGACGATTGAATTATAGTGTTTTACAAAATCACAATTTGTTTACAGGTCCCGAAATTTGTGATCGAGTCTGCGTACATAGAGGCACAGAATTAATATTCCTAGCACCACTCGATTCACCTTGCCGCACAAGTAACACAAACTCTCTCAAGTATATTTTGGAATCGCAAGCCTGGCAGTTCCGACAGAGCAACTATGTACAACGCGATATCCTCTACAATTTTTACTTTCCTCTCACCCGAACAAAGTTTTTGAGCCCGTTAATGAGAATAATTTTAGTTTCATTCCCGCAGAGCAGAAGCGGCGCCAGTGGCGGCAGCGGCAGCAGCAGCAGCAGCAGCGGGGGCTTCGCGTAAAAGTGGGAAAAGGGGAAGGGGAGATTAGACTTTAGTGAAGAGGAGGAGGATAATGATTGAAAGTTCAGGCCGCTTCAGTGCACCGTAATAATAAGGGGCCGGTCCTAATATCCGACGTAGCAAAGCGAATGGATCGGAAGGGATCATCGCCATCGCCTCGCCTCGGTCTGCTATGGCCGGGCGCGGCGGGGTGCGCTGAGCCGGGGCGGGGCAGGGTGCGGAGGGGCGCGGCCGGCCCGGAAGACTTTCCCCGAGTTTGTCGGCCTAGCCCAAAGTAAATGCCGCCGCCACCGCCGCCTTAGAGGAAATAAAGGTGGGCGCCATGGCGTTTACCGGAAGTCCAATTTATCCGAAACTGCCGCCCGCCCGCGCCCTCGCCGCGTCAAAGGCGAAGACGACAGAACTCCTAATATTTCATATTTCATTATGCATAACACAAATAAACAAAAATAAATAAATAAATAGAATGCCAGTACGGGAGAGAATATTAAAACGCGATCAAAGCTCTTGGTCACACAACCGACACTTACGATTGCATTCACTTTATTCTATTCATAATCATTTAATACCTTTCTCTGATGCAATGACCTGCAGGGACGACGAAAGACTCTGTGTGTTTCAAACCCAATGTGTGAAGCGCATTCAACACAGAGTACTTGCGTGGCAAGGGTCCCGCGCCCCGCATGCTGGCTTGCCAAGTGCGATTGCGAATCCCCCCTCCGCCACCTCTTCTATCTCCTCGCGGGCACGACACAACGACAGCGGCCTGTGCAGCCGCAGAGTGCGTCCCGCCCCCGCCCCGCCTCGCCGCGCCCCGCCCCGCACACGACGCAGAGGCACAGCAGCCCTCCCTTCGATTCCCAGAGTCAACACATTCCTTGCAAGCTGTGTGCAGTAGAGCTAAGGCGGCCGCCACACTGCAGCGCGCCAAAGCGCGAAATATCGGGCAGAATAAAAGTAACGTTATGGCGGCCATTTGCAAAAGAATATAGAGGGTGTCCCATTGAGCCCGTAAATATTTCATTTAAAAAAAATGCTTAAATTATACCGCATGTATGATGACTGCGCGATGACAATAAATTGCATGCACGGCCCAGGAAGCAGCAGCGTCAGGGACCTCTCGACTCTCCCATACTCTGTCTCTCCCTCTCGCTCTCTCTTTCCCCAACGTCACTGCTGCGGGCTGTTGAGTCCCCAGCTCCACCCGAGACCCCAGTCAGTCTCTCTCCTGCCCCTGGCCGGCCTGCCTTCCCCTCGGCAAACAAAATCACCTTACGTCAAACATATTATCCACAGATGCGGCTTGGCTGGCTTCGTTGGCACCGTCCTCGTTGTTTGCGCAGGGCGACCGCGCGGAAGCGGCAAGGAGCGAGCGAGAGAGAGAGAGACTGAGGGAGAAGGAAACGAGAGAGAGCGAGAGAGAAAGGAGGGGGTGGGCAGAGGAGGGAGTAGGAGGAGACGATCGTGCGGGACGAAGATGGAAGAGTGCTTGAAAAGACGGAGGAACCAGAGACGGCCTGACTTCAGCGCCCGCGCGCGACGCTTGCTGACTAGTCACGTTCGGCTCATGAGTTCACGAGTCCTATCGTTACTACTAATTAATTTTTACAAGAAGTCGAACACACTCCGACAAAACGATGTAAAATCGATAGTAAATTTAAACTCGCGCTGCGCGCGAGTATCGCCCTTAATTAAGCGCGTTCTGCTATAGCCCTCCGCCGAGATCACGGCCATGATCATCCGAGCCAACTTTCGGAAGGATCATGTTCCTCTTCGTCCCAACTTCCCCTTTGCTCGTCCGGGACGTGTCAGCAACGCGGACTGTGGTCGCCGAGACAGGTCCAAAACTTTGCACTAATGCCGGCGAAAGCCGAAACGCCACGTCGCTCGGCTCGCGTACCACGTACCCATAGGAAGAGGTGGTCTTCAAATGAAACGGAATTCGTTTTAACGATTTCGAATGAAATTTTCGATTTTATCGAAAGGTACTTTTCATTCGTTTCTAGGTCAGATTCTTTGAACTAAAGACAGATTATTTTCCTTGGTTCGAAATTTTTGACTTTTAAATAAAGTCAAAAACTACACGCCTGCGCGGTACGCGGCAGCGAAACGTCACAGGGGATTGCCCATACGCCGCTTTAACGTCCCATTCCACCTCGCGGGGTTCGTTCATCGAGACGAGCGGGGACTCGGGACCAGAATGCTGTCGAAACAACCTGATGTAAATCTAGCCTTTTATGGAAGAGCTAATGACCGTGTGATGTGATACTCTGCGCTCGTGTACACCCAACCAAATTATATGAGCAGTGCACGTCACCCTAGCCGTACTCCACCTCTCATTTAAAACGGTCAAACGTTCTCGATTTAGCTCTCCGACCACAACGCTGGTTTATTTTTTTTATTGGTGCGACAAGAAAAATCAAGACAGGAAAAACCAATGAGAAGAATAAAAGCGCGCGCATAAACCTCTCTCCCTCTCCCACGCCTACATCTCCGCTCTCCCCAGCCACTCCAGGCGGGCCGGGGGCCTCGACTCTCCGCCTCCGAGCACGCTGGCTGGGCACATGATTTGCAAGCCTCAGAGCAGAGCTGTGGCACGGCGTGACGGCTGCGCGGCTCGGAGGTCGAGGCGAAGGCAAGTCGGTCTGCCTGAAGGGCGTATCATGCACGGTGGCTGCGCGCAGCCTTCACCCCCCTCCCCTCTCCCACCGACCTGATCCCAGCCAAGGCATTCACCCTCCCCTCTCCACCCTCCCGCACTGCCTCCCCGCCTCTCCACACGACCACCACCGCCGCAACCTCTTCCCTGCAACTGCAAGATTTTGATATCTGTCTGATTTATCGTCGGCCCCATTTTTCTCCAAGCGGGCCGGGAGAGAGAGGGTACCCGGCGGATCCCATCCGCGAACGCGTGGTATCTCAGCTCAGCGGGTACCAAAAAAAAAAAAAAAGGAAAGTAAATGTGAAAAAAGGGTGTAAAGGCGTGTGTAAGTCTGCTGTTCGCCTTAATCAAGGCAAACGGGTTGAGCTCAAGGGAGAGAGAGGGAGACCCCTGGAAATGCAAGCATTAACATTTTCACCCTGCGAAAGATAAATTTTCGGCGAGTTGCAGCACACCTGGTCACGAGCTGACCCGGCAGAAGGAGGGGAAGAGAGGAAGGCTCCAACGTTATCATCGCGCCTTCAGACTTTCTTTACGGAAGGGACAGAGGGCGGTGAGCTTTACCAAACACAAACAGGCCGTCTCCCTTTCGCACGTTCCAGAGCGCGCGGGGATTCCTAAACTTAGGCATCCTGTGCCCCTCCTCCGCCCCCCCTTCCCCCCTTCCAATTTCCATGACACCCACCATGTGCCGGTGTTAGGTCTGCGGCGCGCAACCTTGCCCCATCCTCTTCCAAACCCTCTACTGGGAAGCAACCCCCTCCTTCCCTAGAACAGCCTCCCCCGCTAAAGGCCGTGCCGCCTTCTTGCTTTCCTATTCATCCTTTGAAGCAGCTGCTGGACCATCCTAAAAGGGTGAAAAAAAAGAGAAGCGGCCAGTGGTGGCAGACCGTGCAGAGCGGCGGCGGCGGCCAAAAGCAGTGTCCATTCACCACTTGAATGAGAGTAAAACTTGTCCCGACAATGAGCCCCCCTCGCCCACCCCTCTATGCGCTGATAACAACGGCAGCTGCAGACACGCCCACTCACACAGGGCCCCTAATTCTCGACCCGGCGAACACGGGGACCGTGACGCACTCGACGTCCACACAGTGGAAGCAGCCAGCGCTCGACGCAGTGTGGTGCTGCACAGCCCCTCGACGCTCTACTCGTCACCGGCCGGCCGCGAGTGTCCTTTCTGTCACAAAATTACGACGAAACAAGGTAAAATAAATACATCAGTATGCACCCACTTCAAAAGGAAAAGGCACACTCTTTCATTAGTAGTTTTAACTTGTTTAGTAAAACCCACATTAAAATGTAGACTACTTTAAAATTTTACCCATAATTTCTCTGACTGGTAGAGTTGTTGTAGGTAGCCATATTGAATTGAAACCTAAATTGCTCTCGTTTCGTCTTATTTCAATAACTCACAACGTAAAGCAAGTGCTGTCGGGGGGAAATCAATTTTACAGATTGCTTACGTTTCCCGTGTCACAGAAATGCTTTCAATAATTTCGCCAGTCTTCGGTGTTCGGTTGGGTCAGGCCGATATGACGTTCGCTGGCGCAGGCCACACGGCGTAGTGGTACGGAGCAGACCGTCGATGTATATCAGGGCGGGGCTGGCTCTGGCCCCCACCCCCACCCTATATAGTGTGTGTTGCCGCACGGCCAGCAGCACCCGCACGCCGAGTACAAAAGATCGTCGCCCTTTGATCAGGACTGGCTGCCTGACGTCAGGTCCCCCCGGCGGGGGCCAGGCGGGGGCCAGGCGGGGGCCACCCAACTGTGAAAGGGAGAGAGAGCGAGGGCGATCTGCGTCAGCGCGGGGGCGTATGCAGCGGCGGCAGAGGGGGCGGTGACGACATTCGAGACATGCAGCACGGTAACACATGCTGATGGTACCGAGTAGGGTAGGGGGGGGGGATCTACTTTGGAAACCGTATTCTTTTTCCATAGAAAATTATTGTCCTGCTCCGAAGGGAGAGCGGCGGTGCATGGGACGAAAGTCACAAGGGAGCATACACGACCGCGACCGCACTCGCACAGAAACGATCACAGACCGTCGTAGAGGGAAGGGGAGCCGCTCACCGCGACCTGGACCAAACGTCCGTCGCGAGAAAATAAAACGCGTTTTATCGTATTGGCCCAGCAGCCTCGCAGCAGCCGGACGACGACATTTCTATTTTTCAAGGTTCGTCCCGCCCCCTTCCTCTCCGCGTCACACAGGATAACCAAAGGTGATGAGTTGCACCTTTCCTTCCAAAAATTTTATTGGTCACAGTTCAACATTTTATATGAGCGAATCACCAGATCTGTTTTTCCAGTGCCGTTGGTACTTTTATTGAAAGAATCGAATACTGCAGTATGGAGCGAGGGGTCTCCTACTCTCCAAGTGGCTTTACAATGAGTTGCGCGAAAATCCACGAGTATTCGAGAGTGTTGGCGCACATCCGCGAGTTTACGTTGTCGAGCATCAGCGAGTATTTCTCAAATTTTTCGCGAGTATCTCAACGTACAACGATTTGGCGAGTGGGGAAATCCTCGCTTTGGTCCAATTCGTAATAAATTATTCCTCTCGACCCTCCTCGACGCGATGGCACACTACTAGTGCGATGCTGGCCGCCGCTGCCGCACTATACTCCTCCAAGTCGTGGTGTACAATGGATGAGAGATGGCTGAGCAGCGCACAAGAAGCTTACGCCCCGTGGCCGCGCGCGCCTTGTGTGAGTTTGACCCCTCCGCATAGCATAGCGCGCCGCCCGGCCCGCCCAGAGTTGGCCTTCCCCGAGTCGTAAAGTACGGCGCTGTTAAGCGGGATTCGACCGTCGGGGCCGAGGAGCGCACCCTGTTCAACTGCAGATCCGCGGCGGAGCAGCAGCAGCAGGCCGCCGCGGAGGCTTCGCCGCCGCCAGCGCTCTTGCTCGCCCTGTTCAATTTCACTTACAGAGCATAGCAGCAGCAAGCATACCACCAGCAGCAGTAACTCCGAGCAGTCATTTCTCCTGCCACAAGCGCCGAGGCGTTGGCGCCGGCCGCCCGTTTGGGGGGTACCCGTCCTGCGGCCCGAGCACAAGCAGCCCGGGATTCAGCCAGTCGCTCGTTTTGGGGCGGCGCCTCGGGGGGGGCCGCTAGCTGAAAGCAGGCTGAAAGACCAGTAGTACCGCCGACACAAGTGGCGTGGCGCAGCGCAACGCCCCCGCCGCCCCCGCCGCCCCATCACTTATTCATCCGCCGCGCGGCCACCACTTCCTCGAGGCGGGATCAGGAGAGCCCGGGCGCGCGCGATCAAGAGACGGGAGGCTCGGGCGACACAACACAAACAGCCACCAACTCAACGCTCAAGATCCGGTAAAATTATTGCCTTTTTTTAAAAAAAAATGTTTTTTAAATGCAGGTGAAAAACAAAAACAAAAATCAGTTTGTTTCAGACCACACTGGAAACGCAAGTACACTTACGGGGGTAAAGTGTGAATTTTCTAGAAAAAAATTCACACCTTTACCCGTCTAAGTGTACGAATGGATATTCACACACCTGCAGGTGAGCGACATTCACACACTTACGTTTCCAGTGCACCATTGCTGTGCAGTAAGCTTATTAGTTGTTGTTTTTTATTATTTTAAAGCATATGGTTCACCCAGAAAAATGTTTTCTTCTTTCAAGAATATTTTGACCTAAGATCAATTTTACTCTTGACACAAGATGATATTACCTTTCATTTAAGAAAATTTTCTTACTTGAAAGCAAAATCGTCTTGGTAACAAGAAAAAAAAATAATCTTGGGTCACTTCTAGTACAAATGTACTTGAAACAAGAAATCATTTTTCTGGGTGAATTGTTTATTAGGATGTTATCGGTGCTTTTCAGTTCAATCGTGTAATCCGGATTTCAATCTCGTCGTTCCGAGGGCTTGGCGCGTGGAATTTCGTCAAACAACAACAGCAGCAGCAGCAGCAGCGGGTATGGTAGGGCAGGGGTCGAGGAGTGACTAACGACGCGCGCGAATAAACGAGGCACGGCAAAACGGTCTGCTCAAGTGAGCCAGTGCTGCGCGGCGCTAAGCTCGTGTTCCGGGGCAAGCGTGCGCACTGTAGTGATACGCCCTTCGGGTGGGTATATATACACCGCACTGGACCCTTATTCTGCCCAAGAGTGACGGTAAAACAGGCGCGGGTTCGAGGAAAAGGGGTCCACGGGGAGAGAGGAGAGGGGTGGGGTAGGGTAAGAGAGGGGTGGAAGGGGGCAGGGGCCGAAGAGCGCACTTCCCAAATGAAGCCGTGGGTTTTACGAGACCAGCGCTGCTGTCCCAAAACATGAGCGACGGCGAATGACGGCTTTAGCGCGGGGGGAGGGGGGAATAGGGTTTGGGGTGCGGCGAGGGCAAAGGGAGGCTTACATACACGCAAACTAATCACTGACAGGTCCGTATCATAGGCCTCGCTCTGTCGATAACATTGTCGGGAGCTAAAAGCGAGGGTGGGCTGGGTGGACCAAAGAGGAGGGGGGGGGGGCACGGGATGGAGGGAGGGGAGGGTGTTTGGTCGAAGAGGGCGCGCGGGGCGGGGGTTGCGATCGGCGTAGCGGGCTTCTTGGCTTCCTTACACCACGTGCCGATTTATTTTAAGAACGCTTGGGTGGTGGTGTCGCCCTTTACACGACCCTAAACGGCTCTCTCAACATCGCTCGTTTCACGGTATTCGTGACATAATAAGAAATGTCACACTTAAGTATACAAAAGAGGGGGAGAGGTGGGCGAATTTTCTACGGTGTCAACAGCCCAAGGATCTTAATAGAAAGTATAAGTCCATCAATTCAACACATTTTACGAAACTGCCAAGTTCAGCCTCGTGCGTGCTCCTAAAGCGCCTGGTAGGTAGGCCACATCATGCCAGCAGTGCATGCATGTACTGCGGG
>NW_026267183.1:447543-450713 GCF_000697945.3 Frankliniella occidentalis
CCCCCCCCCTCCACTTTTCACCTGCAGCGCCCTGCTTACTCGGCTACCCCCGCCCGGGCTGGAAAGAAGAAACGCCGGCAGCTGAGCAGCGGGGCTGAGGGGCAGCCGCAGCGGCACGCCGTTAAGCTTCGCGTTAATTCCCACGACCTCCATAATTCATTCGAGTGGTAGTGTTTAGCGCGGCCTTTAGGGGGCGGCGGCGGCTCGGCGGGATGGACTCGTCGTCTCCGGGGACGTAAAGACCTGCCGGCCGAGAGCCCCGCGCGCTGCATTAAGGCCTTCAAGGACGGCCCGGGGCCCGGGGCCCGGGGCCTCCCTTCATACCGGCCCGTTACTGCTTTACAGCCGAAATAACAAACTGCTGCTACTTGCGCCCGGGATCACTCACTGCTAACGACAGCGCGGCAGCGCGGCCCGAGACAACGATGATGACGTCGGCCGACATTTAGTCTCCGCACGCGAGATGCTATACTGCTGCTGCTGCTAAGCCACCGCGCCGCATCCGCTTGTACAAGGGACTGCGAGACAGCAATGTAGGAGACCATTTTCAGAACTACACAGATCCAAAAATATAAAAGTAGGATAAATTCGCGTTGCGCGTTTTTGAGACGTTGAAGGTGCGACGTATTCGACCTTGATTTGTCCTATCTTATTTCAGAATTTTCTGCGTTTGTTCGTTTAACTGAAGGTTTCATACTTTTGCGTGAACGCGTGGAAAGAAAGATTCCAGAAAAAGATTTTATCAGAGCTTGCAATGTCTCTGCCAAGCAGGGGCGATAGCTTGGCTTCAGTGCAAACAAGCACACTGCGCCTGTCCGCGGCAGCTTGTGCGGAGTCCATCCGATAGGTCACAGGGTGAGCGACCTCGGCGGCGGCAGCAGCAGCTGCTCGCCCTCGCACGGTCCACCTCCAGCATTTAAACTGGGCCCCGGTCCAGGCGCCGATAGGACAGGACGGGCGAGCCTCAATGGCGCAAGGGGTGGACCGTGGTGGCCGACACGACCCGTTCAGCTCACAGTCCGGCCTCTAAAGCAACTGGCGCTTCAATGAAGCACGTTATTCGTGAAGCGCGCCGCGTCCGTCCGCCGAGCCGCCAAGGGAGCCGCCCGTCACCAAGCGGCTGTGATCGCCATCGGGTGGCAACCCGGCAAAGTTATATACCGCCCCTACCATCGTTAGCATGAAAGGCGCAGCACACAGCGCCCCCCTGGGGGGCACAGCACACCCTGACAAAAGCGATAAATCCCATAACCCGCACAAAACGCGACTGGCAAACAGTTACGCCTCCCCGCCTCGCTGGTGCACTGGTTGTTCTTCGCCTACTCGGTCATACCCCCGAAATCCGTGGCGGCGAGCAGCGGCAGCGCCCGGGGCCGGCAGCAAGTCGCAGCGATATGACTTTGAAGCCATTGTGCTGAGCGCGACCTGCTACCCCCCTCCACACCGCAGGACGCTCTCTCGCATTGTGCGTGGAGACAATGACTGCCCCCCGGGCCCAGCCCAGGCCCAGGCCCGGCCCAGGCCCGGCGGCCAAACGCTCCCGAGCGAGCGAGCAAGCGATTCAGCGTCCAAATGCGTCTCCCAAGTTTCCCGCCCGCCCGCCCACCCGCGCGCGCTGCTCCCCGTCATCTGGCTGAGTAGATTGGTTTGCCGGCGAGAAGGAGAAGGGGCGGCGGCAGCGGGACTCGAAAGGGTTCGGCCGAAAGGAAGCGTGGAAAAGGAGACGACTCGGGAGGAGGGGGGGGGGGGGGCGCACTCTTGTGTGAGTGTGTGAAAGGGGGGCCCGCGCGACCGGGGGCACCCTCATCAGCACCGGACCAATACGATTCGGCACAAAATCAGGATCAGGTTATTCTTCTTGTCCGGCTCTTGTGTGTCCGCCGGCTTCAGAGTCTGCGGAGCTCCTCTCTGTTCTCGAGCCGGACTGACCGGGACCCATCTATTTCCCAAGGGGGACTCTCGGCCGGATTAAAATCCGCGCGCAGCAGGTACACATTTCATCCCATATCCCACGTATTGCCAAAATAAAACATCATACGTGGCTGCGTGCCATTTCAAACACCCACCATTTACTCCGGCCCCCAAAATTTGAGCATTGGTGTGTGTGATTGACAAACGATGGCAAATCCAACAATAACCTGAGCAGAACGGGAATAATGCGTAAATGTTTGACGCGGCCTTGCCCTTTGGCAAAAAATTTGTTCATACCGGCGTGTTAAAGAACGCTTAAGCGAAGCACGTACACAGAACTCAGGAAGCTATGAATAAAAATGTTCATGATTTTTTAGCGCGTGGTGCTACAAAAGAGGGAGCTTGTCTAGTTCATACCACGCATTTTTGCAGTTCAAACTGACAAACCTACTTTTTTTCGACACTAACAACTGCATAACAAAAGTTGTTCACTTACAAGTAGTTAGTAGTATACTAACTACATCAACAGTTTAGATTTGCAGAGATATACGCGGCTTGATATCAGGCAGCGCTGTGTCCGTTTGCGCCAGGCGCCGCGCCGAGGCCGGGGGGCCCACTCCACGTAAATAACACATGGTCCATCTGCATGATGGGCCGAATGCGAAGCAATTACCGGCCGGATTATTTGCCAAGGGTCGAGTAGGGCGCGGCCGGCGAGCTCAGCGGGGAGGAGGGTGGTAGGGGGTCGGGAGAGAGCAGCACTGACTGCCAGCGCCCTGATACCCCATTTGAATAGCTGATTCGGATCAATGAAGTGGCAGCGAGCTGTGTGTGAGGACTTCCGTTCGTGAGGTGTGTGTGTGTGTGTGTGTGTGTGTGTGTGTGTGCGCGCGCGCGCGCGACGCTTTCTCCAGCAAAGGAAAGGAGGGCCACCAGAGCCCAACCAGGGCACGCCATGGCGGCACATACCACTTCCGACGCAAATTGTACGTGTCCATGTTTGTCTCTGTGTGTGAGAGAGTGCGCGTGTGTGTTGTCCCCGTTTGGTGTGTGTGTGGGTGTAAGGATTCCCACTGTATGTGTGTACGTCCATTTGGTCATGTATGAGAGAGACGGCTCGGAGCGTGCTATTTGTGCAAGGGAGAAAAGGTGCAGCGATAGGGAAGGGTGTGCTGGGGCGAGATTGGGCGCGTGTTGTGCGAAAGGAGCTAGGCAGACAGAGAGAGGGAGGGAGAGAGAGAGAGAGAGAGAGAGAGAGA
>NW_026267183.1:452898-453905 GCF_000697945.3 Frankliniella occidentalis
TTTTTTTTTCCCATAAAGGGCCATATAAAACAATTGACTATCGGGGTAAAACGATACTAGAAGACAACTTCGTGTCTAAAAATGTAAATTTTCGACGATACACTCATTGTGAAGGAAACGACACACGTCCTTGTTAACACCTGTATCACCTTGGATCTGTTCTACAGCGGCTGGCGCGAGGCACGATGCCGGGAGCCAGGGCGCGGCAGGTCGGGGCGGGGCAGGCGGGGCGAGGGGCGAGCAGCCACCCCTATTGTTACTGCGAGATTGGCGCGGCTCGGCGGGCCGGCGACGGGTCCGGCTCGTCCCCGGCTCGTCCCCGGCCCGTCCCCGGCCAGCAGCAGCCCCTGCTCCGCCCCGCCCAGTCCAGCTCGGACGGGCCCAGGAAAGGGACTTGCGGTCGAGTGAAACAAATGCCCCTGGAGCGAGATAGCGAGCACACAGCTTGTCCCCACGGCCCCTGACGCGCACAATGGAAATCCTCAGCCGTCTGCCTGGCCGGAATGAGATACTGCTGCAGAGAGGCTAGTGGCCCAGAGCGCCCCGCGCCGCCCCACTGCCGCTCATGAGTATACACCGCAAAACGATTTGCAATGTTTGACCTGGAAAACTGAGTTTTAGGATCAAGGAAACAGTACATGATCACCGTTTTGGCTGCGTGATCCAAGGATTCTAAACTTGGAATGAAAGCCAGACAATCAAGTAAAGTGATTGAACAGGTTAAGTGTTGACGACTAAATGAAGAGCGAAATTACAATGTTTGTAGCGCCGTGACGTTGCCGTCGTCGCTGAATTTCGTCCGCCTAGTCATACTCTTTGACTGGATTCATCTCTCAACCGACGTGTGCTGCGCGGGTTATAGCGTTTGGCTTCGGAATTTTAAGCAGCAGCACCACCTTTTTTTCGGCAGCATTAAATTTCCTAATAATGTTTAAGCCGGTTTAAGCGAACGCGGGGTTGGCGCTATACGACACCTACTGAAGTGGACCGGAGCATGGAGAACGAGG
>NW_026267183.1:455488-459831 GCF_000697945.3 Frankliniella occidentalis
CACTTCTCCCCGCACCTACCAGCTGCTCTCCCGGGGAGGGCTTAAATGCACTGCAGTGTGGGGGTTGTTCTTTATGGCATGCAGGTCACAAGTAGCAAAGGTTGCTTGTTCCCGCCCCGTTATTTGGCCCACTCACATGTGGTGTGGTTCGCATTGAAATTGTAATAGCACGGCCTCAGGTCAACGACGCTTTCCCTCTCTCTCTCTTATCTGAAGCCTCTCTTCATTCTCTCTCTCTCTCCTGCACTCCCTTACTCTTTTTCTCTCGTTTCCCCGGCGGCATGCACGGTGTATGATTTACGCCCGGGGTGCCGGTCTTTTTTTACGACTCCTTGGCACACCCACACGGGGGTCGGCAGTAAATAAAGACGACCATAACGTACCGTTTTTCCTCCGAAAGCTGGACAGGCCAGGGGGGAATTATGGTCGTTACAATTATTATTATTTTTAAGCTCTCCATATGTGGCAGAACTAGTTATTGTTTAGAAAGAACGAGAACAAAATTAAGAGTGTCATATTTGAGAATAAGTATACATACGAAACCGCACGAAACAAAGCAATTCCTTTGGCCATGCCCAAAGTAATTTTTGACTTTATTTGAAGTCAAAAATATCGTTACAAGGAAAATCTGTCGTTAGGTCAAAAGCTGACATTAAAACAAATACTATTTCCTTAAGATGAAATCAAAAATTTCTTTAAACATGGTTCAAAGAATTGCTTCGATTCAAAGAACAGTCTTTTGGTGGCAGAGTGCCACTGTATAAACATACTGTAACGCATGAGCGAGGGGGAGGCAGAGGCTCCGGCCGCACTCCGTATCGTCACAGGGTCAGCCACCCGGTGATGTGTTTACAGCTCCGGATTAGGCCTCCTCTATCTCGGCCTCTGCAGAGTAGAGGCGGGGGGCAGGGGAGAGAGAGAGCAGATCTCGGCCAGGCGGGCCGCCAGGCTGTTTTACTGCGCGGCGCTAAGCTTTCGTCTTCCATTTTACTGTCACATCCCTTCTCCTTATTCGGCAGGGTCGCTGTCTCGCCGCGCCCCGCCACGCCCTGCTATACGCTACGCCCAGCCACGACCCCTGCATTTACGATACGCAATGAACACGCGCTCAATCACCGAGGAGAAGGTGAGCCTGCGCATGGCAAAACCTACAGAGGGACCAGAAAAATTAATACAAAAAAAAAAGTGACACACAGGTTTTTTTTGTACCACACCTTATATACTCAAAAAAGAGCGCTTAGTGGGTTCAGAACACTAACTATGTAATCTAAAAATGTTACTTTTCGTAGTATTGAAAACGACAAATTAAGCAACTTAATTCCCAGAAAAAGAGAAGGCCAACGTTCTCTTCTTTTTTACCAAACCTGGTGTTGTGGCGTGGTGGCCGTGACACCTTCGTGTCACCACCGGCCCGGCGCGGGGAGAGGCCCTATGTAGCCGATAGCCTGTCTTGCACTTCGCCACGTCAGCTGTCACGGCATGTCCCCGCCGTGTACCCGCCTCGCATGACGGCCCTCGAGCTCCTGTATTCCGTGTCTCTCGATCGGAAGCCCCGCGCGATGCAGTGGCAGGGAAGAAATGGACATGAAAGGCGGATGGGCGGCTGAGCGCGGGTGGTAGTCGTGGGTGCGGCAGCAGCCGTGCTGCGACTGAAGGTCAAAGCCTGTAGGGGTTATACGACAGACACGATAAAAAATTTACGTGATGAATATCGGCCACTTAGTCCCTTACCCAACTCGGTCAAACAAGACTCCAACACTGTAAGAAATCCTGTGCTAAATCATTGTTAAGACCACAGAACTGGAACCACACCTAAAACACAGTGCGGACTGTGGTGGGCTACACCACAGGGTTTTTCTGTTGACCGCCTCAGTCTGTGACTCGTCTATGGTTCGAGACGTCTCTGTTCGTTCTTAGCTCTCGCTGATGACCCGCCGCGCTCCAGGAACCACATGCTGGAGGATTACGCCAATGTGTATCTTCGTGCATCCGCGCGGAGATTGAAGATTTTTGAGGGGAGGTTAAGAGTTAGGTCCTCCGAAGGGCCAGTAGTGTCCAAAGGCCTTGCGGCGAACGAGCCTTCGAGCTCAAGGTCCTCCATGGCCCTTAGAGCAGAAGACCTTCTCCAGCGAAACATATGAGCTTGAACTTGAACTATTTGAACCGTGCCAGCGCCACTACTGCCTTTCATTACTAATTTTTCATCACACTATTTTACTGTGATTGTGAAAGCACAGAACTTTCGTGTGGTAGTTCTCTGGTTTATCACAGGATTGAGCACTGACATACTGTGGTAGCTCCGTGCTTCACACAGGATTGAGCACAGACAGGCTGTGTAATTAATTGACGCACTTTTTTCTGTGAAAATCCTGTGCTTTTTTCTGACAGTGAACGCCGAGCGCCCCCGATGCTCATGACAAGATTGAGCTGCGGTGTCTCGTTCCATGTATGTATACGTTACACACACACCTGCCACGGCGGCCGTGTCCCCGGGGATGCTGTCTGTACCGCCACGCCGCCGAGATTGCTCCGCAAATCTTACTTGCCATTCCGCCGCCCCCGTGTGCTCCCGCCCCCGCCCCCGGACGCGAACGTGTTCGAGACCCAGTGCCTTTGCCCTTCCAGCCACCTCCAACCTCCACTTCATTTGCAACCAAAATATTCCCTCACGCTGAACATTCTCCAAAGACGCGTCATCCGTGCGTACAGGGTATGATAATTTTTACCTTAAAAAAAAAACTGATCGCAAAAACCACAAGAAAAAAATATTCTTCGACCGTCTCTATCATATTGAATTTTAATTCCCATCCAATTTCTGCGGCACCGGCACCGCCCTTTTTCCTCTGCCGTTCTTTTCTCTCCCAGCTGCTGCGTTATCGCCGGCCGCGGCGCCAGCTTTCATATTTTATTCACACGGCGATGATCATTTGCAGACTTGCACGCCTCATTAAAAATTCGTGCCATAATGTTTCCTTAATCTGGTGCACGCTGCACTCGAGGTTATCACAACAAACAAAAAAGGAAGGAAAAAAAAACACATACGAAAATGGATTGTTAGGCAAACGTCTTCTTTGCAGCTTGCGAAATTTTACGCACTAATTCTTTAAAAGCTCAACAAAAAAAAAGTTCGCTGGGATTTTCGTAGGCTTACAAAGAAATGCTTCGCAACAAGAACAAATTCTCTCTCATACAAAGGGTGGGAATTCTCATAATTTAGATCGCAACCGTTTTATAGTGCGACGGTAGGATACGGTAAGATAAACTTATCTAGCGACCACCGCTGGTGATCCAGGAACTGCGTGGGTAGAGAGCAAACCCCGCATTTCGAAGGTGTGTACCTGCAACAGAGCAAAGAAAGAAAAAGAGTCAGGTAAACTGCAACGCCAATGCCTCAAAAACTTCGAGGTAGAGGAGGAGGGGGAAGAACGCCGCGCGGCCTCGTGGGGCCGCTGACTGGAGGCACATGCAGGTAAGTAATGATAATTTTCCTTTCCCGAGCAGCACTTCTATTCTTGAAACAATAGACTGTAATTCCCCGCCTAGTTTAAGTTGCAAACTCTCACTAATTGGTGTGAAATTAGGCCGTAACAATGCCGCGCGGGCACATAGAGGGAAGCCGCCAGCTTCGCCGCCCCCTCCCCCCACTCATGCGGTGGTTCTCCTTAGGCCCCTGCGGAGCTTCTGGCTATGGCTCTTTTGTTTATTTATGAGGTATCCCCCTCTTTTTTTCGCAGGGCAGAAGCTAATTACGGGGGATTTAATAGAGTAGCGGACTTGTTGTTTCTCAGGGTGATATTCGGACTTACAGTTAAATCTCAAATAAATCTCGGTTCAATTTACTTCTTTTCCTTTGAAAATGTCGGCAAAATGCTCGTGATCAGAATGACGTAGTATGTCCACTGCAAATCACAGAGGCGATTTTTTTTAAAACGTAGCTGTGGCAGGCAAAGGGGCTTTCTCTTTACAGAAATGAGCATTTCATTCGACCGGTCTGATGCGGGAGTGCGTGTGTGTGCGGTGCCATTGTGCCCCGTTAGCACACCACAATGCCGGCCCTTCTCCCAGGGGGCGGACCGGGGAGGGACCAGGGGCGGGCCGGGGACGGACTGGAGGCGGGGGCGGCGCTTTTGAAATACATAATAATTCATTGGGCGGCCCGCCGCTGATAAATGTTCCTCGTCAAAGCCATTTTTGTGCGGTGGAGCCGGCGCGTCCGGCTTTCCATTTGCCTAAGTGGTGCGTCACCACTCGCCACTGAGGGGAGCAGAGGGGAAGTGAGCGAGCAAATGAAGGAGAGAGAGAGAGAGAGAGAGAGAGAGAGAGAGAGAGAGAGAGAGAGAGAG
>NW_026267183.1:461548-462370 GCF_000697945.3 Frankliniella occidentalis
GGGAGATAGGTTGTCGTCCCCGAGTCTCGCGGCGCGACAAACTTCGATGATGACCGGTCCTGAGCAGAGAAACGAGAGAGCGCGGGCAGAGGGGAAGTCGGTGCGCGATGGGGAGGAGGGGAGGGGCGGCGGGGCGTTGCGAACACAACACCCGAGGGGGAGAGGGGAGGCAGAGAAGGATGACAGACAGACAGACAGACAGACAGAGAGATTTAACTTGCGGTGCAACGAACTCTCTCGGCCGCCGCCACCTGTTTTCCAAGAGACACAGACGGATCAGGCAGTGATGGCGCGGCAGCAAAAGTAAGAGGGGCTGGAGCAGAAAGGGGGAGGGGGGGGCAACACGCAGTCAAGAGAAGGGAGCCGACAAGGCTTACGTCAGCAGCACGGATACAAACGGAGAGAAGCACAAGAACAAGTATAAATCCTTCGGCGAGGACGTGATCAAATAGACTCTCGTCCTGATGAGCACGTGACTCTGCTGAGCGGGGCTGAAGGCACGCCGCCGCGCCGGCTGCTGGGCTGAGCCGGCTGCTGAGCGGACACACTTGGGAGGAAACACCAGCTGCTCGCGGACTGCTGCGGGAGGCAGAGAGGTGCGGCCCGCCTGCTTCTCCCACGAGTAGGTCCCACCAATAAGGCGTTCAGCGGCGACGACGTTGCCCCCACACCCTCGCTCTGCTGCCGCCACTGCCTCCATCGGTCCAGAATAAGGCGAAAACGAGTAAAACGGACAGAGAGAGAGAGAGAGAGGAGGGGGAGAGAGAGAGAGAGAGAGAGAGGGGAGGGGGAGAGAGAGAAAGAGAGAGAGAGAGAGAAAGA
>NW_026267183.1:462420-465444 GCF_000697945.3 Frankliniella occidentalis
AGAGAGAGAAAGAGAGAGAGAGAGAGAGAGAGAGAGAGAGAGAGAGAGAGAGAGAGAGAGACGAAGGGAGCGAGAGAGGCAAAGTATGTATTGCGTTTTCGGAGACAGGCGTGCGCCGCGCCGCTAATCTTGTTTATCGCAGGGCCATGATAGAACTTCCTGACTGCTTCGCAGCACACGCTCCCCCCCCTCCAAGACTTGCTCTCTTTCTCTCTCACACAGCCTAACGCTGCTCTCTGTGATCCCGCCGAGCTGTTTGGTTTATTCCCGAGTCGGTATCGGGGAGCAAAGGCAGCCCCCTCCCCTTACCAAAAGCACCACCAGCACTGCAGGCCCCTCCCTTCTCACCCTATTTCCTTTCCCTTCTGTACACTTACAGTGTTCCCTCATAGGGCTTTCATAGGGAGTCGTGCTGTAAACAAGACCAGGAGAGAAAGAGAAAAAGGGGGGGGGGGGCGAAAGACCGCGCACATTCACACGCGCACACACACACACTCGCTTACTATTCACACGTACACACATTCACACCGACGCACACACACGCGGGCCCGGGCGGGCCTCCTTGCGAAAGGGACTTGGTTTTGGAGCGGACAGCCTGTCTCTTCACTGGACCTTTGCCCAAGTTATTGAGGTTCCCCCGTTCGCGGTGGAGGGAGGAGCAGAGAATGACTGGAATGAGGGAGCAGGCACAGCAGGAGGGAGGGGGAAAAGCGGTGAAAAATAAAATTACTGTCTTTTCGCAGGCAACCAGGACCAGTCGAAAATAGGCCACTGCTTCAAATATTTGAGTAACGCACCGACACATACAGCTCTTACTGTAGTGTGTGAGGCAGTGAGAAGGAAGTAAACTGTGCAAGGTCAGGTGACTAAGTGTTTTATTATAGCCTCTAGGCTGGATGTAATTTCCGGTGGCAGTGTGTTACCCCACCATACACCGAGACCGAGGGGCCCACAACTCTAGAATTCAGGGGTCCCACAACTCTAGAATTCGGGGGTACAGGCCCTCGAAATCATTAAGAAATCACTGAAATCTCACGAATTTCTCTGAACTCATTTGAAATCCATCGAATTCACTGGAAATCTCATTGATTTCGGTATACAATAGAAATAGCAATAAAATCCCTTGAAATCATGTGGACTCCCTCGAAATCACATTAACATCCGCAAAAAGATTGATTTGAATTTACTTGTAATCATTTGAAACATCTTGAATTCATATGAAATCAGTCGAATTGACTTGAAATCTGTTCAATTCAGTTGAAATCTTTGCGGGATTTACTTGAAATCGGAAATTAATCAATAGGAATCTAACTAAAATCAGTAATTATCTTGCTGAAACCACTAGAAACATTACTAAAATCATAGGAAATCCGTTAAAATCTATGAAACCATGTGAAATCCTGAAATCTGGTGAACAAGATTTTTCTTAGTTGTGGGACCCTCGCTACACAACACAACACCCATTATGTGAAGCGAGCTCAAGTTTGACAGTCGAGCTTTTGTTCTACCATTGTGGCAATCAAACTGTCGCCCTATACACCAGCCGAAACCAACGTCCTGTTACACACCTATTATATGTATCTGCCCCAATTACCTCCAGCAACTCGCTGAGCCGTGTCCTCGACAACAGAGCCTTCCACAGTGAATAGCCACACTTAACTTGCTTGATTGGCTCTTTTGTTTGGGGCCTGACCAGTCGCACTACGCATGGGCCCAGAGGGGTGGCTACGCAATAGTGTGGCGAATGGGGGCGTTCAATCAACTGAGAAGAGTAAACGTTCTGAAATATGAACACGCACCACGCCAGGGCAAACTCATACAAACACAAAAGCAACCGCACAAACACTATAGTTTTTCGCTGATTGCGCACCTGCGCAAAGTTCCTCATTCGGCCCATGTGAAACGAATCAACGCCGCGCGCTTGGGGAGCAGTGGTGTGCTCGACAATATTTGCGACCTTTGTACACTGATAAACAGTGTTCAACCCAATTAAACCTCTATTCACTACTGTAACGTGTTCAACTACAAGTAGTTATTGCTGTTGGGTCTCAAGAATCCAACTCGATAGTTGTCCACTTTCCAAACAATGTGCGGCAAATTAAACCAATTACTTCACAAGAGGAGTTGAACACACTGGGAAGTGAACAATCACCCGAGTTGAACACTTCCAAGTCCACATGCAGCAGTTGAAGAGTTGAGTGTAAGTTGGCGTTCGCGGCCCACAGAGCGCCATATACACCAGGGGTAGCAGGCCACCCGCCGCGCCGCCCTGCGTGTGGTGCGAGGGCGAGCCTGACTCACAGGCGCCCCGCGTCGCACAGAGACTCTTATCCGCGCAACAGGTCCCTCCGCAAAGGCGTAATCCGATACAGATACCGGCCAATTTCGTAAACGGAGGCGAGGCGATGTTGTTTTTTTACTCTCCCTCCTCTTTTTCCTCCCGTAAACATACGCGCTCGCGCGCGCGCGCACTGTTACGCAGAAGGAAGGCGGCTGCTGAGCGCGCCACTCCCTAATAACGTATTCGTCAATATCTTGTCTGTCTTCCACACGCGGGGCGATTTTTTTTCCCTCGCTCGCCTTTTCCTCTACCCTAAACCCTTTACCCGGTCCCGTACCATCAAGCCTCCCGTGAGCCACGGACTTAAAACGGCGATTGATTCAGCATCAGTTATTTTGGTTTAAATGCTCTTTTTTTTTCGATAAAGGTAGAAATTATTGTCGGCTCAATTCCCTTTGAAACACGACGTCGCGCACAACCAGCACACCAAGCCAAGCAGCTTACAAGCGCACAAGTCCTTAACCAGATTTGGAACCCGGAGATCCCCGCGTCCCCGCCACACACGTCATGCCTGGTGCTGGTGACTGGTGGCAGCGCTCGAGATGCCGACTTTGATCATGCGGTGGTGAGGATTGGTAATAGACACACCACACGAACCTAACTAGCTGCTCCCATTACAGCCCTAGACCTGGTATTCGCTCCCGGGATCGAGTCGATTGAGGGTCTTAGTGGCTTCGTGTGCG
>NW_026267183.1:465578-486952 GCF_000697945.3 Frankliniella occidentalis
GAGAGAGAGAGAGAGAGAGAGAGAGAGAGAGAAAGAGAGAGAGTTGCGTGTGGGTAACTTTGGAAGTCCCCCCCAAGGGCAGATGATGGGCAGATATCAAAAGGTGGCATCACGTCTCCAGAGGGAGCAGCTCCACACAGCTTCATGGACCCTACACTGCAGTATTTCCTCCCCGCAGTCGACAAGAAGAGGGGTCGGGGTGGATATAGGCATGCAGCGAAGGAAGACCACCAGGACAAAACGCCGCGCTCCGGCTATAGCAGTGAAGAGAGACCCCCCATCGCGTCATATCGTCCCGGACGCGCGACACGACGTTCACGACTTGTATAGGGGGGGGGGAGGACAGGGAGGGAGGACAGGGCGGACAGTGCGGACGTGAGACAGCGCAGAGGCGCGCCGCACTCCACGGTGTCGGGCAACATTTTAGAGACTGTCTGCGCAAGCAGCCCTTTTCTCAAAGTGCCGCCGGGGGTGCGCGCCGGGGGAGTCGTCGTGGCCGAGTAGGCACCCCGCCATTTGTCGGCGAGGAGAGCGTGTATTCAGGACCACGCACGCGTCACGGCAACGTCCCTGCTCAGCCTGCATGACGAATATAGCGCATTTTATTTAAAAACTAACAGAAATAAATAAGCAGCAACCGTCGTTTTGCCGTGTTTTGATCACGTGCCCGCAACACAAATGCGCTGTGTTTACGGATACGAATTCTGCTCTGGAAACTGAAGTGTCTTACAGTGTGACAGTTTGAACCGCAGTACCAATGGTAACGTCATACTGTACGACACTTGAGTTTCCAGAGTGTTCCTATCGATGCGACACATTGTGTGACGAAATGACAAATACACTCTGACGTTTTCTCCATAACACTGGATCTTATAGACCAAGAAAATGCAAAATCAAGACTATTGTCAGTTGACACTTATAATGCGAATGCATATATTGCCTTTTTATTTTCAAATTGAGCACTCGGAACAGTCCAAAGTTACAGAAAAGGCGGGGAGGGGGGGATGATGGGGTGGATAGGGTGAGGAGGGTGAGGCCCAGCATGAGGAGCGCAGCAGGAATAAGGCAGAAGGCAGGCGTTTCTAAAGTCCCCTCTGACGGATGAACGCATTTCAGGAAAGTCAGAGAGTTGTTTCCGCTCTCTGTTAGTAACGGGCAAGCGTTTTCACGCCGACTGGCCGTCGTACGATAAACGAGGGCGTTCTTGTGCTGCGCGCCCCACCTAATGCCCCGGGACCGACCCCACAGTACGACACGCCGAAAACAAATCACTCCCGAAATTGCGTGGCACTTTATTGTTTGTATTTTTTTTTGTGACAAGCAATGTATCTACTGCCACTACTGTCCTTCATTTCCATTCCCACCCGAGGAGAAAAAGGGAGGGGGCGCAAATGATTTACCCCCTCCTCTCTCTCTCCACTCGAGCGCCAGGCCCGGCCCGGTTAGCCTGTTTTCGCCAAGTTCCCTTGCGACGCGCTGCGCGCTGCGCGCTGTACCACGCGCCTTCTCCGTTCAGCTGGGGACAGTGATTTGTCTCGGACAAGGAGGTACACACTGAACGACGTCAGAAAGGGGGATGGCGGAAGGGAGACGTATTTGTCATCCACCGACCGGAAAGCATATATGATGGATGGAGGATAAATAGTTTCCCGATACTCTCTTCATACGCATGATCAATTCCAAAAGGAGGCCAATCTAACCTCGCAGAGCCTCTCTCATGCCAAAGCAGGCAAAAGGGAGGGGGAGGGAAATGTACAGAAATTATGAAGCGCAAAGAAAAAGACCACACACATACCCAGCGAACGGAGCCAACAGCCAAATAGGCCACACTTCAGTCAGTCATGTTTCCAAAGTGAAATGTGGTGCGTGTCCTGCGTGAACGTCGGGTTGAACGTGTGTGCGTCGCCCGCGCGTACATGAATGAATTTATCTAGTCTCGATATGGGAAAGGTTCTTCAGTCACTTCACATACAGCTATTCAGTCAAAGAGATGCCCCCCTCCCCCTCCTCTCTCCTATGGTCCCCCTCGATGCCGTAAGGGGCGCCAGCAGCGCGGAGTATGAGAGATTCGACGGGGGCCAGTCTGCTCGGTTGTGCGCTCGGCTGAGCGGCAGTTTCAGTTGGGATAACAGCCCTCTGCATTTGAATAGGCGGGCAAAACGGACACGCACCTCGCACACACACACGCTGACAAATACCCGTGCTCTCTTTCTCTCTCTCCCTCTCTCTCTCTCTCACACACACACACACACACACACAGACACTAACCAAAATCAATCAGACGTGCGGCGCGAATGTACGCCGGGGTGTGAGACCCAGTACATCTGCCTCCGATGGATTCAGGATGCCAAGCTTCCTTCCTCCTTCCTAGAGCCCGACCCGGGCTCGCCCACACCAACGCCACAGTGATCCAGCCGCGCATCGCACCCGTGCTGCTGCTCCGCCCTCCGCAAAAGTCGGATCGGGTCTGATCTGGCGGCAACGGCGGTCCGCAGTGGCCTAGGCCGCCACCCCGGCGAGGGGCCCGGCGAGGGGCCCGGCGAGGGGCCCGACGAGGGGCCCGGCGAGGGGCCTCATCTGGCGCAGTCAGACATGCGGCTGTCCTCCACCCGCCCCCCACTCACACAAAAATCAGGAGCATTTCACTATTAAAAGAAATAGTCTTAAAAATGAAAATCTCTTGTCCATTTTTCTTCCTTACAGTAAACAGTTTATCACAGTGATTTGGGTTTCCACTCCCATATTTTTACTATTTGGACTGACAATGATGTCATTCTAAATAAATTTCAAAAACATATTGAACACCCAGAAAACATGTGGTTCAAATCACCGGGATTACTTTAAAATAAAGTTAAAATATCTGTGGGCGTTGGGTCAGAGAAATGGCTTTCCTTCAAAGAACACGCATTTTCTGGGTGAACCACAAGCCCTTTAAAAATAAAAAGTACTCATGATAAAGTAGGTACAGCTGACAGTCCGTGAGGCGACAAGAGCGTGTAACTAAATCATTATCGATTTGTACACGCCCCGTCGTTTGTTTCCTCTCAACAGCCCCCCTCTTTTCGATTACAGAACCTCTCTTGATTTAGTCGCATCCGGCTGCGACCCAGGGCCACCATGGTAATTCATTATTGCAACACCGCCACGCCCAGCCACGCCCCCCGTGCCCCTGGGCAACACTCGAGGTCAGATAGTGCGGCAAAAAAGGAAAGGAGAGAGTAAGAGAGGGTAGTGTGAGTAAGTGCGTGGGCCGTTAAAAGCCTACGGTGTACGTCTTGCTTTTATTTGTAGAGCTGCGAAGAGAACGACTGCTTCGGAATTACGATAGGAAAAGCTTTTCAATTTCAAAGCAGTGATTCGCAATTGCAAAGTATCGCTTTTTAATTGGAAAGTAATGCTTCGCGTAGTCTTCAAAGCATCTGAATCCATTTCAATTTGCAAAGCGTCTAGGACACTATTGTTTCTTCAAGAATTATTTAACAAAGTGACCGTAAGTTGAGTGAGTGAGTGAGTGAGTGAGTGAGTGAGTGAGTGAGTGAGTGAGTGAGTGAGTGAGTGAGTGAGTAAAGTCACGTAGAAAGAGGGAATGAACGGGTGGAGCGGACGGAGAGGACAGCAGCGTGCGCGTTTGAAATGCACGGGACGGACTTGAAAAGGATAGAAAGCACAAGCTGGCGGGCAGGCGGGGCCGGCCGCTGGAATTTACAGCTGAATTCAGTGTCTCTCTATCGGACGTCCCTTGGCGCGGCTCCATGATGGAGACAGATGGGGTGTCGTCCGGGGGAAGGAGAGGGAAGGGGGGAGGAAGAGAGGGGAGGGGAGGGCGTAAAGGGCACCACAACAGCGCGGACCCTGCCGCCGTCGGGTCGAGTCGGGGTCGGGGGTCGTTCGTTCGGACAGCGCTGGCTGAATCAACTCAGCGCTTTGCGGGGGATTGAAGTTTCGTTTATAAAGTTACGCGATACGTACAGCGTGGAGGAAAAGTTGCCGCTCCCCGTTAATGAATCCCTCCCTGCTCTCTCCCTCTCTCTCTCTCCCTCACCCTCTCTCTCTCTCTCTCCCGCCCTGCCGCACCGCTCGTCAGTATTTACCGAGAGAGGTGTTGTCTGTGCGTTTGGCGATCAGTGCGCGGGGGCAGGTCGGCCGGCCCCTTGTGTCAATATGGGTTGTGTACTCATGAATATGCACTCTCTCTCTCCGGCCGCGCGCGGGCCGCTCCCTGCGGCCCGGCCAGAGACCCTTGCTCCGCCGGAACCCATTGCGGGCGGCGCAGGGTGCAAACGGCGGCAGCAGGGGTCGTGGGCGGGCGAGGTAAGTGCGTCTGAGCACCCGGGGGCCCAAGCAGGCATTCATTACTTATCGCCTATTACTTTCCAGCCCCCCTCCGCCGCCCGCACACCGAAGCTATACTGCTGGTGACGCTGGTATATAACGCACGCTCGCCCCCTAAAGCGCTACGAGAGAGCGAGAGTTTTTACCTTCGGAAAAAAAGGGACGAAGAAAAAAAAATGGCACTGATTGGTTCCGTTCGGTCGGGTCCTCCGGGTCCACCTGGAGTCCTTACGGACGAGGCGAGTGCCCAGGCGGTCCTGGCGACGGTCATTACAGTTTGGCCCGTGTTTTGAAGTGCTGGCCGGACGGGGCGGGACGGGGCGGGACGACCAGCAGGGCGGTCGAATAAGGGGCCGCCGCCGCCACGGCGGGGGACGGACGGAGAGAGACAGAAGGCAGACGAGAGAGGGAGAGGGAGGGAGAGAGAGAGAGAGAGAGCAAGAGCGAAGGTGGGGGTGAGCAAATTGGGCGTGATGGCGGTAGCGGCCGTCCAAATTTTGGGGACAGATTGGGGTGACCGGGCGCACCGGCCTTCCGACCCTGGGCTGGCGGGGGACGGTCATTTGCGCGCGCGCGGCTCGAACAGGTCGAGCAGTGCCGCCCTCGCGCACCGCCCCCTATGCCGCCCCCGCCCCCCGCACCCTGTGCCACCCCTCGCCCCCGCGACACGACGTTAAGGCTCGGGCGGAATTGTTTTAGCCAAGCCAAGCATGACTCAGGTCGTGGCAGCGGCAGACCGGCCCCCTCCTCGCGGGACCTCCAGGATTTAGTGAGCCAGCTCTTTTGGCGTCGTCCGATGATACGGCAGCCGGCGCGCCGACACACCACGAACGGCCTGCTAAACCCACCACTACACACGAGGTGTTGTGTGCATGGTATGGCATAATGAGAACGCACAGAATAGTAGTACACTGCGAAAATGTCGTCGTAAATTTACAATGAACACTTTTGGATTGACAGAGAATGCACTTAAGTCGATACGTTCTGCATGTATTTAACGATTACAAATTGTAATTTTACAACTTGCGTCAAGGAAAATTTCCCCGTAAACCTGCCGATTATGATAAAATGATATTTTTCGATTACATGAGAACATTTCTTACAACAAGGAAAAATAAAATCCATACTAAGATGAGAAATGAGTTTGTGTCAAAACTGGACTTGAAACGCAAAGAAAAATCTTTTTCTTTGGTGAAGCGAGTCTTCGACAGTGTGTATACCGCTCGCTGTACGAGCGTGGAGCGTGGTGGTCCGGCCCGCGCACGCCGCGACAGCTTCCCTTTCTTCGTTCGGAGAACACCGCCATCCCCGGCCACAAACGCTGCGCTGTGCAGCCTGATTACCCCCCGCGAGCGCGCGAAATGTGTGTGTGTGTGTCTGTGTGTGTGTGTGTGTGTGTGTGTGTGTGTGTGTGTGTGTGTGTTGGTCTTTCGAGGCACGTGCGCGCACAGTGTGTGGCGTCGTCGTGCTGTGTAGCAAAGGGCACAAAGAAGGACAAGCAGCAGCACCCCGCCCGAGCCCTCGCGTGCATGCAGCAGCAGGAGGTGCATGAGGAGGAGGAGGAGGAGGAGGAGGAGAAGGAGGAGGGCGCGGCAGCAGCTTGCCCCGTGTCAGCGGTGGCGCGCCGCCCCGCCGGTGTAACCCTTCTACACCCCCTCCAATTCCCCGGGGGCAGCACAGGGGTACCAATCTCGAAGATACACCGTCGTGGCGCGCGACGCGAGAAGAAAGCGGCGGGGCGTGTTTAATATTCGTGTTGCTTTTCCCAGCGAGTTTCGCTGCAGACCGGGCACCGGGGTGGGGCGGGGTGGGGCGTGGCGGGGTCAGGGGCGGGGTGGTGCGGGTTGTTCTACACATGTACGGCGCAGAGCGCAGCCACACGTGGGAGGCCAGGCAAGACCCTGCTGCTGCAGCCGGGCCGCCGCCGGCGGGGTGCGGCGGAAGTCGACGCAAAGTGGATGGAATATACAAAACTTTGCAAGCATGACTAAGATTTTCTTTAAAAGTTACCGCGCTTAGAAAAATTATTTGTGCAAGCATCCATAAATTAAGACGCGCGGCAGTGGTGGTTCGCAGGGGGGAGAGACAACAACAACTTGCTCTCTGCTGCTCCGTCCCTCCCGAGAGAGGGTGAAAAATATATAAGTCCCATCATTCCTTTTCAGCAGCTGGGCAAGCAGGGCGCCACTCAGGCGTCACATGCATGTTTGTCGAGATGACAAGATAACCTCGTCCCCCCAGGGAACATTCTCGACCTGCCGATGCCGATCAAGATAAGGGGCCGTCGTGATCCATATTCCAAGCACTCGGGCAGGCCCCCACCCGTACCCCTCGCCGAGCAACCCCTGCAGCAGCAGTGCACCCCCCACCCCCGGCAGCCCCCTAATTCAACCCTCTTCGGCCGCCCCTTCGAGTACCCTCGGACCAAAACCCTTTCCGCTGATCCAACACAAGTAGTAGCTCGCCCGCCAATCCACGGTAAGCGCCATGAACTTGTCGGAAGGGAACACTCCCTCACGGTTCGGTCTGTGTACGTGAAAAATATATAGCCCGTGCGCCATCGGAAGGCGCCTCGCGTGATCAGTATACTATTTGCGATTGCGACAGGGAAAAAGAAACGTGCATCGTCCTTGTTGGCGCGTTTCTTTCTTCACGAATTAGTAAATGGCACCAAAAAAAAAAACCACAAAAAACGGACAGGCATATTCTCTTGGCACAGCAATGCGGAAAAAAAAAATTAGGCCGGCGTTTGCGAATCTCCTGATTGGCGCAGCGTGCAAATCCCGGCCGGCAGGGATCCGATCCAATGCCACATCGCCATCACCGCGCCCAGCCCCATTCCATTATATGTTCACTGTAATAAAGTGGGCGACAAGGGAGCTGCTTCCTGATGACGTGGTGCAGCGGCCAGAGCAATATTCGCCGGATCTGCATATCATTGAGCTCCCTCTCCCCCTCGGCTCCGCGCGACTCCCTCCCTCCCGCCCACAGTGCACTCCTCAAGCCGATTGGATTACATTGAATATTGAGCCCCCAGACCGTTCACTCCCCCCCCCCCTCACCCGCGAGCACATTTCGCTCCCTTTTCCAAACCCTCAGTCCGACTCGCAATTCACTCTGCACTGTCCAATTCAATTTAATGATTTAATGAATGGGACTGATTATCACAAGCGATATGTACTGTACCAACACCAATGCAGGGTCTTTGCTGCATATTAAAAATGATACGACCACGAAGGTGTCGTGTGCGTCCGTATTTCTGAACGAAAGCTGTGTTTTTCGTATATTTATTATATTGCAAAAGGAGGGTATACAAACACTGTCACACCGCTCCGGAAACGTGTTCGAAACCTTTTCTATTTTGTTTTCTTTTCTCGCGCGCTTTTCCCCCCTCCTCTTATTCTCTTATTAGGGTCGGTCTGTGCGCACCGCACGAGCAGGAGGGGTGGTGGGCAGACATGGTAATGTGGCGCAAGCGGTAGTGCAGTGCGCGCTGCATGTCATATCGACCACGACGCTAATAATTCAGCGATGAGAGCAGAACAAGCAACGTCACTATACTTTTATTTCGCCACAGCGACAACAGAAAAAGGTCTACGAAAAAAAAGGGTCAAATTTTAACACCCCCGCCACCCACCCCCCATACGCCGCAGACCCCGCACACATCGATTATAAACCCTGAAAATAGTTGTATATCTATTCCATTCTGCAAAGAAAAATGCATGAAGGAGAGGCGACGAAGGATGGTTTCGACAAGGAAAAATAGACACGGGTGAGAAAAAACGTGTCCATAAAGCAAACCTTGTGTGTCTTCTCCCTCGAAAAAGAAGCTTATGACGTAGGAAAGAGGGTAGAGCGAACACAGGATGGGAGGAAGAGGAGAGGGGGAAGTGAAGTGGCGGGAAGGGGGGCAATGTGTGCAGACAGTAGGTGGGCTGCCAGCTGCGGCGCCAGCTGCGCACCTGTGGTGACTGGCCTCTTTCGCACCTGCCGGCCGGAAGGTGGCTCCAACTTCCCCTCTAACGCTGCGCGCATATGAAAGCAGGCTGCGGGCTGCAGGAGCTGGCAAAGAGGAAAAGTATAGCTGGGCAATTCCAGGAGAAATGGTCAAAAATGTTCGTCCGTCTCGCGATTTTGTGAGCGACTGGGAGGCGCTACGTTGCTTTACAGCACATGCCCTGACTTCCCATGTCAAAGCGTCCAGTCATGTTTTGTACACGAAGTCTTCAGTACCTCTCAGTCGCACACAAATCGCGTGACGCACGGACACCCCTTTATGGAATTGCCCATACCGAGCGCTAAAGAGACGTGAGAATGTGGCACCACGTGGAAGAAACGCACCTCTACAGTGTATCGCAAGGCAAGCAGATACATGCACTGAGGGACATTTGCAACACGCTTTAGGAGAGGCGAGGGGAGGTGAGATGGAATGCATCCATATATCTGTAGTAGCGACAGCAGTAGAAAACTTCAACTTGCAAGGTCTTCATTTCGAAACAACAACAACAAAAACAAAAAACAAAAAAAACGGTCGTACGACACTGCGCTGGCCTGTGCCACGTGAATTCGCACGACACGCTTTCTCGCACCGCATTTGACGCGCCGCATCGAAACACACAGAAAATGTGAGCGGCTCGAGCGGATAACGATGCACGCAATTATGTCGTTATATAACATGCAAGGCAGGCTCAATTATCTGCGGTCCGCCACATGGAGCTGCTGCGAGTGACAGTGGCGGCGAGGCGACTGGACCACGCGCTCCCCCTACATCTCTCTCTCTCTCTCTCTCTCTCTCTCTCTCTATCTCTCTCTCTCTCTCTCTCTCTCCGGGGAAATTGTCGGCCAGCTATTCGGAGAGGCGTTTACCAGATCGAAAATGGAGCGCGCGCGCAGCGCAATGCAATGCAGCCGCATCTCTCGCTGACATTGTTGGAATTGGCGGCGGCGGCGTCGGACAGCAGAGGCGCGAGGGACAGGAGGACAGGAGGGAGGACCCTCACAACAACGGAATAGCGGATGCCTTGACTGGCTGGCTGCAACAATCTACAAACGACCCTCTTCTCTCCTCCTGCCCCGTCCGTCGTCCCAGCATCTCTCGGGCCGTCTTTCATCACGGCACTACAACACCTCCCGGCCCCGGACCCTCCGTCTGAGATCTCTAACGGGACCGGCGGCGAGATCTCTCCGGCGCCGCCTCCCACCAACCTCTTACGGTGGTGGCGCGGGCAGCAGGGGCCTGCGGCTGAGGCCCTCCGACCTGCGGCGGCCCGGCTGCATCCAGAGAGAGAGAGAAAGAGACGCCTGTGTGAGAGAGTAAGAGAGAGAGAGCTCCTTCTCTCTCGCACGCAACCAGCTTGGGCTGGGAATGGAGGCAGATGTCTGCGGCAGCGCGCTGCTGCTGCCGCGTGGGCCGCGCCGACCCGCGTCTGGCGGCTGGGCGATCACGATGTGGCCTCCACCCCCGCCCCACCCCGCGGCCCAGACAGCCGGCGAGGTCCCTTGCGGCCACTGAAGCCTCCGCAAGCCGAGCGCAACCATTTCAATCTCTGAAGCCGGCCGAGAGGAGGAGGAGGAGCGAGAGCAGCAACTGGAGCTCCCGAGCGGCAGCAGCAGCAGCAGCAGCAGGGTCCTGGGGAACAGCAGCGCCGGCAACATCCGGCATAGAGAGAATGAATGAACAAACGGAGCGCACTGGACGTGCGGCGCCTGCAGGAAAGGCGACGCCAACAGCTGAGCGTCGATGGCGTCCGACAACGAGACTTTGCTTTTCGCCCTGCACATCGGGGAAGAGGGGACGAAGAGAAGAAGATAAAATTAAGGCAAGGCTGGGGCCGGGCAAGCTAGGGGAAAGATATCGGGGGGACTTTGCCCACATCGAGGTCAAATGCTTAAGCATTCGGGGCAGATACCGCCGGTGAGTTTAAATTTGCCGCGCAAAGTACACGTGTGAAATTCCCGCCGCTGTCACCACGATGCATGTCGTCATGGTGGCGCCCGCGCGCGTATAGTCGCGAGTCTCTTTGCGCACCGTGGGGGCGAAATGTTTAAACAAGCCACCTCGTATCTTGACCTTGCACACGAGCTTCCCCTCTCAGGGATAGGGAGTGGGCCCAGCAGGAAGGTGGGGGGGGGGGCGACCCTGGCTCTGCTGCGGAGCCCCGGGAGGAATGCGCCTAACCGCGCCTAAGGGAGCCCTTCACTCAAGGACCCGGCGGCACAGCAAGCTGGATATGTCCGGGCTGGACAAGCTTTTAAAAGCTACCCCAACCGCCGACTATGACAAAATACTAGTCGACGCGTCCTACGAACAAAGTTCGATCTCCCGGCGCGGCGTTCAACACTGTCCGATCTCCGGGCGCGCCGCTCAACAAAGTTCGATCTCTTGGCGCGCCGTTCAACGCTGCACTGGTAAAACAAAGGCACTAAACAACACCTTTCCTGGGGCACTAAAGTCAAGGGCGCAGTTTCGTGCCTTTCCTGGGGCACTAAAGTTTCGTGCCTTTCCAAATAAGGCACTAAACTTGTATGGAACTCATATGAAGCTAGCCAGCTAAAGGTGTGAAAGGTCACAGTTAATGCCTTTCAAAGGCACTAAACTTTAGTGCCTTTGGAAAGGCACTAAACTTTGTTAAAGCCTTTTAAAGGTAGTGATTCGCACCTTTGTTTTACCAGTGTGTCCGATCTCCTTTTCGGGGTTTGCAGCGAGGTGGAAGTTTAAACGCCTCGTTCGTCTGTTCGTCAAGATCATAGCATTTTATTATTGGTCCAATGTGTAGCGTAATCTTTGAGGATCACATAGAATTAATTAGTTTCCTTTTAAGTGAACTACCAACGAAGATATCACGCCTTGAATCCTACGGTGCAGATAAAAGCTGAAAAGGAGATCGGACAGCGTTGAACGGCGCGCCAGGAGATCGAACTTTGTTGAACGGCGCGCCCGGAGATCGGACAGTGTTGAACGGCGCGCCGGGAGATCAAACTCTGTTTGTAGGACGCGTCGTAGTGCTATAGAGAACCATACAACTAAATGCACGACGTTATAAGCAGCGCCTACTCGACAAACCGCTTCAAGGGTCATCTTATTGCCTCGCATCGACAACCTTTCCTTTTCACAGCCGTCTCACCTACCAGCTCGCCATACAGCAAGAGCTGTCTTCCTGCCAGAGAGCACTCGAGAGGTAGCGATTCCCGGCACAAGTTGCGGCGATCCTCGCTCCTCGCTCCCTCGGTGCCACACGAACGTTGCACTTGAGATTTGCTATGGTGGGAGAGCAGCCCAGCCCAGCAGCCGCGTAGATCCCCCCGGGGACTGGGCGCTGGCGGGAGAAAGCCACTACTGCGGTGTGAAGGGGCGACGGGTCTCTCTCGCACCGCCGCATTGTGTCATCAGCTCTCTCGCGATTGTGCCCTACGGGGATCTCATTGCAGTCGGAGCACCTCGTGGAGTGTGCATCAAAAGCACAGCTGTTAACTTCCGCTGCACCTCTGACGCAGAGTGAAAGGAACATAGCTGCTTCGACTTTTCACAAATCACGTATCACCCATAAAAACATTTTAGTAGAGTTGGAAATTTCAAAAAAAAAATCGGAAAATTTACGAAAATTTCCTGAAAATTTCTGGAAAATAACGGGAAACTTCCAAAGTCTGGGAAAGTTTTTGTTTTTATCCGGAAATTTTTCGTTTTTCCAAAAAATTTTGTTTTTTCCAGAAATTTTTCTGAAATTTTCCGAAAACTTTCCAGGGTTTCCAACCCAACATTTGAAGTGGGAATTACCTCAACACTTCCTAAAACTGTTGTCGCATTTCGTATTATATTGGCAGGGTATATATTTCCGCTCAGTTTCCGGCGACCTTCGGTCCTCCTCGTCTCATTAGGGCGGGGTGGCGGGCTGCAACGACGGTGATCGATGGCGCGACGAACGACCACTAAATCGTCGTCGTCCCGCGTCGTGCGATCGAAGCTCCCCTCTCCCCTGTGCGGCGCGGGGCCAGGCGGGGGCGCACGAGGCATACGGGGCATGTGTCTCAACGTGTGATACGTGTGCGGGGCGCATATGCGTGCTCGGATGACGGATTACTCCCGGAGGGGGTCATAAACCCCACAGCACGGCCACGCCCCTCCCCCGCGCATACACGTGGTGCACGTGCACAGGTGAAGGGGGGGGGGGGGGCGGGGTATGGAAAGGGTAAATACAGACTGCGTCCTGTTGTTTTATTACTACGATACGTGACGCCGACCGAGTATAGTGTACCCTGAGTGGCCGTGAAACTACCACCCTGCTGGCCAACACCAGCTATTCCGACACGGACATGTGTGCCACAAAACTTAAAGAAGGGCAAGCGCAAGAAATAAAACAGGCAAACAATGTATGTCTTGTTTTTAGACCAACGATGAAAAAATATTCTCTTCGAGGTGGTCGCAAAATTACTCTCTATGAACATATTGCTCGGCTTATCCAGAGGATACAGAAACACACATGACGCGTGTAGGGATCAGCATAGCACGGGCCACTGTGGGGGAGAATTAGGGTGAGCGCACGAGCCACAACATTGTACAGGAAAACAATGGAGGTCGTCCGGAGTCGACCTGCGGTCCGAGAGTCGGTAGACAATTCAGCAGAAACCATACGGCCACTCACAGCAGCCAACGTGGCTATGTCTGCGAAGGGTTTCTCGGGATCCTCCCTTTCTATTGCTGCATGGCCGGCCTTCCCTGGAAGCCCCCCGCCCTAAGCCGCTAACCAAACTTCCACATAACACCGGGCGCAGACTCGGCCAGGGGTGAACGCAGACACGCACACACATCCTACTGTTCTTAATCGGCTCCTACTCGACAGGTGTGTTTATTTTGGACTCGGGTTTCTCGCCCGCGCACTCGTACCCTCTGCAGAAGCAACTTCCGCTTAGTTTTTGCGCAAAAAGCGAGACGAAACGGGTAGTCGAAAACTGAAATAGACAACGTTATACGTGCATTGTTATTTCTTTTTTTAATTTAAAGAAGCGAAAAATGTGCATGTTTCTGAAAAACAGGACCGAATAACCTGTAGTGCAGACCTTCTACAGGTTCTTCTACAGTGGTCAGGTACAACATGATCTCCAAAAGGCGGAAGCATTGACAAATGCCCGGAAAAAAATATATTTGCCTCAGTACAGCAAACGACGCGTTTACTCGAGGAGGGTGCTCCAGGCCGACTCGACTGGCTGCTTTCAAAACACAATTGCCTCCCCATCAAACTTTTTCCCAACGGGAGCCTCCGCTCTTGCCCCAGCTCTGCCCTCGCTCTGTCCCGGCTCAACCCCAGTCCGCGCCACTGACGCCACCGACGCCACTCACTTGCACAGGTGCAAGGGAGATGTTTCACTTCTAAACATGCTACCCCCAGCTCTACACACCCGCAACGAACCGACTCTTATTTGAGCGGTTCCCAAAAGAGGACACGAAATAAAGTCGGGGTAGTTACAGGTGCAACGGCAGCTGCCGGTATTAATTAACCCCCTCCAAAAAAACGTCAAGCAAAAAAAAAAAAAGGAAAATAAAATTTGAAAAAAGCACCAAAATAACGCTTGGTATACGCGAGTCTGAATTAGGGCAGATAGCAAAGTGGTAATAGAATTTTAACCTCGAATTTACTTGATTCTGGTCCGATTGGGATTTATACAATTCGCGGAACAGTAGAGCCAGAGCACACAGCAACGCAGTGCAAAACAACAGCTGTGTATCAGGGCGCACGACGGTAAAAAAATTTCAATCAAAAACCGTTCTTGAAGGCAGATGATACAAATTTATGAATAGGGCAATTTTCTTGTTTTCTCTCATTAGCTGCTCTTTGTTTTTGGTTGCTTTGCAATCTTGCAATTTGGCGGCCTTGTGGCGTAGAGGAGGACATACGGGGAGGGCAGGGGGGCGACCGACGGCGGCGCTCAGCATTGTAAGGGGCCCATCCCGCGCTGTACTGATAGGCAGGGCGAAGGAAGAGGGCCTCAGAGCGCGACCAGCGTGACACTCACTATCGGACACCATTCCCCCAGCGCACAAAACGCACTTTCTGGTTCTGCTCTTAGTTCTCTAAAGCTTATCGATAGTTAAAGCTGCTAGCTGACACCTTAAAGTTACTCATGTATTCTTTGTATGCAGCGGAAGTTTTTAAGGTATCATCTGCTAAAAACTAAACATTTTATTCCCGTGAAGCTATCAGTGCGTCCCGGGGTCAGCGGGGGGGCAGATCCACATGGGCTTATCAGAGCCTGGGGTCGGTACTGTACGGCGTGGCCGTGGCCGTCACCAGCGGACCATCAGTGGACAGCTGATCCGCAACGTCTTATCAAAGCGCGTCCACCAGCACGCCGTCAGTGCACCAGCGAGCCGTGAGTGGTGGGCAGCCTCACCAACCGACAGCCGAGACACCGAGACAGGGCCACCTGCTGGCCCGACGTTCACCGTCCATCTCCACGCGCTCAAGATGGCGCAGTACGCGATGCTGGCCACCTTGGTGCTGCTGCCGCTCGCCCGGGCCTGCTCGTGCCCGCCGGCACCCGCCGCCTCCGAGGTGTGCGGTTCGGACCACGTGACGTACCCCAGCCAGTGCGACTTGGAGTGCGCCGCCTGGTCCGAGTTCTCACTCCATGGGTTGGCAGTCTGGAGGCAGCCGTCGGGCCTCTCGCTGAAGCACCCCGGCCCGTGCTCCCCCGCAGAGGTCGCCCTGGGCCGCCTCGTCGACGTCAACGACGCCACCCGGCCGACCGGCGGGCCCGCCCAACACCGGCCGCGGCAGCGGCGCTCGGCCACGGCCACCGAGGAGCTGCGCAAGGTGAACGAGTGCGCGGCCAGGCAGGTAAGTCTCTGTTCCCTGAGGCAGGCAGGACACCCTCCGCCCCGCCGACTGACCGCCCTCGCCCCGTGTTGCAGTGCCGCAATGTGACCTGCAAGTCGTGGTGCGTTGAAGAGGGCCTGTGCGTCGACATGTGCTACATCAACTGCCTGTGCGCCTGCAACGCCCACCACCATGGCGGCACCGACGCCGAACTATGGTGGAAGTGTTTCGGCGAAAAGGGGGGGTGCGAGTACAAGCACGAGTCGTGCAAAGCGAGCTGCAAAGGGCAGCAGGAGTGTAAGAGCGCGTGCGAGGTGGAGAAGAGGGAGTGCGCCTGCCAGTGCGCGCAGGAGGCGCACAACAGCACGACCCACGACATGAACAGCACCACCAGCATCACCAGGTCCGTGACTAATACAACCGAGGACGTGACCAGCACCACCAGCACCTGGAACTGGCGAAAGTACACGGCTTGTGTCGAGGAGGTGGGTTCCGTGAGTGAGTATGTGCGTGAGAGGCCTGACCGCGGGCCTGACCTCTGACTGACACCCCACGCCTGTTCCAGAACCGCGAGTGCGGCCGCGGCGCCTACGGCTGGCTCCGCGAGTTGCGGCGGGAGAACTCGACGTGCACCTGCATGGGGCTGCCTGGCGGCGACTTGGACTCGTACGGCCTGGTGGGGGAGTGCCTCGAGCGGGAGGACTGTCGCGGCCGGGAGGTCCGGTGCGAGGACGCGTGTGGGACGGAGGACTGCAGGGATGCGTGCCGCCTGACCGAGCTCCGGTGCCGCTGCGGCTGCAACCACCGAGGACGAGCCAGCCTCCAGCACAACATCACCAACGACGCCGAGGAGACCGACGAACAAATCAAACCCGCACAAGACGCAAAATAAATTAACATCTAATAAAATCTTATTAAAAATATATCTTGGAAGCAGATGATACAAATTTAAGAGTAGGTCTGTTTTCTAATTTTCTCTCATATATTTGGCTGTCATTTGTTTATGGTTGCTTGCTTGTTATTTGCAATTTCGGCGTACAAGCGGCTTTGAGAAGGAGATAAAGCGCTGGCAGAGCGGCCGGCATCAGATCGTCGGATAGTATTGTTAAGCAGAGACAGGGGGACGGGGAGCCTAGTATTGTTAGTCAGGGTAAGGTTAGGGGTTAGGGGCCTGAAGCGACACTCAGTCACTAACTCACTGATTCCCCTTTCGCTAAAGAAATTGTTTTCTGGTGTGCACTTGGTTTCTGTCTTTACCGAAAATAACAAGCTAGCTGACACCTTAACGTTACTTATACATTATTTACGTTTAATCAAAAGGTTTGTGAGGTACCATCCGCTAAAAAAGGTAAGGGTGAAAATGAAAAAGAATAGTACCCCACACCCGACAGTGTACAGTGTACACTAGACTAGTGTAGCCGCCCCGGCACGATGCGATACGGCAGTCGGTGCACGGCTTGCAAAATGAGACCGACCCGCGCGTTTGTGTGGGAAAGCGAAGTCCGCGCGTTGATTCGGCGGGATGCGACGTGTTGGGCCGGGCGCGACTCGCATCCACAACAAGCAGTGCTGCACCGTGGGGGTCGCTGGGGAAACAAAAGGTGCGACTTGGCACCTTTTCGGGGTGCTAAACCGCTTTAGCGCCTCGAGACGGGATCGCAACACTAACATACCGCAAAGGGGCTGAATTCGGCACCTTAGGTGAGCAGAGTTCTTGCCCTTGTTAGGACACTAACATGATCGTCCAGAAACTAGGTCTGTTTTAATCAGGAATCACTCGGCCATGGAAGGCGCCCTGCGGTACTCGGGGTAGGCCAACCCGCAGTACACAAATGTACTGCAGCCAAGATGTTGCCAACCTATCAGGCGCTAGCTCAAATGGGCCGAACTTGAGAGGTACGTAACGGCGGATGCCGGACGTACTTTCAGGGTGATTCCAAAGCCAAAATTTCAAATAAACGAAGCCCTAAAGAAGTGCTAGTGAATTAAGAAGCAGCAATTCACTGCTCTGTAGATGGGGAAGGGATGCACAGTTGAACAGGCAAGCGCGTTGGAAGAGAGAACCACAAGCGAGCGAGCGACACGTTGACGAAAGGAAAAGATGTCTGTGTTGTTGTGTGACAGCCACCCGCTGGTTCTCGGCAGCCGGAAGGGCCCTACGGAAAAGGAAGAAGGTGGGGGTGGTAGGGTCAACCCAGTTGAGAGAGAGGAGGGAGGGGCGGCAGGCGCGGTGGGCATGGTAGTTGGGGTGGGATGTGTGCACCAGGCCAGAAAAGCAAAGCAGCCGAAAAAAGGAGCTGGGGAAAAGGTCATTGGCAGGCAGAGGAGAATGGAGGAGGGGGCGGTCTGCTGGAAATCAGCCAGGCCAGCCGACGCCGTGTCAATACTATCGACGCTCCCGCGCCCCCCTTGCGCCGCGCCCGTGACCTGCACCCTCCGCACGCCCAGCCGCCTTGCCCCAGGCCACGCCCGCCCCGCTCCGCCCCGCCCCGGCCCGGCCGACAACGGTGCGAGACAAAAGTCATTTCCTGCAGCGTGTCCGCGGGGCGCGGCCGCAAACAGGCGCGGCCCGGACAGCCTGCCACTCACCTTGGGCCGTCTACGTGCCCAGCATCCGGGCGACGGACCTCCTCCTCCTGGCTCCTGGCCTCCCTCCCCTACCGCCGCCGCAACCCACAAGCTCTGCCCGATCTCCACTCCAATCTTCAACAACCCCTTTGAGCGCCAAAAGTTTTACCCGCGTCGAACCTGGGCCGCGCGCGCGGCGCGCGGTGGGCGGCCGCCGCTGCTGCCGCCGCACCCTCGGCCCCAGACCGCCAAAAACTAATCCGCGGATTAAAAATTTCGCACGAGGGTGGGGGCAGGGGAGGGGGGAGTGAAAGCCTCGCATTCTTAATGATGGGTAATGGGTGAAGCTCGCTGAGGTTCTCGGCAGGAGGTCCTTACGGCGTTTACAGAACCCCCTTGCCTCGGATTATCCTTAAAACCCATGAATGTTGTTGTCGGTGGAAACTTTGGTGGTGCACTATGCGACTGAGCACCTCCGCTTTTCCAGAGTGGGCAAAGTGAATCTGCCCCTGCAAGAGTTGTGCAACTTTTCTTTCAACTATAACAGACTGTTCAAAAACTAGTGCGTTATCGGGGTGACGCAACCAGGTGAACGTGGAGCGCTACTTCGGCTATAGCCCGGTAGAGGGGGGAGAGAACACCCTTCGAGGAAAGGATCGAACCAGCCGGATGCCCCACACTGCCGGTCTGCTTCAGCAGGAAACCACGAGCAGCGGCACGAAGCAGCAGCATCGGGAGAGTAGAGGAAGGGTAGCCCCGGCCCCCTTGACCTTCCTGACCCCCTCCAGCTCCTCCAACCCCTTCAGTCCCCAACACCCTCCTCTCGAAGGCCCTGTTGACCTCGCCGGCGCGATCACATGCCGCTATGACACTCTGCCCCTAAATACAGCGGGGAAAGACAAAACTTTCCCCTCGCGCATTATTTTTGCCCTGTGCGGGGCTCTCTAGGAAGGGACGCGGAGACCGCCACACTAGGGGGTTGGTTTGGTTTGCACTGACGTAAGGAACCGGAAGGGGACAACTGTAAATAGAAACTTTACAGCGTGTAGACCTCTGGCAGGAGCAACCAAACCCACCTACCCCTCTCTCTTTCACCCCCAACCCAACACCACCGCAAAACTCAGCTCCTCCTCATCCCTTACGTCCAATCTCCTTTTTAATCCTCAACAGCCAGACAACCTTTTGTGCAATGCGATAAGAAATCTCGATCACAACTACAAAAAGAAAACCTTTGCAACGATGCGACAGGCGCCAAATCGGTAGGGACATGACAGTTACCCGTCAAAATCGCTGTTATTTATTGTGCTGCTTTCCACCCAGCACAGCAGGAGGTGCGATCTTCACTTTACTGAGCAGCGGTGTACCCCGGTATTTGACTAGTCATTCTAGAGAGGGTCGCGCGGGATTGTCAAAGGCAAGCTAAGCCCGCAAAGGCGTCTGCTCGTCGCTCGCTGCCCCGCCGCCCCACGGCGCACTACCCCCACCCCCATCGGTGTCAACACCCCCTGCGCTCGGTACCTCTCCGCTCAATTCTCTCCCTCTCTTCATCTCTCTCTCTCTCTCTCTCTCTCTCTCTCTCTCTCTCTCTCTCTCTCTCTCTCTCGCTGGCTACGCTGCTACGACGCGCTACGCTACGCAAAGCCACGTTACGCTTACGTTAAGCCACAACCTCCTCGTGGGGTACTACCAGCCACTCGATACGATGTCCCACTTCCACCGAGGAGAAGACGCCGCCCCCAAAGCAAGCAGCTGACAGGCCTCTGGCTTTGGCAGCTTTGTTTACACGTCCAAAGTCTATTAAACGGCTGGAAACAGGATGACCAGGCGAGCCTCCTGAGGATGGGGTGAGGGCGTAAAGAGCGAAGAGAGGGGGAGAGGGATAGGGAGAGGGAGCGGAGGGTGGAAAAGAGGGAGGGGACGCAGACAAAAATGTGAGAGTTTCACAGCGACTGCAAAAAGGCTCTCCCAACCATAGCTGAACGCGGACCGCTGTGATTCTGAGTCTCCGACGGACAGCGAGGCCGAAAGTCTTTACTACTTTCGCTCTTTCCAAACTGCTGATCCCGACTACTTTAGAATAAAGCGTGACCTTTCAATATAATTTCGCCCTCTCGCCCGCCATGGCAGTCGAGCCGCGCGGCACCAACGCGGCCGCGCGCTCGACAAACTTAAACTCCGCGGGATTTTGTTAGAGTTACTTTGCTTCCTTCCGGGTCCAGTATCAGCTGATACGTCTGATTGGCCAGCCGGCGAGCAGGCGTGCGCCAACTTGGAGATAAGGTTTGCCGCGTCGGCAGCTCCTTCTCACTCACTCTCCTCTCTGTATCCGCATCCCCCTTTTCGTCTCGAAACCCCTTTCTCGCGAGCGGCGTGGAGGAGAGAATCTCATCCGCGACTCGAACCGCACACCAAACCACTTCTTCCACTAGCCGCAGTTCGCACGCAAAAAAAGGGCGTCGGCTAAAGCAGCGAAAACCATTTTTTTTTAGTGTTGTTGGTTGTTCTGTTGTTTGCGGTATCAAAGTTTTTGCTAGTACTTTAAGGCTCCCAGGAAAGTGGGCTACTAGATTAAGAGCATAATCTTTCTGGAGAAGCAAAATCATGTAAATGCTGGAGCAAAAATTTGCAAGTAAGCTGCCAAACAGCCGAATATTCACATGAGTTTGGCAGTTGAGCACGCCATTCAGGAGATTTGAGAGACATGATAAAAGGTCTTTCCCCAGGATACAGTAACATGACGTGAGACGAAAAAATAAATCAAATGTGGCAACGCGAAAAGAGTGATAGCAGACTGTAATTCTGTCTGATCACGGCCACATGCCTCCGACGCAACGCTATACACTCGCTCGCAGCAGGCACGTACCACCTGGGACAAGACCAGCATGATAAGTTTGCAGCACAAATAGTATTCTGCGATCTGATTACAGACGGCTGAAGTTATTGCCGTCGAGTTCGCGAGTTTGGTGGGATCCAGCGCGATCACGTTACACCGCGCCAAAATCTTCGAAGCGGCGCGGGGGGAGATTCCCAAGGCCAAGGCCGAGCGCTCGTTAAATTGGGGGCGCAGGGCTTGAGAATGAGAAGAACTAGCGAAAAGCCGCGTATTCGGCGGCGTCAAAGAAAACAAATATCCACGCGTCCTTTTTTTTTTTATTGTGGCTGCCCCGCATGGTGTTTGACAGTCTGCGAGGCCCGCACACGGCCTAGCGGGAAGAAAAAATAAAAATCGAAATCTCGCCCGCCTACGACGTCGCGGAGCTCAAGTTCGGATCGAGTCGGTCGCGAGGCCAAGGGCAGGAGAAAGGCACCGCAGGTAGTCGCAGGTGGGTGTGGCGCCAACCGCAGGGATAAAATAGCGCCGGAGTCAAAACGGGAGGGACATCCTCAGAGCGTGAAAGTACGTGACACGTAGAGGGAACGGGAAAAAAGGGCTAACGCCTACAATAAAATATTTCATCTGTATTTCACCTTAATCCTTTTTTTTTCGTACAACACACAAAAAAAATGACTGGAAAAGTAATAATTATAATTACAACTGTCGCTGTTATTATTGTTGGACCTTAACAAGCTTATTTCTGTTGGTGATCTCGTCTACGCCGTTTTTTGCTCGCCTTTGTTCGCATATTGAAGCTATGAGATACAGAACATAAAGGGTTCAGAGGA
>NW_026267183.1:491105-496202 GCF_000697945.3 Frankliniella occidentalis
CTCTCTCTCTCTCTCTCCCCCCTTCTTCGTCTCTCTCTCCCGCCGCGCGGCCGCAAATTTACGCCACTTTGACTTATCTTACCTCGCGAGCGGCCTCCGCCCGGAATTAGCCTCTCCCCCCTCGCCTTCCACCAGGAAGGGGGAGGGAGGGGGGGGGGACTCGTCAAAGTAAGAGGAACGTGTGGTCGGAGGGAGCAGGGTGGGGGAGGAGGAAGACTAGTAGGGGGGTCGCGCCCTTGGGGCTTGAAAAGGGGGAGGGCGGAGGAGAGGGCGAGCAGGGGACAAGGCGATGCAAAGTGAACCAAACTCACCGCACACACGACAGTGTGGTGGCGACGGTGGGCTTTAGGGTGAGGGGGGGGGACTGAGGAGGGAGGGGAGAGGGGCGGGGAGCGCTAGAGAGTGACACGCTCGCCGGTATCACGTACGACTGGTCATGGCTGCACACTGCTTTTTTAATGGAGTCACGACTTTTATTACAAGCCATTTCCGTGGTTCAGTCGGATCGACATGACTGCAAGCGAGAAAAGTTTCATTAATTAAACCGTGTCGTTCTTGTTAAATATAACTTTCCAGAGGCGAGCGCGGGATATTTTGTTTTTTGTTAATCAGATTGTATGGAGCCTTGTCGAGCTTTGTCCGCGAAGCGTGCATGATGTTGTGGCCGGTTCAATGCCCGGCCCCACGGCAGAGTTTGCCTCGGGCTGCGACGCCGACACGGCTATGTCGGTGCGACCTGGGTGAGGCCCTGGTGAGGCCCTGGTGAGGCCCTGGTGAGGCCCTGGTGAGGCCCTGGTGAGGCCCTGGTGATGCCCTGGTGAGGCCCTGGCGAGGCTCTGGCGAGGCCGCCGCACCGCCGCACGAGAAACATATAAAGTTGCGTTCGTTATTCCCCCTCTCATTACCGGCGTACTCTCGTTCGGCGAGCGCACCGGATACCAGCTACCGCCGTTTAAAAAGTAGATATATAATTAATTTTAGCGCACCGTAATAATCGGATTTTGCATCGTTCTGTTACTCCCAGAAAACAATAAAAAGTCGAATGATGTTACACTAGGCGGCATGCGCAGCGCAGTGTGATTGTTTAAAAGGGAGCAAGGGAATTCAACTGGCATGCGAACCGTGTATTGAGCGGCGCTGGTGGGGAAGCCATTGTGACCGACCAAGTTACATGCCGCCACGATGGCTGACTTTGGCCGCTGCCGCTTTTCCTTCTACCCTCCCCGCAGACACGCACGCACGCAGCTGCGGAACACGGTGTGTTACATTCGGAAGGGGCTCATTAGGCTTGACGTGAATGCAACGGGACGGGGTGTGGGTGAGGAGGAAGGATTTGACAAGACCACAACTTTTAGCCGCAAAGTTATTGCGAGTCCCGAAACCCTGTGGCAGAGTCGCGAGAAGTAGTCTTGGGAGTGGCAGCGTCCCTATCCTTCCTGACCTACGACTCCGCTCTTCATATAGGCTCCTCCCACACAGGCGCCATGCGCCTCTTTCGAGCTAAAACTTTGCTACACTAAAAGAGCGGAGATATAGAACCAAAAATCAAACAAAAACGACCAAGCAGATACTTCATTTTTTCTTGACCCATTCACCTTGAAACGTTAGTGCGCAAGCTTTATAGACAAATAAATTTTAACGTTTTTTTTTTGTGTGTGGTTATTTTTTTAGTGTGCAGCCCTTGCTCTCAGCCGGATCTACTGTGGACATCTCTGCGTCCCGACGGCACGGCGTGTCAATCACGCAAACACGGCGGCTCGGCAGAGACTTCTTTAACTCTGCACGAATTGCACGCGGCATTTCATTAGTGAATTGACTCCGAAGTTAAAAAGTTGTTTTGGCTTTAGCAGTTTAGAGGGAGAGACGGAGGGAGAGTGAGGAAAGGAGTTCAAAAACACGAAGGGAAGTAAAGACCACTTCGAAAAATGTCTTCTAAAATTTGCAGTACTTTTCATAAATTGTATTCGAAGGTGATGTCGCGATGAACGCAGAATACACTTTAAAAAGACTTGCGGTACATTCACACGCAACAGATATACTACACCAAAAGCTTCACTGTCAAAAATGTTGGGAATTCTACTATACGCATGTATAGGAAATTTCCTATACATCGTATCGGAAGTGAAAATTCCTATAAATGTGTAGGAATGTTCCTATTTGGGAAGATGTGTATGGGAAAAGTACCAAGTGTATAGGCAAATCCCCAGAAATGTATGGGAAAATTCTGATACGTGTCTGGTAGGCATATTTTCCTTAATATGTATAGGAAATTTACTAGATGATGACAATTTTCCTATACAATGTTTGGAATTTAAAAAACGGGTAAAGATATGAACATCTTTCTACCTTTCACATCTTGGTCGGCGCAGTCACTTTATGAGCTTATTTCTGACGCCTGACGCCACACCACATAGGGTTGGACACATTTAGAGTCTATTTAGCAGTTTAAACTCTGATAATCGAATTTCAAGTCAGGGCAGGCAGTAAAATTCAAAACTCGACATCAAAACATCTAGGAGTAAATCCCTAAAGCCGTGGGCTAGCCCCGGCACCGCACCGACACCTGGCTGACCCTCTGGGAATGGCCCAGCGAGGGGCGGCGCGCGGCTCTGGGATGACCCAGGCTTGGTGAGGCACGCATCCCAACAAGTCTCCGTGGTCTAGTGGTCAGCGTGACGGGATCGCAAGCCAGAAGTCCGAGGTTCAACTCTCCATCCGGTAAGGTATTCCATAATTGTATCAATGCTCACTTACGTAAATGAATTTACCGAAAGGCGGCAGGAAGGCGACAAGAAACGAGGGAAAACGGCGGGGAAGTGGTTCAAAAAAACTTTTTCCTTTTTTGGAAGAGCATCGGGTGTATAGGAAAATTCCTATACATGTGTAGGGATAATCCCACACACACATAGTACATATCCTACACAGGTGTATAGGAAAAATTCCTATACTTGAATGGTAAGAATACTAACGTGTATGGTAGAATTACCACACGCCTGTATGGGAAAATTCCTATACATGTATATGTGAATTGCTGCAGATACATTTATAGGAAATCTACCATAGAAATTTTTTACAGTGTTTCTTGATGATCGTTACTGCAAAGTGCAAACTAACCCTTTTGTCTGAAGTGCTTACTGTTGTCACTGAAAACGGATTTTGATGGGGTGAAAACGGCCCTCTTTACCCGTCCTATTATTGAACGCACACCGAAGCCCTTTACTCGTACCCCGCCAACGAGGCAAGTCAAATCAATGGAACGTATTCTCCTGCCTGATTAATCGTGGAAACAAACAATGACAAAAAAGGGGGAAAAAGACAAGGACACTCGGCCTCAACTACACGTCTGACAAACACAACAGGATTAGGCTCAATATTCAAATCACTGGGTGGCAAATTACGGCTAAAAAATAGCCTAGCAGAAAGTATCGCGACAATCGACGGAAACACTTATGCATGTTCCACAGGCGTCCTCACATTTTTTTCCTGGCCCAGGAAAAAACTGCCGGAACATTATTTTTTTCACCTGACAATATTTATTTTGTCCGATTCTAATAACAGGTATGAAAATATACAAAAAGGGTACAAAAGGGCATACAAATATAAATATTTAAAAAAATTCCAGGCGTCAACATTGCTGGTATACCGCAACAAGCGCCATTGTCGCGCAATAGAAATGAAAAGAAAATAAAATGAAAGGAATGAGAAGCGGCGCCAAATTTCCGCGCGGCCAGCACTCTTGAGCACCATACCCGTCCTCTCTCTTGGACTCAGCCGAGCAGCGCTAAGCCGATCGGTTTATTTCGCTCCGTCAGTCATCATCTCCCCAGACCCCCACGGCCTCGGCCTCCAGCAGTGCGAGGTCCGCCGGCACCGGCCCTGCGTAGCCGCGGCTATCAGGTTGGGGAGGCCCACGTTAGAGTCCGAGACATGACAAGCCCCCGCCGATGCCTGACCGAGCCGCTCTGCGCGCCTCACCTCGAGGCCGTGATAAAGGCCGAGACACGGGGTCTGCTGTCGACAAGGACCCGCCGAAGCCTGGCCGACCCAGTCTGCCCGCCTTCACCCCAGGCCGTGAGAGCGGCCTAGACCCGACACGCGCTTGGGAAGAGGCCTGCCACACAAGCCCGGCCGAGGCCTGGCTTGGCCGATGAAGCTGGAGGCGGCCACCTCGCCCCGCCCGAGGCCGTGATAGAGGCCTAGACCCGACACGAGCTCCGGGTGACTAATTGGCCTCCACCGCACTAAATTGCCGGGGCCACCGCCACCCGCGCGCCGCCGCCGAGACAGCGGGGGCGGAGCCAGGGGCCGGGAGAGGGGAGGGGGGCACGGCGGAAGGTCTCGAGTCCTCATTCCGAACGCAGGTCCGGTTAACACACGCCCGATAATTACCGGAAGAGGGCGAGGGAAAAGGAGCTGGGGCCCGAGAAAGAGAGAGAGAGAGAGAGAGAGAGAGAGAGAGAGAGAGAGAGAGAGAGAGAGAGAGAGAGACGGGGAGAAGCAGGGAGGCGGGATGCTTTACCGAGAACAGGCTGGCTGAAGGGTAAGTCTCCGCCCCTCTCTCGCCCCGCTCCGCTACGCTCCGCCACGCCCTGGGGGCAGTCCGTAAGATTGAGGAGCCGGGAGTAGGGAACCGATTGGTTGGTTAGATCGACGCCGGGCTGCGAGGGGCTGCTGCTGGCCCCGGCCAGAGAGAATGAAGTGGTGAGACTGTCGTTCCGCAGCCATTTCGGGCCGAGTAGTGCCCCCCGGCGGGAGGAAGGGGCCGGTGCCGCTCATTGCGCCTAAGTTATTGGGCTACAAAGGTGTCCTAAACGTTTTCTTTCATTCCGTAAAGCAATTTCTTGCCGTGTAGCTGTACCATCGGGACAACGCGTGCCCACGGAATCATGCTGCTGCGAGTGAAAGAGTCGTCGAAATAAAGAGAGACAGAAAGAGCGAGAGCAAGAGAGAGAAACGAGTACGACTCTCTCGCACACGCACCGGCCGAGCCTGACCCTGAGAAAGGCTTGATGCGGCAACACGCTGTATATAAGAGGCTTGAGCAGCCGTCGCCCCGCCCAATTACGAGTGACAGCCGAGAGAGAGAGAGGGGTGGGG
>NW_026267183.1:496252-498672 GCF_000697945.3 Frankliniella occidentalis
GGGGAGGCGAGGCGGTGCCGTGGAGGTCTAGGCAGGAAAGAGCGCCCAAGGCCTTTCTGTCTGTAGGTGAATGGATCCTTTTCGCTCATGACAAAACTCGGCGGCCGGCGGCGCCCCGGCTAGCGCCCCGGCTGGCGCGCCCGGGCTCGAGCTCCGGCTGGTGCGCTGAATGGCACTGGATAGACAAGGGCGCCCCGCGCCTCCACCCCGTTGCATTCATACGTCCTCGTCCCATCGCTCACGGCGTCCAGGCCCCGCGCCATACCCGCAGCAGGGTCAGGGATTCACTTAAACTACTTTGCGCTCTCCAGAGTCTCTGGAAAGGTGACTTTCATCGCTGAGATTGACGGTTGAATGAGGCGGCCGTCGCCCCAGCAGGCCATGCTCCACGAGCCCAGCACTAAAAGATTTATTTTCTCTCTCTCTCCCCCTCCCCCTCTCTCTCCCCACCTCTCTCTCTCTCCTCTACGACTTTGGACACGCGTGTGCTGCCTCGTAAAATTGGCACCTTGAAATGCTCATGATTTTCCGGCGCGACAAGCAGTTCACAGAGAAACAATAACTGGGTACCTCTGGTCGTCATTAGTCGATTCATTACGAACCACAAGTGTAATAGCCTTTTGAAAAGCCGAAAGTCATTAGTCGGCGCTGCAAATATGCTTAGTTCAGGCGCATTACGTGGATAATACCCGTGGGCGCGAAGTTGATGTAAAGCGACTTTAATAGGTATAATTCTGCACACACCGCAGAGTCGCCACTTTAAAGGTATACAGCAGCGTAAGGGGTCTGCAGCTGCAAAGGCCGCCGCGGTGCAATGAAGGCGAGAGCCATTAGGACGAAGACTCCGCGCGCACTGCCATAATACTATTGGAGTTCAACTTCAGTTTAGCTCTACGAACAAATTAGGAAATGTTTTAACTCTTTTAGAATTAATTTCTTAGGTAAGAGCAAATGTAATGTTGTTTCCTCAACGAAAGTAATAAGCATGTCGGAATATAACGACCTTATTGGCACGAAGAGGGATAAAGTATACTTTGATCGTTTTGAACAAAAGATGGTCCGAAATACTTTGCAGCGCAGCTCCTATTACTTATTTTTACCGTGGCAATAGCACATACATTTTTCACAGTGAAGCCGGGCTTTGGAGACCCCATAGATAGGCGGCCCTGTCAAGTGTACGCCAGCGACGTGACATCATCAATCACTCTTACTGGCGGACGACTGACCAAAAGACACAATGGTCGCGCCGCAATACAAGCCTGAATAGAAACAAGAACGACGGGGACACACTGCGATGCCATCCGAGATTGTATCGATATCGCCCACGTTTAGAGCCGCTAGTCAGACAAAGATATCAACTGTTGTTTCGTTCGTAAGCGCTAACGTTTTGATGGGACGTGCCGTGTCGGTATCCTGAAACTATCGATAAGTCGACAAGCCTTGTAAAAACGGCGTGCGGATGTTTCAGAAAAGAAGATGAAGAGCATCGAACATTGGACGGCACAAGAACGTCAGTAGTTTTTTTTACCCCCAGCTTCCTCCTCAGCGAGGCTCGCGGGGGCGAGCAAGACTCTCCGTCGAGATGATCGCGCGGAGAGCGCACTCTGGAGGCGATTAATCACCGAAGGAGAGTCGTAGGCGTGGGAGAGATGGTTAAAGAGATCGCGGCCCGGCCGCAGTGCGCCTCCATCCAGCGAGTGTTTGGCGAGCGCAGCTGCGAGCCCTCGAGTGGCCAGGCGGAGCCGCTGCAGTCGGGCCGGCCGCCGCGAGGCAGAGGTAAGCCAAGCCAAGGCAACGGAGCAGCTGGAAGTCTGCGAGGAATGCGCGGGATGAATCAAAAACGGCTTACCAAGAGTTTTGGTTCAAGAGACACTCAGGAAACCTAGAAAATCATTTTCCAAGAACAAAAAAATTGTCTTGAAATAAGCCTTAAATCGAGAAATTGTCTTGAAAGGAGTCTTGAACCAAGGACATTTAAATGAAAATAAACAACATGATTTTCATGTTTTCTTTCGAAAAAAAAAAAACAGCGTTGGTCCAAAGCAAATCATTAATTTAAGGAATTTTGTCGCTAAATGAGGAAATTTCTTTGAAACAAAAGAAAAATTGCATTAAGTTCATTCAAAGAAACGATTATCTGGGCATCATTGCCAGTTGGTTTTGCCTGCGGTCGTGGAAGACACGGGAAACAGACCAGAGTGTCAGCCAGACGAGAGAAGGGCTAACATGCAGCAGAGCAGCAGTCGAGCAGGGGTCCGTTAACAACACTATCCAATTAAACACGACTGCCCGAAAAGAAATGGGGTGAGGGCAAAAAAAAAAAAAAAAATTGGGCGAGTGTGGCGCGGCTAGTAAATATCGCCGCTGAGCAATTGGTGCCTTCCTGCTGGCCCTGGTGAGAGGGCGACTGGGGTGGGGGG
>NW_026267183.1:502507-505731 GCF_000697945.3 Frankliniella occidentalis
CTCCTCGCCAAACCCAGAGCTGCCGGGTGCCCCCCCCCCTTTCCTCCGCCCCCCTCGCAAAACCACAAGTGTGCCACCGCCGCTTAAGCAACAAGCGACGCCTCCCCCCCTCCCCTCGGCGGGGCCCATGACTGGGGCCCCTTCGGGGGACGGCAACCTGTGGGGCCTGTGTGCCGCCGCGCCGCTCCGTTAGCGAGACAGCTCTCTCCCTCGGCGCGCCCGCGGAGGCTCGGGTAGGCAGCCGGCTCGTGCGGCCGCATGCGGGTTGCCTGGCGGCCCGGCGGCGCTCCCGATTCGCTCCGAGTCCGCTCCCAGACGGCTCCAAGACCGCTCCCGGACCGTTCCAAGCCCACTACCAGACCGCCTCACCAAGAAAAAAAAATAAAAATAAATATACCCTGAGGCTACTGTGAGCATGTGGCACGTTTGGGATGGCAAATACATTTTTTGGTGCCAAATGCCAAATAGTACGCAAGGTGCAAGTTGACTGTTAATTTGCACACTCTCGTCTAGAGGCGAATGTTGGAGCTTGCAGGAAATGCAACACATCTTGGACTTGGCGTGCGCAGAGTTTTCAGTGGTGTTCCGCAGTCATTTAATTTTCCCATACTCACGTCAAGCTCGTTTAGTATCCGCTCCTTCTCGCCGGCGGGCTGCGCGCTCGTCTCCGCAGCGAGCCAGCACAGGGCCAGCATGCAGGCGGCGAGGACCACGAGCCAGCAGTGACCGAGGCGTACGGCGACCATCTGAAAGAACACGAGGCACAGGGTGTCAGAAGGGGGAGTCGTTCGGGGTGACTCGTTTGAAAGCCCGTTGGCAAACAGCTAAAGGTGTGGTGCTACCACGTACCCTAACCCCCCTTCACTTAACCTAACATCATTCGACATCGAAATAATACCAATAACACCACCCGTTCGGTTCGTGGCGGTTCCCTTTTTTCATATAGCATCTATTTTTCATGGAACCATTTTGAAAAAGCTGCATGAGGGAATATTGAGGCGTACGGCGTACGTCATTCGTGGACACGCAAGTCAGCACAGCTCCCTGGTCTGGCTACCTGCAACTGTAAAACCCCACAGAGTTTTTGTTAAAGACCGACCCTTTGCGGTTAACGTTCCCTGTTTTTTCCTCCTCTCTTTCGGGTCAAATCCCCGCCCGTGGGTGGAGTCGGAGCAAAGGTATGGCTCTGATGTCCGGCAAGGGGGCAAGGGGTACGCGAAAACGCTGACCAGGGAACGCACTAGGACCGGAGGGGCCATTCTGTCTAGTCGAGAAAGGTGAGCGGTGGCGGCGGGGCGGGGCGAACAGACAGGAGAGACTAGTTGGCCGCACCGGAGACCGCCTCTGGGCCCGGCCCGGGCCCCGGGCCCGCCGGGACCAACTCGCTTGCCCAGGAAGTCGTCGAGGAGTGTCCCGTTACCTGCCTGGCGCTGCCTGGTCAGGCTGGCTTATTACCTCCCCCCTTTCAGCAACCGGAATAAGCAACCGCCGCCGCCACTGCTGTTGTTGCAGTAGCAGTGGCTGGGACAATTCAGCAGCCCGTCCTGACAGCAACAGTTGGAAATTGTTTCCGAAAACTTACAATTTTTCTCCCTTTGTAAAATACATTACTCCGTATAACTTCAATCCTGCATTGTTTCTTTTAAACAAGCAAACTTGCAAACTTCCGAGCAAACTTCCTAAAAATTATGAATATTTCGTTGAACAATGTCATAATTTATTCGAATCGGATCCGACTGCATTCTAATTATTTATTTAACTATTTAAAAACGATCTAATCCTTAGTTTTACTACCCAAAACATTTTGACAGCAGCCGCGCGAGGCACTGTAAGTTCCTTACGAACAACTGCTCTTCGTAACGTACAAATGATTTGGAGCATTTGTATTACAAACAAATTGTTTGTATTACGAAGAGCCTGGTTTGTATTACAAACGAGGCTTTTCGTATTACGAATGGGGGGTGTTCGTAATATGAAGGAAAATCGTTCGTAATATGTCTGCTTTAGATCCTTTGTAAGTTACAAACAAATTCTTCGTAATACGAACACTGCTGTTTGTAAGGAACTAAGAGTGGGAGCAAGAGTATACAGACAGACTCAGAATGTTGTGTCGTATCGGTGTGACGTGCCTATCCCCTCTGCCGTCTGCACGCTGGCGAAGCCAAACCCACTTTATGTGGTATTTGCGCCTGGTGGGTGGCGGGTGGTCGGAGGCGGAGGCGCGGGGATGGGGGGCCGTCTTCTCCTCAGGATGTGTGTACCCTCCTCGCAGCCCGATGGACCCGCTGTGCCGCGCTGTCTGTGGAGTTGAGCGGAGCGGCGTTTGCGTATCTCGCCGATACATTAAGGTCTCTCTCTCTCTCTCTCTCTCTCTCTCTCTCTCTCTCTCTCTCTCTCTATGCCCTGCGCCCCTACACTCCGGAGCGACGGGTCGCACGGTGGCGCGAAGGAAGGGGCGCCCCTTTATAGAGTCGCCTCCCGTCCCGGTCGCATGCTCGCCGGGCATTACCGGCGGCCCACAATCTGTTGGGGCTTCCCCGACGGACGGCAGGTCGCCCTCACCTGGCGGGGGGGCTCCACGGCGGCGCGCAGGTCCAGTCAAACAGCAAGGGATCGTCAAGGTCCATTTTTATTTCTCAGGTTAAGTCGTCAGGAAACGGGAGCTCGGGCGCCTGCGAAACTCGGGGTAGGCCATCCCGCAGTGCACGAATGCGTCGCAGATGATATGCTGCCTACCTACCAGGCGCTGTAAGACCTGGCAGGGGCTGACCAAGGCGGCTGCGTAGCGGCGAATAACGAACGCACTTTCTAGACGATCATGATGCAAAAGGCACTCTTCAATCGCATCTCGGGGATGAAATTGACTGATCATTGCTGGAAATCATATTGTTGGAAAATTGCAGGAAATTGGGAAACTCTTCAAATTTACTCGTAGATTTTATGCGTGCAGAAGGTCACATGCTACAAAATAAAATTCCTCACTATTTTGGGCGAACATTTCCGTGCACGATGCCTAACCTCTAATGGGCGTTGTCGGAATGCTGAGCAGCCCTTCCCGCGCGGCCCGCCCGCGCAGCAGAGTCCACAGCAGGGCAACATTTTTCGCACTCCGCCTCCCGCCCGTAGCGGAGTGTGGAACTCCCCGCCTAACCGCCGCGCGGCACGCACGTTTCGACACCTCGCCGACACGGTGCATCATGATGGACGCCCATTAACCCCCCCCC
>NW_026267183.1:507386-512207 GCF_000697945.3 Frankliniella occidentalis
GGGGGGGTGCTGAACAGTGGGAGAGAGAGGTTGGAGGGGGGGAGGGGGGATTTGTGAGGTCGGGCGGACTTGTGGCAGTTGGACCTCACAAAGCGCGGACGCGCGTGGATGTGTGTGCGTGCGTGTGAACGCGGGCGCTCGGGGTGCGTGCGTGCGTGTGTGCGCGTAGAGGGGGCTGCGCCGCCGGGGGCCACGCCAAATAGGCATGTGCCGTTGTTCAAAGGCCGGAAACTTTGGCAGAGTACGCGGCAAAGGAGGCCGCAGGCAGCCGCTGTCTCTACAGGTCGAGTCGGCAGAGGTGAAAACTTGTCGTGCCATAAGTACTCTGGAATGCCAGGGGGGAGAGAGGGAGGGATATAGAGAGAGGGGGAGAAAGAGGGATAGAGAGAGCCGTATTTTCATGCCCCACTTTGCTTTGCGTTCATTTCAACTTTGCCCCCGAGCACTTTCTGCCCATGGGCGATGTAATCGTTTTTCGAGTGTATCGTTCGGGGGCAGGTGTCATTCAAGAGGAAAACTGGACGGGAACTGTTGGAACTGTGGCGGTGGCCCGAGGTGGAGACGGCAGAGAGGAGAGTGGAGTGGGGGGAGGGGGGGGAGGGTCGTCGACTCAAGCACCGGCCCGACGCGGAGTGGCGCGCGCGTTGCCCGGCCTTGCGCCCCGTTCAACTATAAACGGCAGTTTTGCAATACTTCAGACTTCAGAGCCATTCCCCCGCCCTGCCGACACTGGCCGCCAGCCCTCGGAGCAACTAATCAAGCCATGTCATTCCACAGCGTCACGCCTCGCTGGATTCACTCTCCCTCTCTCCCTCTCTCTCTCTCTCTCTCTCTCTCTCTCTCTCTCTCTCTCTCTCGGGAATGAGACGAATATAGACGGAGATGAGCACAAAATAAAAACTTGAGTACCCATCGGCATAAAGATGCGCGCTTCAATGCAATCAGTGCATTTTATTTTTCTCAAAGATCTGTCCGTAAAATACTCTCTGCACATATTTTTTGCAGGCAAACGGGAAAAACCCCAATCTACATCATAAAAGATTTAGATGCACAGCAGAAAAAAAAAAGAAAAATTGTAGCTCAACTCTTGAAAGGGTGCTTTGTGGAAACGTGATAGGGCCAGCAACGACACGTGGGTGTCTACCTGGTTGCCTTACCCCGTCATACACAGGCACTGCGGCTTGTGGGGGGGAAATATGGAGAGAAAAAATTAAAAATGCTTCTGCCGTCCTCCCCCTCCCTGCTCCCTCCACTGTCAACCTCTCCAGAGACGTAGATGCAAAACGAGTTTCGCGGGGCGCGATGCATGGCGGCGACAGAGACGCTGGGAGGTCATCGGCTCGGTTGGCGGCGGGGGGTCAAGGCGACGGGTCAGGCGTCACGTTAGGGGGAGAGAGGGGGTGGGGGGTTGACAGCGACAAATGTGCTGCGGATATCTTGTCACGTGCCAGCGACACTCGGAGGAGCAGGAAGCCCTCAAAAAAAGCGGTGAAGATCAGGACATCAAGATCAGTAAGGGCTGAAGGCTGAAGGGCCTCCACACACGCCTTACACTGAAATCTGACTGGCGTCTTATAACGCGAAAATTAGCGTTTTTGGTGCTCAAGACGCCAACCAATTTTCAGTTCATACACGTTACATTAATTTTAAGAGGAAGTGCACTTTTACATAAGTTACAATGGTTCATAAAACGTACAGTTATTATGTCAACAATAACTTGGCAGAAAGGTGACTGGGGTAGGCGATGCATTAGTTAGTATGACTCTGGCATGTGACGAAAAGCATAGTTTTAAGTTTTAGTGAGAAAAATGTACCACACGTCTTGGAACTAAGGCGGCTCGTGTGCGACCTCTCTAAAGTGCATGGCCTCTTCTGTTTATTCCAGTTTTGTTCATATTACGTTTGTCAACGTCATCATTACCTCCGAGAAATAATTTCCCAAGCGAAACAGGTCGCGAAGGCTGCCAGGGAAATAATAACGCAATCTGCGAGCCGCTGCTGGCCTGGCTGGCTGTTTTCCTCGAGATTTAAAGACAAACAAAATTTTAAAAAGCGCCTCGGCGCGGTTTCCTTGCGATGGGACGGGTACATGAGGACCCACCAAGCCGAAAGCCCCCCCCCCCTTCTTCTGAACAAGGGAATGAGAAAATTTTGATTCTTTACGCGCAAAGTTGTTTTTGAGGGAGGGCGCGCCGCCGTGATGTTGTAGCATAAGCATTCCCATGGTCGCAAGGCGCGCCCCCTCCAGTCCGGGCGATATAGACGGGAAAGGGGGAAAGGGGAGGGGAGTATCGGGCTGCGAGCAAGGAGCTTACAGTAATTGGATCCGCAGCAGCTTGCGTTAAAAAAGAGAGAGAAAGGAGAAAACACGCCCTCGGCGTGCCTGTCGCAGCCACAATACATGTGTCTTATTTTCGCTTTCCGTCACGTGGTCGTGGCGTGGGGTGCAGCTGCGCCCTGCCCTGCCCCCCGCGGGGGTAATAGTCGGTAACGAAACCATTTTAAATGAAAGTCTCCGCTGTGCGGGCTGCGCGACCCCCTCCCCCCCCCCTGCGTTCCATCCCTCCTTTTCAGCCTCTGCCTCGACAGCTTGCGGTTTTAATCTCAGTAATTATCCGAGATGAAAGTGTCGGTAGAATAATTTCGTCGGCTTTGACTTGGCGCGCGCGCAAGGCCTCGCCGGAGCCCTGGGCTGGCCTGTCGAGGGAGCGGACGCACCCCAGAGGGAAGAGAGGGGTAGGCGGCCGTGGGAACGGCGGGCGACGACAGAAAGAGGGTTGGGAGGGGGTCAGGGTTGGTCTCGTTAACAAAAAAAGTTAACGCGTTATGTTACGTTAATTTGTAAATCAAGTTAACGTAACGCGTTATTACGTTAACAGTGTAGAAGAATTATTAACGCCTTACGTTACGTTAAAACGTCGTTAACGTTACGTTAAGTCCCAAAATTGCGAAAAAGCTTAAAATCGCAAAGAAAAAAGTACAAAGTTGCCAAAATATCTGAAAATTGCGGAATTACCGGAATTACGCTGGAAGCTGTTAGGACAAACAATAAGTAGTCTCTTTTAAGATAAAAACATTGAATTCTAAGTCAATTTAACACAAACAAAACTTTTAAAAAATGTATTAATATTAATTTATTGAAAAGAAAATTCGCCATTTACCATCGTTCATCAAACCTGTTTTAACGTTAACGACGTTACGGCGTTACCCATTCCTGATAACGTAACGCGTTAACGTTACCCATCCTAGACAAAAATAACTCGTTACGTTAAAGTTACAAAAAAGTTAACGTAACGTCGTAACGTCGTTAACTCGTTAATTAACGAGACCAACCCTGGAGGGGGTGCAGGCAGGCAGGGCCCCGGGTGAGGGGGGTGGACTTCAAAACACAACGGCACCTGAACAGGAGGGGGTAGAGGGGAAGGAGGGCCAACCAGTACCGTAGCCCGGGGGAGAGGGGCTGCCGGCACACGTATATCCCGCTCCCGAATTCAGATTAAGGAGCTGCGCCGCATCTCAGCCAGCCGGCTCGATATTGGCCCGTTTAGCATAAATATCCAACGAGATGTTTACGAGGTCGAGCCGCGGCATTTCTACCCTAAAAATTACTTCACGCACCTTTTTTACAAACATTTTCTGTGTTATATGTTATCATTATAACCGTAAAACAAGTATCGCGTTTTCGGTCCGTTTCGCAATCTCGATCACAGTGAAAAAGTGTCTAACAAACAGGATGCGGTCAGCCGTTACAAGCATTGACAAATGTGAGTTCTTTTGAAAAAATACACTGTGCGCATACTCTGCAAAGAAAACACTCTCCCAGCGGTAACAGGGCCTTCCACGACCACGACGAACTGCATCAGAAATTTCTCTCTCAATGTATACAATAATTTTCTGTAGACTATATACCAAAAAGGTTTCACATGCTTTTCGACGCGACAATCCCGAGAATCTCTACGCTTTTCGCGCTTCTATCACCGCCGCTCACTACGGAGATAAAAACGTTCATCCCCCTTGCATCGACTGCGGGATCTTTTCTCGGATGCCCTGGGCAAATGGACGGAGCAAGGCGCCTGCGAAGTCCAGGGTAGGCCGGGCCGCAGTGCGCGCATGCACTACAGGCGAGGTGTTGCCTACCAGCCAGGCGCCCTGAGAGCTCGCAGAGGCTGAGCATGACGGGCCCATCATCATGGTGGCTGACGGCCGTGCTTTCTGGACGATCCTAAGCGTTAGGGCATAACGCCTGCGGCAAGAGGAAAGAAGCCAGGCATAAGAGAGCCTACTTAATTCCGTGCGGCCTGACATTTTCTCTCGTTAGATTTTTGCGCTGGCCAAGTTTTTGTTGTTGCTTCCTTTAGACATCAGTATATTATTTTTGAACCACTGAGTACACGCAGAAGTGAGCACCTGAGCCTGCGGCTGGCGAACCGCGTCGCGCTGGTACGCTTCGCCATCGCCACGGGGCGCCGCGCCTCGACGTGGACAGTTCGGGATGGACAAGAGTCCGGGGGGCGGGCGGCGGAGTGGACAGCCTCAGCAGACCGCGAGAATTCGTAACTCAATTCCGTCGTGACGCTTTGCCGCAGCGAAGTTGGGAGCAACGGCAGCGGAAGCGGACGGAAGACGCCGGGCGCACAGCTTGTCTGTCTAAGGGAGCGGGCAACGGCCGACGAGCAGAAGACTGCAGACGGGGGGCACACTCGCCAAACTTGACCGGAATTATAATTACATCCGGTTTATGTTATTCTTATTATTTGAATTCGCGAACACGCGGACCTCGACGACCCTCCCCGGCAAAGCGGTCCATAGCCTGCCCTCGTC
>NW_026267183.1:512867-513699 GCF_000697945.3 Frankliniella occidentalis
CCTATGCAAGCAGCACGCACTCTCTTCTCCACCCCCACGCACAATTAACAGTCAGTCACCGCACGCGTCGTCATCCAGTCAACTTGCCGTCAACTCAAACTGACACCACCACCCACCCCCTCACCACCCCCACCAACACTTGCCGCTTTGCCCGTGCGTCTGCTTATTTTCTTTCTCCTCCGGCGCGCACGGCGGCGGCGGCGGCGGCGGGCCTCGCTCACACACCACCAAGTCGTGCGGGGGTGATAAATAATTAATGCTTCGCCGCATCGTGTGCTGCTTGGTTGCCGTGGCAACCTCATCAATTCCCTCGGCATTCGAGCAACGCGCCGCACAAACTTTGCGGGGGTACGTGTGTGTGTGCGCGCGCGCGCATATACACGTCTGACCAGGTGAGACAGTGTCAGTGAGTGTGTGTATGTGTGTATGTACGTGTGTGTGTGTGTGTGCGCGCGCGCGCGCGCGTGTGTGTGTGAGAGATTGTGTGTGTGATTGTGTGTGTAGTGAAACTGCACACCGTACCGCACACGGTATGTCTCGCATAGAAAAGCGCCGGATTGGCGAAACAACAAGGTGCGTGTATGTTACTCCCTCTCCTCCCCTCCCACCACCACCACCACTACCACCCACCCCGGGCACACGGCCTCACCACGGCACCCTGCGTCGCCAGGACAGCGTGAGCGTGGCGTCATCAATTTGTTTTCATCCCCAAGTTTTTAGCTGATGAGCACGACGAGGGAAAACAAAATACTTCTACGTCAGTTTATTTTCGCGGTGGGCGGGGGGGCGAGTGAGGTGGGGTGTTGTAGAGAGGCGGGCAGTAGGAGGGGGG
>NW_026267183.1:521069-522922 GCF_000697945.3 Frankliniella occidentalis
TGCACATCCAGAAAGGATGCAATTTTGTTCCTAAAACTAGACAAATTGTGTGAAACTTCACACAATTTGTCCAATTAAGGGAACAAAATTGCATCCTTTCTGGATGTGCACGAAATCGTTGCAAATCTACGGACAAAATTGTCCCTTGACATTTAGAGTGTACACACGTCGAGTGAAAGCCTTACGACGCAGAGACATAGGCAGAAATGAAAACGCCCCCCGTCCAGGATCGTGTCGTCGTGACAATATTGTAACATCCCGACGACACGAACATCAGCGCTAAATGATCGCAAAACGGAGCGCGCGTCGCGTACCAAACAAACGGGGCCGACTCCACACGAGAAGAGCAATATTATTCCATGTCTGTCCGCGGACGAGACGACACCAAACCAATAAGGAGACAGGTTAGCATTTTTGGGTGCGACCCCCGGGGGGCTGGGGAGGGGAGGGGGGGGGGGTCTTTAGGCAGTCTCATCACGTCGGTATACACGTCGTGTAACGGCGACTGAGCTGCCGCAGAGACGAGCCCAGAAAAGGGAAAACGCCTCTGAAGTCGCCTTATTTTCCGCCTGGTGTGCGGCAGTAGCGGCGTCCTATTCACGTCACCCAGTGTTAACTACAGCAAGCTGCGGAGCAGAGAGAGAGAGAGAGAGCGAACGGCCAAGCCAGACTTGATTGGGGACGGGGGCTGCTTCTGCTTTCACTATCTTTGTATTTTTCATCTGGAAGGGGTAATAAAGGAATAGCGAAAGACGAATAAAACATGAGGAGAAAACAGACTGACGGTCACTCAGAAAACCCATTTCAAAATAAATACGAAGGGAGTAGAGGTTCTGTTTGTGGCAAAAATCACTCGACAAAAAATTTGGTGTGCCACCTGCGTTGCGCACACGTATTTGACAATCAGTGAAAGTACGCCATGAACACAGAAAACGAGCGAACTCTTAAGTGTGAGACGCAATTATTGTCGCGCACTCTTGTTTGTGGAGCACCCGGACGCTTTCGAAACTCCTTTCCGAAGGGCCAGAGTGTCGGGGGCGTGGGGCCGGGCCGGTGGAGCAGTGTGACCTCGAGGAATGGACCCTTAGCCGTGCCATGAACACCCACCCCGCTCAGCCCCGCTCTGTGGTTTCCAAATAATCTGCTGGGCGTGTCGCGGCGTTGCGGGGCGGGGCGTGGCGGAGCGTGGCGTGGCGGGGCATGGCGGGGCGTGGCGGGGCGTGTCGCAGAGTAGTGGGGACGCAGACGGCGGGGGTCGGGCTCAGAGGTCAGGCGGGGCCGTCACCGAGGGTTAATAGGTGACTTTATGGAAGTATGGGCCTGGAACGAGAGAGAGAGAGAGAGAGAGAGAGAGAGAGAGGGGGGGGGAGGGAGCAGAGGAGGGGTGGCAGGGCCCGGTCGGGTCAGAGGTACAGAGAGGTGGCGTGCCGTGGCGGCGCGCGGCGTTGTGGTTGGACCACATTCCAGCGAGGCGATCCCAAGAAGGGGCTGCGTTCGTTTGCCCCCCCCCCTCCCCCCACCACCACTACCACCAACCCAACGTGCGCGCAGTGGTAGCCGGAGGTCCAACTCACTGGTGAAAAGTGAAAAGGGGCGTAGGTCCAATGCTAAGTCCGTGGACTTACGCCCTTCTCACCAGTTAACTCTTTCCCCCTCCCCCACCTCGCTCTCCCGGTCCACTTATTTTAATTACATCTCGTCCTGTCCAGCCTCTCGCTCCTTTGGTCCAGCAGGGGCCTCTGCAAGAGCGCCACACGTCCCTCGCCAGCAGGATATTAATTTCCCCAGCCACCCATGCAAGGGATATCAATTCCAGCGCGGCAGCAGCGTGTGCGGATGCGGTGGGGCGGGGG
>NW_026267183.1:522972-530038 GCF_000697945.3 Frankliniella occidentalis
CCCCTCCGCCATACACTTTACTAAATCTCCATGACCCTTGGAAGTAGTGTTGGGGGCCGAAACGATGGTTCTCGAGAAGAACAACAAATCACATACACGGTAAAACATTTTCCAACATTTCTTTAACAATATAGCTGATATAAATTACATCTCTGAAGACCGTTACAACTCTAACTGAAGTAAACCTTTTTCTTTGTTTTGACTAAAACATGCTGACGTACCAAATTGATTTAACGCGTTGTGTTTTGTTGGTTGCGCCGTCAAAGAAGATTACGACGCAAGCCGTCGGAAAACTTCCACAGAGAAAGATAAAAAAAACTGTAACGTTATTTACTGCGTTATTTATTGTAAGTGTGATGCCTTTATAAGTATTACATGCGTAATTTTCACTCTTCATACCTCGCAAGGGCTAGTAGTGTGGAGAGTGTCGAAACCAGAGGTCCTGAACCTCGTACCACAATCCCACAAGTGCGCGCAACGAACGATGAAGCCCCCTCAAAAAAAAAAAAGGAAAAAAGAAATACTTCTCCCCATCGACTTGGGTTGGATAAAAGACGGCACGCGTCCGATAGAAACTATTCATTTCTACTCGCGTCTCGTCGAACGTGGCTTGTACGAAGTGTGGCAGAGAGAGAGAGAGAGAGGGGGGGAGAGGGGGGGTGGAGACCTTCTCGGGATAGACCAGAGGGAAAGGAAGGGCCGGGCGGGGCGATCGCGCCTTGCTCGGGATTGGAAAGGGTGGGGTCCTTGGGCTTTCACTACTGACTACTGCGTCCCGACTAGGACTTTAAGGCGCGGCAGAAGGAGGCGCGCGACATCGCAATTTCGCAACATTCCAAAAGCCCCGTGAAAAGAACTACCCGATTTGATTCGGCACCCCGCTGCCGCTGCTGCTGCTGCTGCTGCTGCGCCTGCCGAGTTCAAAAGGCGAGCGAAGCATCATCCCCACCCAATCCGTCGCCCTAGTACAAAGAGGTGGGCACGCAATAGGGCGCTTATTCACGACGCTCGGCGACGTCGTAAAGGGCTTGCTGCCTGCGCAAAGGGTACTACTGTCACAATAATTACAGAAAAAAACAAACACTGGATCTTTAAAAAATATCTATAGAAGGAAGTACTTAATGATTGGGTAAGAAAAGCCAATCTTACACACATCTAAAGTTGAATTGAAAGTAAACACTTTTGTACCAAAGTTGCGACATGGCCTGAAAGGTTCTGTTTTCCACTGATAGCATTTCTATCGTGACAGTGGGCGAGACAGGGGAGAACCATGACAAGCGTCGCACGAAGAAGTTTACCTTCGTGTCGCAACAACAGCTCTCTATTTCTCTATCTCTGATGAGATCACGGCGTTGTGCATCAGCCCAAGAGGCGTGCCTCGCAATCGTACGGTCGAATATAGCCCAGCCAACCACTCCAGCCGCACGGAGCAGTCGCGTTCGCAGCCAGTCGCCATGCCCGGAGGCCATGCCAGCACACCTCTACACCGCTCGACTCGACACTGGATCCCGAGACAGCCACTTATTTCAACTTCGGAATGACTCTTTACTTAACCCCCACCCCACCGCCACGCGCGCGCCCATACGCGTCACCATGTGTCAAGGTCAAGGTCAAAGAAACTTCATTGATGAAAAGTGAAAAGGGCGTAAGTCCACGGACTTAGCATTGGACTCACTCACGCCCTTTCACCAGTGACTTCTGGGATTCAGGTGGAACAACCGTGAAAAATATTGCCTATCGCCAAAGTCCTTTGGTATTCCCAAACGTGTAAAATTTCGGAAGACGGTGCGGCAGGGCTCCTCCTCGACCCTCAGCAGCGCTCCGCTCCTCCGGCACCGCGCTCGTGTGTGGGGTCCTCGTGCACGTCATGCGCACGTCACGCGTATGGTCCCGAGCCGTGCTATCCGCCGGGCGGACCGATCGAGAGGAGCTGAACTAGACGGACTATTATACAGCGGACTATTACTGGCACGCCACGCCGGAACAAGGGTCAGGCATCCACGGGGTGAAAAGGAACGGGGTGGGCGACGCCATAAGGGCCAAGTGGAGAACGACGACAGCTGTGAGGAAAGCGAAGGAAAGAAGAATGCGAATTAGAATGGTTGGTTCTATTTTAAATTAAAACTAGACTAGACTTGTTAAGTTATTACCACGTTCCTATGCTGAGAATTCGGCTGGTTAATATTTTTTAGGATATACACCAATCCCACAGGTTCGGAAAGAAATTTAATTTCTTCGCGGTATGATCACGTTCTTTGCAGAAATTTTTCCCATATGTATGAAATAATTTAGTTCGTCATCACTTCTACAATGCAGCGACTCACTCGTTCCCGGAGGCATCGTGTTTCTAGAGTGCCATAAGAGGAAATTAGAAAATAAGACAAATCAACTGAAAGGACATCAATCAAATCAGTGTTGTGCGACTTCGAGCAGCGACCTCGGGGCTAAAGAGAGTGAGAGTAAGGGGGGTGGGAAGAGAGAGAGGGGGGGAGGGACACTCGGGAAAGTCTCTCCCTCGCACACAGCTCCAAGACCAGAGGCCGGAGGCCTCACAGTCTCCTCTTCGCCCTTCTCCTCCACACAGTAAAAATGGTTTAGTAATTTTACAACCTCGTCTGTAATAGTTACAACCCTACATGGAGGTAGCATTTTTAGCCAGGGTTGATAGTATTAATTGATAGCCAACGAGTTGGAAAACGAATTGCTACAACACTGTGTTCATTCAACTGCCTGGATTTCATTTAATTAATGTGGGGTTTGCCTTGTGAGCTCATAGCTCATGTGCCCTCTTTGGCTGATTGTAATTTTACAATCAGAGCTGTAGTTTGATGGTTGCGCAGCTATCAAAGGTAACGAGCCCCTGTCCCCTAAAGACTTTTGGCATACAAAAAGTTGAAAAGATACAATATTTTTGTAACACTGCGCTCCTCTCCTCTCCCTTCCACACATGCCAAGGACGTTTAATACACTATCAACCACGGCAAAGTCAGCGCTCTTGTGAGAGGAGTCTGCCGAGAGGCACAAAGAGAGCGAAAAAGAAAACCGCTCAACGAGATGAAAAATCGCGCGCGTCTCGGCCGGCGCGCGGGGCGAAAGAATGCGTGTCGCAAAATTCGATAAGTGATATGGGCGGGAGTGGAAGTCGCCCACCCGGGGAGCTCTCGGACGCTAGCCGGCCAGGGCGGCGGAGCCAGGGCAGGTCACAGGATATGAGGCTCTTTTTGTCCGCAGAACATTCTAATCTCGCGCCCATGCGGCGTAGCGGGCGGGCGGCAGCGCGGCCGCGAGGTATGGGGAAGCAGGAGGGGGGCGGCCGCGGTCGGGAGGCACATTCCATTTCCTTTCCATCTGCTTCGTGGGGACGCTGACGAATGTCAGCGGGCGTTGAGTGGAGGGAGAGTGTTAGGGAATGGGACACCGTCATGCTCCTCCCGCCCTCCCCTCCTGCTCTTCCGTCCGCTCTCTCCTACACCCTCTGGGCCTACTACACTCTCTCTCTCTCTCTCCTCGCCCAGCCTCAACGTCAAACTGGCGTCCACACGTGTTTGGCGCATTCCCCCGCACGCGCGCGCACTCCCACGCAACGTGCCCAAGGCCACGTGTCCACACAAAAGACTCAATATCTTTTGTTTCCCAACTGTAGTTACACAGGGCGCCCGGTCTGACTTGGACAAACACAGGGTGAGCTAAAAGACTCCTTCTGGGGGGAGTAAGTCGTCCTCGACGAGCCGCACTCGAGGAGCCGAGGCTGGGGAAGGGGGGTGACTCACCTCTGCTGAACTGGTTGTAGTTGTGGATGACCCGTTCCGCGTTCTTCCTCGCCACGTAGAACCACTCAGACTTGTTGCCCAGGTACTTGTACTCGACGGCGAGGTCCTTGACCAGGATGGGGCCCTCGGGCAGGCGGTAGGCGAACGGGCAGAAGAGCCAGTAGTCCTTGTACTGGTAGGCGTCGTAGCAGTTGCCCGCCGCGAAGATGTCGTCGTCGAACTCGACCATGGCGAACACGGCGGCGTGCAGCAGGTACTCCGAGTGCATGACCTCGGCGCCCGCGTACTTCCACAGGCGGGTCAGCATGTTGGCACGATTCACCGCCACGTCCGCCTCCACGCGGAAACGCTCCTGCAATCAAAGAAAAAGAGAAATGAATTACACGTACACAAACACAAACTGCTGAAAGAAACAGAAAATTCGAACAGTTGAGAACTTTCAATTTTTAACCCAATTTCAAGCTGCAAAATAGTTATTGCAAATTGTTAGCAAGAGATACAGCTGTAAATTTTCAGTGCGACGTAGTGGTTGATTTTTACAATAGTAGACTGTAGATTATTTTCTGAAGAGCGGGATAAAGAGGTTCCCTAAACTGACAGGATCAAGTCCCGCCTGCCGTACAAATGAAGCCTAATTGTGCATTCTGCTCTGAACACCCGACGCGAAATCGGGAACCCAACATTCCCACAACTGCGCGAATCTGAGATAGGGTGGCGCCTGGCTGGCCCGGCTGTCAGCGCCGGTGCGCAATGAATTATTTTCAAACACGCGCTGCCCCGGCCCGGCCCGTCCGCACGCGTTTCCCTGACAATATCAATCGCTCGTTAATTCCCCTGGAAGCCCACCGCACGGCGAAGGGTCGCGGGCAGGCCTCGCCCCCCTCCCGGCCTGCGGGACGACGGCACTGGCTGCCGGGCCAGAGAGGAACCCAGGAGGACCTCAGGAGGACCTCCAGCAGGAGGGCTTCCAGCAGGAGGACTCCAAGGAAGTAGGACGTCCCGCGCAGGAGGATCCCGAAGCAGGAGGATCTCCGAGGATGCCCCATCTCCCAGCAGGATGATCCCCCTCTCGCAGCAGGAGGACCCCAGTATGAGGGCACCGCAGCAGGAGAATCCCCTAGCAGGGCCCACTGCAGGGCCCAGCTCCCAAACGCCGCAACGACAGCTGGCACAGTCAGAGAGTTTGAGTCGCCAACGCCACAAATGCAAATGCCACCTAGAATGGGTTTCAAAGGTCAGGCGCAGCGGGTTTCGCACCGGCAAAATGCAACGCAAAATGTTAGCTGAACGACAAGCAGAACGACACGAAACGAAAAAAGTTAGTGGTAACATACAGTTTGGAATAAAGGTTCTGGAAACGTGTTTAGGTTTATGGAAGAAGCCATGCACGAGCTTGGTAGCGGAATCCCAACTGCGAGAAGGCAACGTTTAAAAAACCTTCCTTCCCGCCAATCAGACGCCGAGCAGACGGTCCGCGGCCAGACCCTTCCCGCCCCAACTTGAGACTGAGCCCCGCACTTTTCCCCTTGTCCGAGCGCGCCAGCGCCACCAGTAAAGTTGGATTGAAATTCATCCCCGGGATTTCCCCGGCCAAGATCAGCCGAACCGCCGCGGTCAGCCAGGGTTACCGGGTTCGCTAAAAAAAAAAAGTTGGCCGGGCGCCGCTCGGGCGGCTGATCGACCCGAAAAGAAAAGAAAAGGGCGCGGCGGGAGAAAATCGTCGTAGCCTTCTCCTTTTCTTTCCTGAAAGCAGATAAGAAAAGAGGACGACCAGAGCTGATTAAGACCACGGCTCTTATCTTGCGGACGGATGCGTTGCAGGGAGGAACAGCAAAGGGTCAGGGGGTCAAGGGAGTATAGCGGTCGAATTCACCGCGTAATAAAGTATTTCTAAAATACATTCCTCAGTAAGGGTCGAGTATGTGACTGCTAATGCAAAAACATTACTTCCTTTAAATCGCCACGCAGGGTAAAAAAAAAAAAACAAGCTTAATTAAGAATTATCGTGAAAGCTGGTGATAGGAATGTAGGATTATGTAAAATTACGTCTTGTATTGTACAGCTAGACTCTAGTGTAGGTGTTTTAAGGTCATCATCTAAAAACCGGAAAACGATTCACCTCTTTTTGTAAACCGTCACCAATGCAGGTTGGTTTTCAGGATCGTCTCTCCATCCCCCACTTTAATCCATATGGGTTGCATCCACAGAGTCACGATGTGTGCGGATGTGTGCGTTCTACCCGAACCCGTGTCTTCTGGTATCCCGGCGGTGCTCCCATGACGTAGGTACGGCCCCGGTGGCGTGGTGCGGTTGGGCGGGGCGGGGCGTGACGGTTCACTGGACCGGAACGCCTGCCCGGCGACCGATAGGTACCAACGGCAACATTTATTAAATCCCCGCGCCGTATTGCCTTCAGCGCCAACGCCACCGTGCGGTGAAATATACGGGGGCGGCCGCGATACGTCGGGCAAGGAAAAAGCGGCGGCCAAGAAAAGCAAGCTGTGTGTCATAGGTGTGGACGCGGTGCGGGGGCGCCTCGCGGATTACGTTTCAGAGTACACTCTGTACGGGAAGCAATTTATGAGAAGGGAACTTTGTGAGCAGCGCGCTTCTAAAGGGCCCACACTAAGAACGCTAGTGTGTGATAATAGTCACAGACTTGTGCCTTGCACCAATGGAATGGCGTCCACGCTCCCTACAAGTGTGATGCTGGAGTTTTCAAGTGCCTGTGATACTAAAAGTATTTCTGGCCGTGCCACTCTTCATCAGGTATGGGCAAAATCGGACATAACGTTATGGCAAAGGATCAACACTAAAGCTGGCAGTTGGGCCCGCGATGGTGGCGACGATATCAACAGTCACGAGCGTTCGCGGGAGACGTGCTCTCCGTGTGCGGGCTAGTAGGAGGCGACCGAAGTGCTCCTCGAGGAGACGCACGAGGTCGCGTGGAGAACGTCCTGAGAGGGCCGCGCAGGGGTCAGCACCCGGAGCGGCTGGAGCAGCCGGAGCGCCCCACGGAGCGCGGCCGGGCAGGGCCTTAGCGCGAGGACGCTCATTTAGATTGATGACCCATCCGGATACAGCGGCGTCTCCTCCTCCTTCAAGAACCCCCCTTCCCCCCTCCCCGCCCCTGTCCTCACCAAGTTTCCCCCCAGTCTGCCGTCGAGCCACAAGGGCGAAGGCATGCGGCGATTGCGGGGCCCCTCTGGGGGTTGTGGGGAGAGGGAGCGAGGGGTGGCTGGAGTGGGAGGGGAGGGATATCCCCTCCGGACAGCCGGGCTGCTACTGCAGATCCA
>NW_026267183.1:534513-536200 GCF_000697945.3 Frankliniella occidentalis
GGGGGCGGCGGCGATTAGCAAAGCCGCCTCCATCACACGTTCAAGGGGCGTTAGTGCGACAGCGTGAGAGGCGGCTGGCCCACTACAACGCTGTACGCGCGGCCGGTAATCACCGACACGTGTGATCGTGATGACGCGTGAGTTTGTGTACCGTCCCCGGGGGCGGCAAGATGATGATCAACCACCCCCGGATCTACCGGCTGCCGCGCCGGGTGCTCCCCGTCGACGTCACACACAGCGGCGGCGACCAACGGCGGACGACACCAGCGTGTTTCGTTGGGCTGCAAACAAGCGCGCATGCGCGCGCGCGCGGAAATAACCATTTTCCCGCATCTAATTTCAAAGTTGGCGAGCAGCGCGCGCGCATGGGGTACTCGTAGCAAGCCCGCCGAGCCGCAGCTCTGCAAGAGGCCAAGGACGGTGAGGGTCTCCCCGCGGCCAGCAGCAGCAGCGGCAGGGCCGGGGGTACTCCGGGACGGACACGACAAGCGCATCCGGGGGACCCATCCGGGGGCGGGGGCCACGCTGCGGTGCAGCTCTCCCCAGGGCGGCAGCAGGGCGAGGAGGAGGTGAGACAGCTGCTATATCCAGTTAAGAATATTGCCGTTTCCACGCTCAGCGCACGCTCACGCTGGCGTGAGCGCGGAGGGCGAGAGGGGAAGCGGGGGGCGAAGCGGTGTTAGCAGTTCTTCCGCCGCTGCCTCCCGCACCCTGCCACTCGCCCGCCTGAAGCCGGCGTGAGCGCGCGCTGCGCTAAGCGTGGAAACGCCCAATTCTTAACTGGATATAGCAAGCCGGCCCGAGAAACCACTCTCCAGCGCTGGAGAACGGCGCGGCCACGTCATCATGCAGACCTGCGGTCCGCACAGGCGCTCCTCGGGGATGGGTTCGAAACGCTCGCGCGCGCGCGCGCGCTCAGGGCTTGCGGGGAGAGAGTGGCACCGTGGGAGTAGGAACAGCGGGGGTAAAATGGGGTGGGAGTAAATGAAGAGGGGAGGGGCAGGAGGGGTGTTGTGACCGTGTTGGCTGCCGCGCTCACACCTGCAGCGGCACGACAGCTTGCGCGGCCGCGCCAGCTGCAGGTGCGTCGTTATACGGGCTAATGGACACACCGCTCAGCTGATCGGACAGCTGGTCGGAAATGTCACGAGGACCCCGGCCAGTCGTGGCGCGTACGACCGACAGTACCCGGAAAAAACCCTCGAAATGCGGTTTTTACCCCGGAAGATATATCATACAAGTTTATATAGTAACTAATTTTAATTTTGAGCATGTCATTTTTTGAAATTTTTAAAAACCACTGAGAAAATATAGTAGGAACGTTTACACAAAAACTTTCCTTGACGTAAGTTGTAAAATTACAATTCGTAATCGTAGAAATACATACAGTAAGGATAGACTTAAAATCTATTGGCGAGTACAAACTGTGCTTTCGTAAATTTACAACTTAAATTATAACTCGGGTTTACAAAAATTCTGCAAATTTACGACAATATTTTTCACAGTGTATGCAATTTACTAACTACTACTATGTTACCAATTTACTAATGCCTTGTCGACAGGGGACGGGGGGTGATCAAAAGGCGGAGAAGAGCACCCCTTAGTGGATCCCCCTATCCTTTTCCAGAAATACCTCCCACCGTCTATCCCGCGGATCCCACTCCTGCCGGATTGCCGCAAGTTCGTC
>NW_026267183.1:536975-538705 GCF_000697945.3 Frankliniella occidentalis
CCCCATCTTTCCCCCGCCTCATAAGAGCCCCAGCGCAAAGCCCTCAAGGACCTCACCGCTTTGTCTCAGCAGGATGGCCAGCTGGCATACAAAGTATATATAAAGACACCGTCAACAAGTGTTGCGTTTGTTTAATATCTGTGGAAATCCTGAAGGAAATACATGTCCATTTGCTAGAGACTACTTTTACTGTGCCACATATAGAAGACTGATTCTTTTTAAACGACAAACTATTGTAAAATTGGCGAATTAACAAAGTACAAAGGGCGATAAACAAATAGTTTTGAAATTTATCGCCAAGTACATCTAGACGTTGGACGGGGGCCCGTCTGGTGCCGCGCGGCGTGCCCCCTCTCCCAGGCCGCCGGCCGCGCCAGCCGCACGGAGGAAGGCCACTATCATGGCCCAAGCCGCTGAGCTGATTTTCCTTCCCGCCCATGCTCTCCGTACACTATGTATAAGCCCCGCGGGGCGGGCCCGACGGGCAGGCGGGGCGCTGGTGCGTGTCCTTTGACAGTGGTGACCACACAAAGGACGTCCGGTCGCCCCACTGTAGAGCTCCTGGGCGCCCTTTGACATCGGAAGAAGAGAGCGAATCTCGTAAACCCACTGCGTTGTACTTGAATAAATAAGTAAATATACACTGGTTGGTAAAACAAAGGTAGAACGTAGCATGGCATCCATCCATACACTCTGCTGAATAGCCGAATCCGTACGAGGCAAGCGCAAAGCCTCACAGACGACGTTTTGTTATATTCGCAAATGCTTTGATTTTGCAATTGCAATTATAGTCAACAAATGCTTTCCAGTTTTTAAAATCCCCAAATGCTTCACCAATAAGAGCCACGTTATCAGAATTTACAACTGAAAGAAAATAAGAAACTATGTACCGGGTGTAACTGTGAATACGCAGCAGTGTTGCGGGTTTGCCTACTGTTTACACCCGTAAGGGGCCATGGCCCCTGCGGCCAGATTGAGTATGCACACGGTAAAAAGAATGTCTTGAAATTCCAGGAAATTTCTGGGATTTCAAGGTTGGGTGGATAATTTCAAGATTGGCCCTTGAAATCCCCGACTCTGTCTTGAAACCCGTAGCTTCCAAGGGAAATCCTTGGAGTTTTCGTATGGGATTCAAGGATTTTCCTCTAAGTACCCAGATCGTGCCTCAAGGAAAACCCTTGAATACCAGACAAAAATTCCAAGGATTTCCCTTGGAAGCTACGGGTTTCAAGACAGAGTCGGGAATTTCAAGGGCCAATCTTGAAATTTCCACCCGACCTTGAAATCCAAGACATTTCCTCGGATTTCAAGACCGGATTTTACCGTGCAGTACATTGAGTACAGTAGTACCTCAGGAAGTTGTAACGCTTTAAAGCAGAAAAAAAAAATTGCGGATGATGTAAACCGTAATAAAAATGAAAGTAGTCAGACACTTTCACATTTCGAAACACCCAACCTATAAGGAATGTTTCTTTTTACAACGCCACAATTTATTGAAGTTTAAAAAATTTGATTTGATTAAAAATAAAAAAAAAACTCCGATATGTTTTTAAATAGAAAAAAAACGGCATATTTTCCGTGTGGGTGTGCGGGGGCGGGGGCTTGTCCCCGCACCACTCACCGCGGCACAACTTGCGTGGAGGGGTGGCGGCGGGGGTAATCTGGCGCCCTTGTTTCGACTGCCTTTATTCCTTGCAGGAGGGGGATGGTAGCCTTCCAGGGCGATTGGC
>NW_026267183.1:539940-540888 GCF_000697945.3 Frankliniella occidentalis
CCCCCCCCCTAGTCCGCCTTTTAATCGAATGGCAGCGTATGCATTAATAATTTCCCGTCCTCTGCTTGCAGTAAAGTTGCCCGGCCCCAGTCATCTTCAAGGAAGGGGCAGCGGCAGACGCCGCCAGGGCGCAGGACGGTAGCAGCACCAGCTGTAGCAGCGCAGCAGCGCCAGCGGTAGCAAGAGCACAGTGGATCAGCGGTAGCAGCGGCAGGGCGAGTCAGGGCGGCTCCCAGGACAGCACGGGCTGCTGGCTCTGGCTGCCAACTCGCTAAAGCTGCGAGTTGGTCTTTAGTTGTCGCACCAGAGCATTCACAGCTCTCGCACTTGCCGCCAGTGGCGCCGGCCCCGCGCTTGGCTGCCCCTTTTGCCAGCTTCTCCCCCCCTTTTAAACGTGCTGGGGACTTTTTTTCCCACGCTCCTCAACCACCTGGGTAAACCACCACCATCCATACACAAATAACAGTTCCCACTCCATCCCACCTTCTCTGCCTGTCTCCCTGCGCTCCCTCCCACATACACACACACGCGCGCGCACACAGAGGCGTTTGCACGACAAATCTCAGAACAGGCGGCAGCCCAGCAGTGAACCCCACACCAATCGCATTTAGGTTGGGACCCTCGCTGATCCTCTTGCCTCGGGAACAGAAACAAGCCCAACGCCAGTGACAACACACTGCAGGCAAAAAAAGGGGGAGGAGGGGGGATTTAAAAATAAAACTCGAGCCGCATCGCTACTTATCTTATTTTTCTCCCTTCTTTTCTTTTCACGAATAATAAGAATAAGAAAGAGGAAGATAGGGGGAGGCACACTCTACTAAAATGTACAATCTAAAAACAGATCTGAAAACGTCAAGCATTATGACATATTGACTAACACAATTTTTAACAGTAAATTTTTATGGGCGACAATTTTCAGATGATTTTCAGTGTAACATCTGCAGGCTT
>NW_026267183.1:540938-541601 GCF_000697945.3 Frankliniella occidentalis
CGAGGCACCCAAGTTGTCGCTGCACAGGCCGCTGCAGCCGCTGTGCTGTGTGATTTACGGTGCAGCGCACAGTCATGCGCAGCGCCGTTCAGCTGGGTAGGTTACTGTACACTTCCGCCAAATAGACCCCATTTTCTTTTTAAACGTTTCCTCGTGCATTTCCACCTTTGCACCCCTCCCCCCTCCCCTCCCCTTTTCCGCTCCCGCAACTCATCTCTCTCCTACACACTACCATCTTCCTCTTCCTTTTTTTTTTCGTTCTTGCATCCCTTCTGGAGGAGCCCCCCGCCTGGCCTTGGATCGAACCCGCCCCGCCCCGCCCGCCGCGCGCTGTCAGCCACAGCAGCAACACCTTCGGCGCAGAGCGGACAAAATGAGAAAAGTCGACACCCGAAAAGCAGCGGCAACGGGCGGCAGCGCGGGAAATAATAAAAGCCGGTAAGGGGCCGTTGGCCCGTGCTGCAACACGCGCGTGTGTGTGTGTGTGTGCAGTGTTTTCTTCTGTTTTCTTTTTTGAAATTAAACACGGTAATACCATGGCAAGCACAGCCAGATTCGGGTGTGGCAGAAGTACACTCTAAATGTCAAGGGACAATTTTGTCCGTAGATTTGCAACGATTTCGTGCACATCCAGAAAGGATGCAATTTTGTTCCTAAAACTAG
>NW_026267183.1:542459-543262 GCF_000697945.3 Frankliniella occidentalis
CAAGCATTATGACATATTGACTAACACAATTTTTAACAGTAAATTTTTATGGGCGACAATTTTCAGATGATTTTCAGTGTAACATCTGCAGGCTTCACTGTAAAAAAAATTCTGAAAATTCAGTAGATGTTTTTCAGAATCGGTACTTTGAATGTTGTTTTCAGACTATTACTCGAAATTTTCGAAGTTTAGACTGAAAATCCAGACTCTTTACTCTGAATCAAGTTTTCAGAGCAATTTGTCTGAATATTTTCAAGTATATTTTCAGACTATACACTGAATCTACAATTCAGAGTTACTGGTATGAATTTTGAGTGGAAAGTCCACCGGACAGGCGGACGAAGCACACCGGTAGCCGACGCTGCTCACCACGCAGGTAGCTGGCAGCCGAATGGTTAAGATTGCGGCCTCCGAACCTGAAGGTTGGCGGTTCGATCCCAACCAAGGGCAGTACCGAATGGACAGAAATGTCCTCACCTGGGCATAGCCTTCTACCCCCACAGCTGATAGGTCGCTCGCTATGTATTCATTTTTAACATTTTCAAAAAAATATTTTCATACCGGCTGTCTGAATTTTCAGATTAAGTGGTATGGTAAGGCACTACTGAAATTTCAGACCCAGGTGCAGTCTGAATTTTCAGACTACTGGTCTGTAAAAAAACTTCAGACTAAAAGTACTGAAAATTCAGTAAAACTTTTTTTACAGTGTTGTTATACAGTGTGAGAGAACTCTGAGAAAATGGGGACGGACACAGGGGAAGCAGGATGGGGAAAAAATAAATCGATGTGGATCGTGAGGGGAG
>NW_026267183.1:548087-553040 GCF_000697945.3 Frankliniella occidentalis
GTGTGATTGTTTCATGATTGTTTCTGATTGTTTTTCCCGATATACACATATTGTGTCCAGTTCCACACCCCTCGAGTAAAGCAGTGTTTCCTTTCGGTGGTCGAAGTCCGCGCAAAGCTTCAGCAGCACGCACACAGACAAAGCAACAATAAATTATGGTGTTCGCCCAAGACACGCGCCAAACAAGGAACATTTGTTGTTAGTCAAAAGTTTTGTAAAGAGAGTACGTACGGAGAAACATTTATTTTAAGGTAAAAGCTATAAATATGTAGCCGATGTTCTCCAAGTAGTGCCCATGCCATGCCCGCCAGGCTGAGGTGGGGTATCCCCGCACGGCTGGCGGCCGCCGAGGCGCTGCGCAGCTGGCACCCGGGCGAAACAATTGTTCCGCAGGATAGTATAGGTCCGTCCCAGCGCCTTTCCCCCTTCTTTTCCTATTTTCTACCTCCTCTTCTTTTTATTTCATCAGTTTCCCCCCACTCCCCCAGCTGGGATGGACACATCAGAACGAACGACGGGCCCGAGCTGTCGTCGTCGACCGCGACGCACCCTTGAGCAGGCGCGTCGCACACAGCACGGGATTTATTTCGTCCACGATGTAGAGAGAGAGAGAGGGAGAGAGAGAGGGAGAGAGAGAGGGAGAGAGAGAGGGAGAGAGAGAGACAGAGAGAGAGAGAGGTTTGCTACATCGTGATTTCGTCCCATTCGATGTTTTTTGCTGCTGACGCTGTTTTTTTCACTTCAAATCATATTTTTTTTTATTGCGAAGACATATTGGGGAGAGCGGCGCAGATACAAAACAAAGAAAGAATAATATAAACAGCACTTGTATTTGTAAAGTGTTTGGGGAAAGGGAGGGAGGGAGGGAGGGAGGGGGACATGGACACGGACGGGGGCCTCCGGCGGGGAGCATTGTCCGTCCCGTCCGTGCGGGATCGCTCTATGGTGGATGGAGCGAGGCGGTTTATGATCTCGCCACCGCAGCTGCCGCGCCCCGCCCCGCCCCGCCCCGGCCTCGTTAGCAGGGGCGCGACGCGCCCGACGCGCCGCGCGGGACGCTCGCTCCGATGCGGTTTTGCGGACGAGGAGCGGCAGAACCCTCCGGCGCCCCGCCCCGCCCCGCAGCGGCGACCACATGACGCGTTCGGCACTCCGTGGACGTGGACAATTGGGACGGTATGGAGGGAGAGCACGGACGGGTGCAGTTGTGTTATCCATCAAACAGCTTTCGCCCCTGTCGGTACCGCGACCCTATCCCCCGCCCTCCTCACCCCTTGCACCGCAGCACCCCACCCCGTATCCCCCCCCCCCACAAACACACCTGCGCCGACTCAACAACCCGCGCTGCCGCCGTCTTGCCCTACTTCTAACCAACTTTTTTCTTCTTTTGTTTTTTTACGAGGCCGGGCCGCCTTTGGTTTGGACTGTGCGCCGCGCTGTATGTGAGAGAGGAGGTGAGGTTCGAACGGCCGGGCGGCCAGCCGCCGCCACCACACCACGCTAACCGATGGCAAATGTTTCAGGTCGGAGCCTTTTACGGCCCGTAAAACAAAATGAGAGGGGCGGTGTGAACGGGGATGAGACAGAAGAGGGGCGGGGGGGGGGCAGACACTGGCTGGCCGCGAGCTAGAGAGCAAGAGAGAGAGAGAGAGAGAGAGAGAGAGAAAGAGTGAGGGGGACAGAACTGCGGCGGTCAGAAGTCATATTCAACAGGCGGACGAGCGTCTCGCAGAGATGGCGGAGGCGCAGTGGCACGCAGAGAGAGAGAGAGAAAGAGACACACTTCCTCCAGCGAGACAACGGCTGCCGCTCCTGCAACTACTGCCACCACCACCACTACTGCAAGCTCGCCGCCTCGCTCCCTAGCTCCCTCTCCCGCCGGGTCAAGGCTGCGTAGACAATCTTACGACGAGGCTTGGGGGAGATCGCGCGTCAAACAATAAACATTAAAATGCAAGGAATGAGGAGGACGCTGGAGTGGAGTGGCGGCAGCAGCAGCAGCGGTCCTGGAGAGCGAGGTCCTGGAGGAGGGCGTGATAAGGCGTCATGGCGGAGACACTTGAGTTGCCACTGCCAGCCGCCGCCCCTCCTCCCCTCCGCCGCTCTCATGGCCGCCGGCACGGCCCACATCTCGATGCATTTTACGTCCTTGAACTACGCTCTCTCGGTCTTTCTTCTCGCTCTCTTTCTTTTGTCTCTCTTCTTCCTTACCCCATATCTCCACATCTCTTTCTCTCTCTTTCTTTTACCAGCAGCCCGCATCGCCTGCTCAGATTGCTCCCCCAACTCCACCACTGCTACTGCCGCCGGAGGCTGCGCGGTCAGCGCGTGCAGCAGCAGCGGTCGACTGCCGGCGCGCCTGCAGACCACTGGGTAGGCAACCCGTCACGCGCGACAGCGGCGTGCCGTGCCTACCTTGCCGACCACAGGCGCTCTCGAATGGCAAGATGTGTCGAAACGGGGCAACTTTACTTGTGTTTGTTGATGATGAATTTTGGACTGCCTCCACCATTCCTACACGTTTGAAATAAGCACAACTGATTGTTTATTTACCAAAAACAAATAAAATTAAACGTCGTGGATTTCACAATAATTGCTACGTATGAGGATAATGTTGTAAAATCGCAACAATAAATTTTTAATAGCTCGTAATAGCGTCAGTCCGGGTTTTCTTTGTCAGTGCACATTTCACTGTGATGATTCCATTGTGTGTTGCGCGAAAGGTGGTGAAAACAACGCACTGCATTGATTAGGAACGAGGGTATTCGATGCCCCTCCGCGAGGACCAGGAATAATGAGAAAACAAAGCTGGGGTTTCACAGCAGCACAGCGGGCGGAGCTAGGACGTGAAAGGGTAAAAGTAAACACTCTACATAACTTTCTCTTTTTGTTGTGTTTTTTTAGTTGAAAAAATGTTAAGACTATGTAGGTGTCGTGTAACAGAAGACCTGGCGCACTTTCTACTGTCCTATGGGAGGAGGGGGCGGGGGTGTCGCTGCCAAAACTGATAATTATTTATGAAGCAGGAAAAAAGGGGGATACTTTGCAAAGTTTTCCAAGTTCTCAACACCTGCTACAGGCAGACGTATGAAGCGGAGGCGGAGCAGACGGGCCGCCAAGAAAAGAAACACAGTCTCTCTGACACCCAACCCAACAGAACACATCAAAGGATGATGGAAATTAGAACATAGTAAAACACATCAATTATTGCAAGGTGGGTCAAAAAAAAAGTGCTGTTTGGCACGGCAGTTAAAACAGTATGTTTCACAGCAAGTGCCCGTGTCAGCTGCCCACTGTGCGCGCACGGTAACACCCCGTCCTACAGACAAAGATTGTTCACAACAGAGAGCAACCGTGGAGGATCCAAGGCTAATAATGCGAAAGAAAAAGAAACTAGTCTCCCTCTCCCTCGCGGCGGCGATGAGCAGTAAGGGGCCGACACGACACTCCAGCCACACGTAATGCGCTGGTGTTCCTCTCTTATTATACTTTGTGATACGCGACGCGGCCCCACAGCGCCCCTCCATGGCAGCGCCATTATGCAGCAAAGCGGCGTCTAACAGCTGTTTTTTCCACTACTTTCATAGGGAATGCAAACTTTTGTTTTCCGGTAGGGCCGCGCCGAGCGGCGCAATGTAGGCCGGCTGCCGCGTGGGCGTAGGGGGCGCCGTGTCCTAGCGCGGGCGGGGCGGGCCGAGGTGTGGCGGGCCTAGGGTGGGGTGAGGCGGGGTGGGGCGGGGTGAGAGGAGGTGTGGCGGGGTGGGGTAGGGCGGGGAGCGGCATGGGCAGCGCGCGCGCCGACAAACTTTGCATTCCAAATCAGCCTAAACTGTGTTGTCGGTTGGCGCGCGGGACGGGCGGGAGGGGCCGGCGGGACGCGCTGCTATCAGCCACCTGGACGCCGCCGCCCGCTCCCTTATCTGTCCTCCCTCACGCACACGACCAGCGGCCCGGAACCACCTACACACACGCATACATACACACACACGCGCGCGCATTTACAAACCAACCAGTTCAGTCCCTCACACAACCTTCCGCTCGCGCCGTTGCTGATCATGTTACACTAAATTGTTGAAGTCGAAATAATTTCAATCAATTAATGTTTACGCGATACATTTGGCGATGTCATTAATAATGTTCGGAATGAACACCGACTCTGAAACAAGGTTCTCGCAGTAAGCCCACAGTTCTCGCTGTAACCGCAAACACTCTGGAATTACAAGTGTGCCACAAAATTTTCACAGACTTGAGGTGAGCAAATTGCTACCTTTCCAAGTGTATGCATTTTTATTCGCTCACCTACAAGTGTGTAAATATTTTGTCGCACACCTACAAGCTTGTGAATTTTTTCACACACCTGCACGTGTGTGACAGTCGTACAATTAAATTTTTAGAGCGGTTGTCTTGCAGATGAAGACATTTATTTATGGCTCAATAAAAATTCCAACCATTTCGACACAGATTTGTTTTGGTCACTCCCATTTACGACTACACGAACAGGGTTGCCAATCCACGCCGCCCTCTGCAGTAGGTAGGCGACCACAGCTCGATGTTGGAATGACGACAACGTTGTCGCTCGCGTGGTCCGCGGCGTGTGAGACTCACAATGACATATTTATGGTTGTAAAATTAAACTAGGCATGACAATCATCTTATTTCAAGACAATATATTTTTCCAACAGTGCACATACCCGACAACCCACATGATGTGACGTGCTGGCTCGCTGCCCTAAAGTTATGGACCGGCGCCGCATATAACCCCATGAAACATTCGTCGCGCTGTGGTTAGGAGAGGGGGAGGGGGCTACAGCAGGCCAAAGCAGCCGGCCAGCGGAGGGAGCTACTCAAGAGCGCAAAACATCACACACTCCATTTGAGTGGGGAGCGTATATACTATGCCGCGAGAGAGAGAGAGAGAGAGAGAGAGAGAGAGAGAGAGAGAGAGAGAGAGAG
>NW_026267183.1:554070-555187 GCF_000697945.3 Frankliniella occidentalis
CCCGCCACTCCAGAACCAGCGTCGGCAGGCCAAATGTTTGGCGGTCCGGTCGCACAAAAGCGAGGGGTCTCCAACTCGCATAATACTCAGTACACGGGACCCATAATACCTTCATAATATCTCATAGTACCCCATAATATTGGACATAATACTCCAAAATACCCACTTAATACCTCATAATACCCCATAATAGTCTATAATACTTCATTATATCACATAATATGTCATAATATGCCCAAATAAGTGCCATAATCGGCCATAATACCATAATACTCCGTACACAGCTAAGATGAGTTGGAGACCCCTCGCACAAAAGTAGGCAAAGTTTGGTGTACTTGGATACCAACCGCAGCCAGCAGCCCTCCCCGCTCCTCCCCCTCCTACTCCTCGTGCCCCTACACCCCACACACAAGTTGTCGGTGAAGCGCTTTCCACGTACTCGGGCGGCGAGCGGGGGCTCCGGCTGCAAGCGGTAGGGTCACAAGAGCGTGGGGGAGAGAAGCGCTTTCGCGCGCGCAAAGCGCCTTCATCGCATTACGCTCATTTTCCCAGGCCGCCCGTGTCTCTCGTCTAACGGCTGGGGCTGCCGGTGTGACTTTCACAAGTGGAGTTGGGCGCGGGCGAGGTCGGGAGGGGGTGGAGGTCGGGCAGCCGCCGCGCCGCCGGGTCGCCAATGCGAAAATGAGGTTGTAAACTCGCTTATATCCGAACCGGTCCTGCTTGGAGACGCGAGGCGGGGCGTGGGGGGCAACGCCGCCTGGGGTGGAGGGCGGAGAGTGGGCGGGGAGCAACGCCGTCTGGGGTGGAGGGCGGAGAGCGGCCGGGGAGCAACGCCAAGGGGCGGACTGGGGGGTCAAGTGCCTGACCGTGTAAATTTAGCTTGGAGGCCCCGGTGTAGTGTAGGTTGCCTACCTCACAGGGGCATGAACACTTGGCAAAATCTGAGGCGAGATCGGAGGACTCTTCCTCAAACATGGGAGTTCCTCAAAGTTTTCCCTTTTTCCTGAAAAAATTAAACATTGTTTTTACCGTGAGGGTGGGGAGCGGGCGGGGAGCAACGCCGCCTGGAGGTGGAGGGCGAAGAGCAGGCGGCAGGGAGCAACGCCGTCCGGGAGGG
>NW_026267183.1:562565-566929 GCF_000697945.3 Frankliniella occidentalis
GGGGGGGGGGCGGAAGCAATCAGCAGAAATGTAACGGCAGCTTAAATGCTCTTACTGCGAGTGAAAAGGGACAACATGTACTCTCTTGAAAAACAAAAAAACAAAAAAAAAACTAGGAGACGTAAAACTGGGCTTATTTGCCCCCCTCCCCCTTTCCCCCCCGACCTCTCCACAAAATAAAGAAAAAGTACGGTGAGTAAAAGCAAACAAATGGGAAATGCACGCGAAGATCAAGGACGACGGCCGGTCAATCGCGATCGCACACAGCCAATTTTCGCCCACTTGTCAGCGGACCACATTGTTTGATTTTTGTCTGCGCACACTGCGCACTTTTTATGTGGCGCGCGCTGTGGCGGGGATTTGTTCCCCACCCTCGCAATTACTTGACCGGGGCGCATCCGGCGGGCCTGGCCGGAAGGACCGCGAGGACAGAGGATGTCATGGCACGGCGACGCAGGCGGGCCAGCCCTTCCACAAAAAAAAAATAATAAGTATACTGCAAGAAGAGTAAGGAACCAGTATCCCTTTCTGTGTGTCTTTATACCCTAAAACACTCGCGAAGGTCGAGGTTGAGAACACAAACCGACACCCGACACAATCGATACTAATATCGATGAAAACAGCGCGTCGAGAACGAGGCGCTGGTGAAAGCCGTGCGTGGAGGGCAGGCGGTCGCCCCAGCCGCAGGGCCTTCCAAGAAAAGAGGGGTAAATACACGACGATCCCTCCGCCGCGCCGATTGGTTTCGCGCAGAGCTCGCTCAGCGATAAAATTGGAACAAATTAGCTGACTTGAGAACAGGTCGAGATATAGGAAAGACTGTGGTGGGGAAGTTCTCTCGCTCGGAGCGAAGCAACCGACGACGGTGGCAGGGGGTTGTGGAGAAAGGGCGTTATGGAGGGTTAGAGATAGGAGAGTAGGGAAAATGGAAGTGGGGGTGGGGGGGAGGAGAAAGTTCGGTAGGAAAGAGACTGCTATGTGCGCACTCTGGGCGTGCGGTAAGTGAAAGCGAACAGCGTCGTCATCATCTAAGTCTCAATAAAAGTCGCGCACGGCCAGCAAACAGACTGCAAGAGTACAAGGGGAAAGGGGGCGGGCGCCCGTTCTCTTACCTCGCCATAGCGCTGTGCAGCAGTGACAACTTTCTCGCACGGTAACGACTTAATCGGCAATAAACCCATACAGACGCAGAGAGGGTATAGCGGGGTAAGCCCCACTCAGCCTGCGAGTCGGTCAGCTGGGCGCGCAGAGGGTAGGTCCTCTCCCCGTCCCACTTCCGCAGCGCACACACAAACGCCCACCACCGTCAGGCAAGGTTTTTTCTTTATTTTTCTTTTATTTCTTTTATTTTTTGGCGCGCGCAGCGCACCTTTTCCACCGACCGTTCCGGATGACGGGATTGGTCATAATACGCAGGGAAAGCCATCCATAAAGTCGGCACAAAGCGGGCCATAACCAGCGAGCCGAGCCGAGCCGGGCCGAGCGCCGAGCCGAGCCAAACTGCCTGACCAGCCGGACCGATACGACATGATGCGCTTACGGCCCCTAATTTTTCAGTGAGGCCGCCATAGCTCCGGCCGCCCAGCCTCCGCCAGGGCCAGGCCTGTGTTATTGGATAATGGGCCTACCCGTGCAGAGCGCGGAGCAGAGCGGCCGGAGCCAGATTCCGTCCGGCCCAAATCGGGGATTAATATCCCATAAATTATTGCATGTAATAATTATTATCCGGCATGACGCGAGTCCGCGAGGAGATTTTAAACGGCCGGGATGTTACGGTAATGATAACGGCCAGTGTCCCGGCCCGGGCCAGGCGCGCCGCAGAAAATAAAGGAAAGATATTTAAATATTTTAAAGAAATGAGCGTAGCATTACGCCGGGTGCTCAGCTTTCGAGCAGACCGATGTATCTACCGCTACCGTCGGCACCACCCGCCAGGTGGCGACACTAGCCAAGTTCTCTCCGGAGCGCGGGCGCGAAGGGGGTCCGGACATAACCGACATAACCTCTCTCTCTCGGGTAATGCCAAGACGAAAGTGAGATAGAATTTCAACTCAAAAACGCCTCTGAATCTCCCGTCCTGTGTCGTCCGGACCCGGCAGAAGTCCGTTCGCTGTCTAATGCTCGCCGCCTAGGTCCCCAGCCGAAGCGAGAAAGGGTTTCGCAATCCACCCTAGTTTCACTTCACGAAACGAAGATGCAAACTAGGAACAGGCATCGTTTTGCTCCCTGCAGCGTACTAGTGTAGCATATAGGTACTCTGAGATTGGTCCGAGTCGGCTTTACCGCTCGGCGACCCTTCGCGGGGGAGCCTAAAGCCGTCGTCGACACATAACCTCTGTTCCGCTAACCTCAATAACGCGCTACTCACCACACCGGAGCTGCTGCTGTCGTTCCCGCAGGATGCGCTTTTGACGTGCTCGGCGACGGTCCATCACCGCCGTAATATGGGCATTGTTTGGCATGGCTAACACACGGACTTCGGTAAGACTGAGATCGCGGTGGGCTGGACACCACACAACAACACAAACACACTTGCGTTACGGGTAAATGAAAGGGAATGCCCAACACACGCACTCTCCGAGATACCAACCTACGCATAGCTAGTGTTACCAACTGACAAACTTAACACAGATGTTGCTTTGATTGCTTGCTTAGTGTGATATGAGAGGTTTAAAATTGCATACACAGACGACGGTGTCCGTCGCACTCAGAAAAAGATTACATGGGCAGCTAAAACATTTGCTATAAAATGGACAGCTAACTTTAGGAACTACGCAGCTAAAAGTTAGCGTGGTAGCTCCACCGGTTTGCTCTAGAGCTATTGTGTTAGTAGTGCAGATAACTTTTTGCTGTATAGCTTTGAAAATTAGCTGTCCACATACAGCTAATGTTTGGCTGCAAATGTAATTTCTTTTCTGAGTGCGGCGTCTCGCTCGTCACAACTTGCAGCCCCACTGTACACCCCCCCTTCCCTCCACCCATCACCACCGTGGGGCCGCCGGCCAGCTGTGCTCAGAGGGGCTGGCGGAGGGGGCAGACTGTACGAGAAACAGGAGAAACAGCTAGTGGACAGAAACTTGGATGGCAAGGTACAGCGGGGCCGACCCGATGTTCTCTATCTCTCCCACCTTTTGCCGTCTTCTCCCCCTTCGCTCTGACACTCACCTCTCCGCCACGCGCGCAGGCCCCGGAGCGAGGTCTCCTTCGCGGAACCCTCGACTTCCGTTTATAACGTCTGCTGACAGATGTTGGACGGACACGCCGCGCCGTACGCTGCCCACCGTGTGCACGCCCCTGCTTTCTCTACTTGCACCTTTTCCGGCACTAACCACAGGTGGGTCTGAGAGGGGACCGCAGGGCCTAAGTGCCGGTCGGAATAAAAAATATCTACCCCCCCCCCCCCGCTCTCCCTGCGCACGATGTTATCGTTTGGTGGAAATCAGAGTCAACGAGTCAACTCCACTCCAAAGTCTAAATGATTACTATGTGCACGCCAAAAGTTAAAGATCTTTCGTTGTGTTGTGCCTCCATAGTTTTTGGTTGATTTTGTTGTTGATTTTTTTACGAACACGAAGAACGCTGTAAATATGCTGCCAAAATTTTAAGGGTGCTTCTCGCCTAGTTCCTCTACTAAAGACACTGTATGCGGTGCCGAAACAACTAGCCCTTTCTACTGGCACTAATTTTACTAACGCCTTTGGACGGCACTCTGTGGCAACTTTTGTTTTCGCCAGTGTATGTACCCGTGCCGCCACCACCGCGCCGGCAACGAGCTCATGACGACCCTCTGGCCTGGCATGGCCCGGGGGCGGCGGGGGCGGCCAGGACCCCAGCCCGAGCCGCAAACACATGCGCTCCGTGTCTGCCAGAGCCGCAGCACATTCACATTTCGTCTGGTCCAAGAAACCGCACGGCTAGTGTTGGGAGGGCACCGTCGTGGGGGCGGAGGGAGGCGGGCGGGTCTCCGGGCGGGGCGGGCGTGAGAGCTGGATGCAGGAGGGAGGGTTGGCTGGGCGCCGCCGTCGACGTCGCATAGCCCCTCCGATCCCCTCAAAGTCATTTTTAAAAACATCGCACCGCCGTTTATAAATTTTCGATGTGCTTTTCTGTTCTTCAAACAGGTTTTCCGTCCAGTTTGCGTCGTCTGCAGCCGGCCCCCGCTAAGGATTCTGCGGGCGGGCTGCAGAGGTGCGGGTACGGGGTCGGAGCCGAGGCTAAGCCGCAAGAGCAAAAGCAAGGAGAGCGAGAGAAGGGTGGGGGGAGGGGGTGTGGCTGCGGAAGCGCATCGCGACGCTCGAACAAAAACGCTTCATTTTCTTGTTAACGACCTGGCTAGTGGGGTGGTCTGGTGCAGGGAGGGGTGG
>NW_026267183.1:567180-568975 GCF_000697945.3 Frankliniella occidentalis
TTCTTGTAGCTCAGATTCCCCCCCCCCCTTTCCCCTCACAGCCCTTTTGGCCCCACCGCGCGACCCCCCGGCGCGCTGCAATCCCGACCGACCCGATGGAGGCCGAGATTTGGAGTGCTTTTAATTAGAGGAGTGCGCAGCCGCTGCAGCTCCCCGCCCAACCGCCCGCCGCGCACCCCTTCCGCGTCCCTCCCCTCGAACCACTTCCGTCTCGAGGGTCAGCCGCGATTGAACTCGCCGATCCATAATGACGAGGCGACAGAGCAGCCCTTAGGGCTGGGGTGGGAGGGGGGCACTACCATCATTTGAGGGGGAAAAATTGGTGACTTGTGTGCGGAGGGGGAAAGGCAGGCAGAGAAATAAGGGGGGGGGGTATAGGAGGACGGTGGCGCTGAGAGGTGGGCCTGTGGCGTCTTGAGAAGCGCTTACAGCACCCGGCTGCGCTCGCAACGAAGAGGACGGCGGCGCCGGTGACCTTCACAAGGACTGTGCTGCTGCTGCTGCTGCTTGCTGGAGGGGGCGGACTCCCAGATTACAGGATGTTGATCTCCACGGGGGAGGAGCAGAGGGGACGCCTCCGGGTGGTCCTCACAGAGTGTCAGACGGAATAATTGAGGCCCGTGGCTAATGAAGCTGAAAGACGACCAAGTTGGAGCGGAAGACGAGGCAGACGAGGTCATCATATCGCACTACCCCCGACGGAGCCCGTCGACCTTCAGCCTCGGCCGCCCCCGCTGCTGCCACCCGGGGAGGGATTTGAAGGGGGGTAGGAGGGAGCGTCGGCCAAGCGTGTCCGAGCCCCCCGAGGGGTCCGGGGGGCGGTCCGGGGCGGTCCGGGGCGGTCCGGGCGGTCCGGGGCGGGGGAGCGAGGGCCCCTGCTGTGTGGCCCCAGCAGGCCGCCTGCCATGACTGCAGCGGCGGCGCGGCGAGGGGCCCTGGGGGAAATCTAGGATGGGGTAAGAGGGGAAGCCAGACTGCGAGTCAAAACCCCCGACCGGGACGTGTGTCAGAGGGCGTCACGGGCCGCCGCCTGCCCCGCGGCAGCAGCCATAGGGCCGCCGTCAAAGAAGCCATCTCCCCGCCATCGTCGGCTCGCACCAGGCCTGGTCCGGGCCCCCGTCAGCTACTACAACTGGCACGGCACATACACCTCCGTCCGTGGGTCTTCCTGCGAGGTGGCGCGGCCGTTACGGTTGGTTGTGCTAGCAAGCATCCCAACACGGCACCGCCGAGGTCCCAGAGCGCCCAGTAGCAGGTCCCCCGCCCTGCTCCCGGCCTCGCCACGGCCCCGCGGACCAGCTCAGCCCATTCGCGCCAGAGCAGCAGGCGTGGCGGCGGCGGTGGTCGTGGTCGGAACGACAGCATACGGCGCTGCTGCTGAGCTGGGCCGCATGCGCGGCGCTCCCATATTACACAGTCCTCTCGTGCTGTTTTATTCGTTTCCCGCGCGCTTGCTGCCGAGTGCGGCACGAGTGCGGCACCCCGGCACCCCCGCCCGGCCCGGCAGAAGGGCAGGGCGTTGCGGCCACCCGCCGTATAAACATGCACACAACAATGTGCCACGGCCGGGGCCGGTGCAGCAGCGGCGGCAGCAGCCCACCCCGCCCCGCCGGTCCCGCCAGGGCCAGGCACAGGCACGTGGATGAAACGGCGCCCGCAAACGGATATTGCCCCGATAAAACTGGCTGCTTGCTTCACTCACTCCCTTCCTCCGATTCCCTCCCCTTCCCTGTCCCCTTTCCTCCCTCCACCTCGCGCCCCTTTACACCAACTCCTTGAACGACCCCTCCCCCCC
>NW_026267183.1:570657-572499 GCF_000697945.3 Frankliniella occidentalis
AGCCCCGTCCTGGGGTGGGGTGGGGGGTGAGGTGGAGAATTGGGAATGAACTGCAATAGGCGTTAAGTGAAAATAAAAAACAGAAAAGAAAAACAAAACCAGGAGGTATCGGTATGTGCTGGGCCGCAGCTACGGTCCGCCGACACGCCAGCAGCGGGCCGCAGCCGCAACGCTCACGAGCCGCCCGCACGGGACATGCCGTGCGGGCGCGCACTCGTCACCTGCTGCACATACAGGAAACCTCGGAGAAAACACTTTTTCAATCGTCGCGTGACAAATTTTCATTTTGTTTTTAGAAAGTCGCCTTTTGCACACCAAGAAAAATGGGGCAGGGGCAACCATAAAATGATGTTTGAGACAATCTCCCAGAAAACAGAGCAAAAGTTTACCCTCTTAATTTCCTACGAAGAAAAATCTTTGTATCACAAAGATTGCAAAGATTGAGACTTGCAACTTACCAAACATTTTGAGCAGTACAAAGTAGCCACATTGTACTAAACTAAACGCAATGTACTAAACGCAGTTTCTTCGTTAGAGACATTTCTTTGTTTGGTACATAGTAAAAGAGTTATAAATAAAGCTTTTGAAACACTCAAAACTAGTGTAGGGTTTTGCATTGTATTGTAGCTTATGACTAGTTTATTATTTGGATGCGAGCGAGAAATGTTTAACTGTTAAAATTGAGCGTATAATTGTTTGATCCATAGACGTTTGATCCATAGACGTTTTATCCAAAGCGGTTATTCGTACAGTCGCCCAAATACCGCTATTTTTGTCCAGCGACAACCTCTTCACTGTGATCAAAATTCAAAATTCTGGCCACGGTGTTTGATGCGGAGAAGTTACAAAAATCAAACACCGTGGCCAGAATTTTGAGTTTTGATCACAATTAAACGTTTGTCGCTGGAAACTATAAGCGTGCGGCGTTGCCACATCGTTTGGATAAAAGGTCTATCGTAAGTCCATGTTACATCTCAAAAATTGCTTCAGTCATACCTGTTATTTTGTATTGCGCAACCCTTACTCACACCTGATAATATAGCTTTGAATAAGTTATTTTCAACACACACCCTTTTATCAATGGGTGGGTAAGACTGCAAAAACGCCTGACAAAATTTTAAAAATTTGTTCAGTTTTCGAAATGTTTGCGTTCTAGGCACCAGTTGCCTTGTCCTGCAGGTACAAACTTACTCGTGCGACATTACAATGGGATCAAGAGACGCAAGTTTCAATGGTAGAAGTACCTCCCTAACCTCACAGGTTGATATGGCAACAGCAGTTTATAACCTTTGGCTATCGAAAAACGATGATATATTCCACGGATAATGAAGCAAGACTTACGGGAGATGATTATTCCAGAACAGCTCCAACTGCCATCGAGTTGCTCCACACCAAAAATGTAATAAAAGTCGGATGATAAACGGAGTGATCTAGTCACCTGTGGAGGCGGCGCCATGATGACGGACGGACGCGTGACGAGACGAGACAGGAAGATATCCTTCAACTTCAACTTCAAAAAGGGTTATGACGACTGCTTGTTCATAGCGAACTGGAGCCACCCGTAACTCGGGTCACGCAGTCAGGCCTCAGTCGGCCCATCCCCTGCGTTCCAGCTAGTGCTGGTACGTCCGAGAGTTCACGCATCCGTCGCGCCCGCACCGTATTCACTGGTCGCCGTCTGCACTCTGTTTTAGCTCAGGCTGGTGCAAACGGTCCAAACTACGCTAGTCCCCATCGCCTAGCGGCGGTATGGGGGCGGGCTGCATCAACCTGCAGCGGATGAAATGTACTCAAATCACCGCCCGGTCGCCGCATACCCGCCCGTGGCGCGTTAGCCGTGAG
>NW_026267183.1:574324-579146 GCF_000697945.3 Frankliniella occidentalis
GGGGTGGAGTAGGGGTCGGGGTCGAGCAGGGTGCGTGGTTGGGGGTGGGAGCCCCACACGTGCACCTTGCAGCAGCACACCCCGTCTCACCCACACAGCGGCAGAGCCAACCCCACCCCTACCCCCCACCCGGGCTGGGGGAGTGCCCGGCGCTGTTCGCGCACTACCAGCTCAACTCCCGATGCCTTGACCCCCTCGCGTCCGCCGAAGCGCAGCTCACTGGGGAGGACGAGTGAGCTGGCGGGGCGGGGGTCATCCGAGACGCGGTATAAAGCAAACAACAAAAGAGGATCGGAAGTGGGGGGCTTGGGAAGATACCGGCCCAAACAGTGCCCTCCTCTCACGTAGTACCGCTTTACAAAGCAAACAAACCAAAAAATTGCACAGGCTGTGAAAACAAAAGGGTTAAGGGCGGGGCGAGCGTTCAACATCACAAGCGCAGGCACGACGAGAGTGTGCCGCGGAGGGAGCGAGGGAGAGGGAGAGAGGGAGGGAGGGAATAGAGAGAGAGCGAGAGAGCAGTGCAAAGTGACATAGGAGTGCAGCGAGCACAGAGAGAAGCGCAAGCGCCACACAGCACACCGCGCAGCACTCACCGCGCGCCCAGCCTCCACAAAGGGATTGAACAAGTAGGACGCGAGAACACGACTCGCCGGATGGAGGAGGAGCGAGTGCACTGCTGCTGTCAAAATCGCCACTACAAAGCCCCCCGCGCTTTGCGCCTCACGTACAAGCTAGGCGAGAAAAGCCTTTCTGTCTGCAATTGCACAGAGAGTGTTCATTCAATGCAGCTTACAGAGCATTTCATGGAGGTAGATTGGCAAAGCCTTTTCTTTGCAATAGCGAAAGCTTTTCTTTGCAATCAATCTCACTGTAAAGCATTATTTCTTGGCGCTCCACTAGGGTAATCGGTCATCGATAGAAGTAAACAGTTTCGGCTTCCCGCGGAAGTTATTTCACTACTCTCTCACTCTCGCTCTCTTTCTCTCCCACCACACACACACACTCACTCACTCACACAGCAGCGTGGACAATGAAGTAAAGCAATTAAGGGCTCGGTCTACTTGCCTGCCGGCAGCTGGGCGGGACGGGGCGGGCGCGCCGGCCAAGCCGACCGGGGCCGGGCGCCTGGCCTTAGGCCCCCGCGGGCATTTGCTCCTCTTCTCCAAGGCCGGGGCGGAGCGGGGTGGGGCGGGGTGGGGCGGGCCGAGGACAGGGTGCAGCGGCTGCCTTGTGAGTTCCAAACTAGCTGCTCCCTCTCAGCTCCCACTTGTTCCTGCGCTCCTTCGAACAGCCAAAAGTGGCGTGTGAAAGGTGTGTGAAAAGACACACGGAGCGGAGATAGAAAAGACGCAAATAGACAAAAAAAATATATCTTTTCCCCTCTCGTCATTGCTTTCTGCCGCTGCGATCTGGTGCTCAAATCGGCCGCCTTAAGGAGCATAGCGACTCGGCGCGCACGGTCCATTGGGCACCCAATCGAGCGCCAGCAGTGTGCGACCAGAGTATGGAGGGTCTTTACCTGGGGGGCAGTTCCTCCTTGATATCGCTTCAGCTCCATCCCTAACTCTACCGAGACGGAGTGGTCGAAAGTCTCTTCATCTTCACCTACAAGCCAAGCCAAAAGAGGGGCGACTGCTTCCCAGAAAACGGTTGGATAACGGGAAAGTCCAATTCAAAATTTCTTGTAATTGCTACAAGAGTGCCGCTGTGAAATATAATCTTCTGGATTTATGACATATCTTGTAATAAATTCACGACAGCCCATTATTGATCGTCAGAGAATTCCAAGTCGATACGTAGTGCTTGTAAATTTACGACACCGCTTGTGAAAAATTCTCCTGTAAAACCTACAACCATGTTTTATTTCTGGTTGGTTATACTGTGCCGCGGTACAGAGTACGCCGCACTGCACAGTGTACCCAGAAGCAAACTGAGATACTGTGAAGAGGGGGTCTCCCCACCCTTCTACCTAGAAAGACCCGGACCCGGAGAGGAGTCTCTCTCCCCCTCCTCGCCGACACCCGCCATTGCTTTATATGTTTATAAACTTCCCCCACGGGCTGGACGCGTAGCGTGCCTTGGCGTCTGGCGTGCACCGCACCTGTAACTCACTCAAAATAAATCTTCGCGCCAGGCGATAAAACGAACTGACACGAAGATGCCCCCCCCCCCCCTCCTCCATTTCTCACTCTTTTACTCGAACGCCACCACAGTCGCGGCTTAAATCACCCCCCTCCCCCCACCCCACCACCTCGACCACCACCACCACTTCTCCCACTGGGATGCAACCCCGGCGGCGATGGGCGACGGCTGGGCCGGCCAGCTGGGTGTCAAGGGGGAGGAGTGAAACGGGAGGAGAGGGGCGCGGGCGTTCGGGCGCAGGGTCGGGGTGAGAAGAGCATTAGAGGAGGGAAAAGATATCCTCGCCAAACCGAACGTATGTGTTGACATATGACTATGACTTGCAAGAATTTGTTTGTTGCAGGTTCGAATAATTTTGCTGGGATGACCGAAATTTTGTAAACTGCTTTTAAACCTCGCTGGGGGGAGCAAAGTTTTTGCCTCCTCGTAAAATTATTCGCACCCAGAACAAACGGGAGTTTACTCCAATGTCTAAGTTAAAAAAAAAAAAGAAAAAAGAAATAGCCCACAGGGCTAAGAAATAGACAGTCCCCCCGATCAGGCCTGCCTCACGCGGGGAGGGGGAAGCGGTGCGGAGGAGCGTCAGCGCCTGGCCTGGCTTTGCCCAAAACGCGCCCGCCCGCCACACACTCGAGGCCCCCAGAGTGAGGAAGGGGAGGGGACTTTACCCTCTGGTAGAGACAGTCTTTTGGGGGGACTGTCTAAAATTACGTTCGTTGTGGTGACGGTTTCTTATTCTCTGTTCGTCTTGGCCAGACGGACCTAATTCTGTTTCTCCTCGCACCACCCTCACCGCGTCCAGCAGCGGGTGTTCGCCTGCCCCCGCGTGGTGCGGCTGCGGCGGAGCGACGGGACGGAAATGGCGCAGAGGGTCGCGCGGTCGGTAGTATGATCGATCTGGCCGGGACCCAAACGCGTCCATCTCCAGTGGATCCGATCGACATCCATTTTCTCTTTTCTCGCGCCTGCGCCCACGGCCACAGCGGCCTTGCGACCGGTCACAGAGGCGATGATGCGCGTCGTCGGAAGGACATATGCTATCGAAGCAAGCGACTTTCCCGCCCGAGGGTACACATTCTCAGAAAATGGTTTCCTCGATTCAAAGTCAAATCGATTACAACAGTAGGAAGAAGAAAAATCGGAGTAGTTGTGCAGGCAATTCATAATTTCGATAAAATTGATAACTTTTCCCTGAATTCAAAGGAAAATTTTCGATACAATCAAAATTTCGTTTGGATCAAAGTTGTTACAATTTTCTCAGTGTGCACTGGAAAATGAAGACGTTCAGTCGTCGCACCTTTACGTCTTTTCATAGTGCCTACGCAGAGGCATCAAACTCAAAATTTATGCAACAACCCTGAAAAGGTGTGACACTTTTGTTTTTTCCAGTGTTGCCATACGCGTCGCCTCGGTTCCAGGTGGCATCGGATACCTTTTGGGTAGGAAAAGGAAAAGGTATATGGAAAACATGGATGTCACATTCGGCCGATGGAAACCACTAAGAGGAAAGGAGGGGCGGGGAACAGGTGCGCGGCGGTTTCCTTATTCCAGCGAGACGAGCAGACACACAAGATATGACAAAGCCAGAGGAGCGGGCCTTTAGGGAGCTCGCTCCCCGCGCCGCCCCCGTGCCGCGCCCGCGTGTCCTCTGGGCAAGCAGTCAGAAGCGGAAAGAAGAGAAAGATTTAAAAGGTCTGCGAAAGCAGCCGTGTCGGGAATAGGGGGCAGAGAGAGAGAGAGAGAGAGAGAGAAAGAGAGAGGGGGTTGGGAGGTGCGCTGTGCGCTGCAGCTCTGCGGGTTTAGGGCGCCATAAGTAATGCATGGAGCGGGATGGCCAACTGTTCCCGACACTCTTCTCACGACGCGCCCGGGCGGCACCGAGACCACCGGCTCGGCCGGAGGGCCGAAGGGCCGGGGTCTGCTTCGACCGCGCGGCCGAGCCGTTCCAATACTCATTAGCACCCCGACCAGAGGGGCCGGACAGAATCACCCTCGCTTCTAAAGTGAGTGGAGTTATAGTATTTTCCACGACGACACTGTCATTATTGGGCGTCGAGGAGGGCTGACGTTGGTGATAGGGCATTTATGAACGGGGGCTATGATGAAGTTACCTTGTTACCTTTACAGGGATACTTTTGTTATACCTTCCTTCCCCATAAAAACACGGACGGACAAGGGTGCGGTGTCCCGCCTCTGTACTGCAGGCTCGAACTTCTAGGGTCTCATCGCCGGTTGCGAACATGGCGAAGTTCAGCCTCGGCAAGCTCCCAGAGCGCCTAGTAGATAGGCAACATCTTGCCTTCAGTGCAGGCTTGTGCTGCAGGGTGGCCTACCCTAGGTCTCGCAGGCGCCCAGTCTCCGCCGTGATTTGACGGATGAACACGGAGAGAAACACGGAAGAAAACGGACGTGTTTCATCGGCACTCGGCTCTGAAAAGCGACGGGGAGTGAGGAGGAGGAGGACGGTCCGAAGGGGCTGTGTGCATCTCCTCTCGTCCACGTTGCCCGAGTTTCAGGAGCGAGAAGCGCTTCTTGCTGAAGGCTTGCCGCGGAACGCCATACCGCGTCGCCATCCCCGCCACGGCGGACCTTCGAGAAGGAGGCGGTCCTCCTTTGGATTAATTATAGCCCCGTAAGGAGGGCCGGGCTGAGCGGGGCTGAGCCAGTCGGGGGGGGG
>NW_026267183.1:586391-587967 GCF_000697945.3 Frankliniella occidentalis
CTTATTGTTGTGAAAAAAAAACACTCGATAAAGTTATCCCATTGAATAATCATGTCAAAGGCAGTTTTCAAGTAATAAAATTTCATTGATTAATCAAAATAAATATAAATGGCAATTTCCACAAATAAATTTCCTTGGACATGTGAAATAATTTGTTTTTCGATATAGAATCCAATAACCTCTTTATCAGCACAGTGCACTGCTAGGCCAACAATATAATGCGTTGAGGGACTGCCTGACCGTCAGGGAGCGTCTATACGGTGGTGGCCCCACAGGGACCCTCGCCCTCTCCTCTCTCCTCCCTCCACAGCAGACACGAACACGCACCGCCGAACACGCACAGCACACTGGGCGCGGGAGGCGTGGAGGCACTCCCCCCTTGCAGCAGCTCTGAAAATGCATGCAACAGTGGGTGGTGGAGCAGTGGGGCAGTGGAGTAGCCTATGGGCCACTGTCAATAGAACTGCGAACCAAATGTTCCATACTGTCTCTAGAGGAATGACAAACTTTGGCAGTTAACAAATCGCATGCCAAAAATATTGGCGAGCAAAGCGGCCGCGGCGTGTAGAGAGAGTTTTCAGTCACCTTGGTGCGAGGCTAGAGGAGACAACAAGTCGAGAAGAGAGGCGGTGGGGTCTGGGGAGCGGGTGGAGAGTGGCGGGAGCAGCACCATGGGCAGGCATTGTGGCCCCCAGCCGATAGTGCGCCTCGGTCTTCATCACGGGGATTAGAGGCGATTTGTCATGCAGACGCGAGGGGGGGGGAGGACAGGCGGGGAGGGGGTAGATCAGCGCCGCACCAGTCTATACCTCGCCCTGTGGGTCCGCCGAGCGTTTATCGCGTATAGTTTACGAAAATGCCCCCCCCCCCTCCCCTCCATTCCACCTCCACCCTCCACCCTGCCCCTCCACTCGCGAGTGGGAGTGGTGGTGGTGGTGGTAATAGTAGGAGTAGCAGTAGTGGTAATGGAGTGGGGAAGAGGGGTGGTGGTGGGGCTCGCGGTTTGCGAGGCGTCGTCGCTCCGCGGATGAAGTACGAACGGCGGTCCATTTCGGTCATTATTTCCCCTCCTCGCGCCGGAAACAGAACCCCCCGCCACCGCGGCGGACCCGCGCAAACTCAAATTATCATCCCGGTTTTGTATCGGTACGGATCGGGTATGAGACTCACGTGACATTCGCGTCGATACAACTGGCTCTGTGTGTGTATTATCTCTCCATCTGACTCTTCCCCTCCCCCCTCTCTCTCCCTCACGCACGCACACGCACGCACACGCACGCACACACACACACACACCTACACACCTACACACAAAACCCGCGCGCGCGCGAGCGAACGATTTAGTAATAAATCGTGTGCGACTTGAAACGGACAAAGTGCCGGTGAATGGGCGAAAGGAAAAGAGGGGAGGGTGGAGGGAGAGTGGTTGTGGCGGAGGGGGGGGGGAGGGGTATAGGACGGTAAGCGTAGAAAGGGGTGGCAGCGGGCAACCCTAACCATAGACGGAGTGGAAATCCATTGCTTTGACCGGCCGAAAAGTCTCTCGCCCGTGGGGGAGGGGGCGGGGGGCAACACC
>NW_026267183.1:588017-588894 GCF_000697945.3 Frankliniella occidentalis
CACCCGACCCCTTCGTGCCTCCTCCACTCGGGTGTCGCCCTTTTGGTGCCCTTTGAACCGGCTCAGCGGGGCGGGCACGGCGACCAGCTGGCCGGGCCCTCGCAGGGCCGACCGACCACCGGGCAAAGCGAACCGGGCGGGCACATGGACGCCACTGTGTCGCTCTCGTGCAAAACGACAATCCTCGTGCATGCTGCTAAAAATTGGGCTGGGGACACAACTGTAAACACTCTTATTCAAACCTTTAAAAAACAAAACAAAAAAAAAAGAAAAAGGTGAAAGTACAAATGTCACTACCCCCAAATTCCTGACAGTGATATTGAAAAAAAATCATGAGTTTAAAAAAGAAATAAGTAGTACGATCAGACTTTATCATTACAGAAAGTAGACGATAGAATTGAAGGCGGTGGCGGACGGGTACGGATGGGTAGACGGCCATTAAGGCGAGGGGAAATGACAGAGCGACTGAGAATTGAGTCGTCAGAAAAATCACTCGAGGCTATTTCTTTTTCGCGAGCGAGCGAGCAGCGCAGCGCAGAGCAGCGCGGCCGGGCCGGGTGCAGCGAGCGTCCGGCCGGGGCGGGCGGCCGGGCAGCGAGAGGGAAAGAGAGATTACGGCGATATCTCGGTGTCATCCAGCTCGGTGTGGTGCGCTGGGCGGGGCGGGGCGGGGCGTCATCCGTTTCCTCCGCTGCACCGGGCGCGCCAGAGCGGCGCGCAAAAGAGGCGCCCCCTGCGCCCCCGCGCGCTCACCGTTCTTTTTCGCGGCCCTCCCCCGCGCCCCCGCCACGCCACCGAGCCGTGATAAATTTCCGGCCGCGCTCAACCAGAGAGTGATGAAGGACGGGGGAGGCCAGGAGTGAGTACGGTTGGGGGG
>NW_026267183.1:589184-589610 GCF_000697945.3 Frankliniella occidentalis
GGGGGGATGCAACGGCTGCATAATGCGTTTTTAAGCATAATGGCCCTGCATAAGTCTCGGGCAGGCAAGCACTGGGCCCCCCGGCCTGGGAGCAGGGCAGTGTGGCGCGACCGGACGCCATTCTCTGACGGGGTGGCGCGGGGTGGAGAAGGCCGTCATGGTGGTGGGGGAAACAAAAAGAACTCGCGGCACCCCACGTCCATGATATCGATAGGAAGGTGATGGAAGCAGCGGACGATAACGACTCGGATCGCTCCTAATTTCCTAATTAGGTTCTCTTTACTGCTGCTACTTGCTGCTGCTGCTCACGATAGATGAATCGCCCGCCACACCAACCACAGCCTGGCGTGCAGGTGCTGCTATAGGCCGCGCTTCGCGATCCGCCATGGCACCATACACCGCACCACCGCCCAACCCCGCCCCACC
>NW_026267183.1:590065-592661 GCF_000697945.3 Frankliniella occidentalis
CCCCCCCACACACACACCGGCACAAAAGCGTGTGGAGGGACGGGGGCACAGCAGTGCGAGGGAGACAGCGGCGTACAGGTAAGGGCGTACAGCGTGTCACCCCCCGCAGGTTTATCACAAGGCTGCCGTTTCGATGATGAGGAGCAGAGGAAAGTCGTGAACCGCAATCGAACCCCAATCTCGTTGCGATAGGGAGGGTGAATTTCGGCTGTCGCCGGGCCATATAGAGGACAACGAAGAGGAGCATCTATGGAGTATCGTGTAGGTGGGTTGCAGAGCACTAAAAAAATAAATAGCCAAAATGAAAGACGCAAGAAAGGGAAATTTAAAAAATCGCTCCACATATGCGCACACGAGTGCACATGTAATATAAAAACGATAATCTAAACACATGGACACAGCGTTTGTGTTTTGTGTTTTTTTTTTGTATTTTGTTATAAAAATCTTGAAAGGTGTAAACCGTCCTTTTTTTGTTGAGTCTCTGGCGCCTTCCCCAGATATGACATGGCCCCCGGGAGGCGCGGGGGCCGAGACTGCCGGGCTCTGTCAAGGCGGCCTCGCGTCCGCTGCCGTCCTCGTCCCTCTCCGGACCGCCCAGTGTTGATGCATTATTCGGAACGGCAACGGCCGTCCAGGCTTAGGCATTTAAAATGTATAACACTCGCGCGTAGCCTACGCCCTCTCTCTCTCTCTCTCTCTCTCTCTCTCTCTCTCTCTCTCTCTCTCTCTCTCCCCGTCCCTCCCTCCCTCACACATACACATACACACACCCAGTACGCGCGCCATCGCGTAGTCACGTCTCTAGTTGACTAATACATTTGACTAACGTGCTTTGCGCTCGCAAGCGGCTAAATTACCCAGTCCAACTTTCGTCCTACTCCTGCTCCTCCTCCTCCCCCCTCATCTCCCCTTTCTCCTCCCCTCAAACATGTCAAGAGAAATCCGCCAGAGCGCAACTCAGTGGCAGCAGGAAAAGAGGATTTTGGGATGGGAGAGGAGCCGGAAGGGCGCATGCAGTGCTCTGCCGACTGCCGCCTCCAGGCCTCTTCTTCTAGGCCACCTCCAGGACGCCTCCAGGCCCAACCAGAGCGGTAAGAAGTCGAAACTTGCGTTGTATGTATAGCGTGGGTGTAATGGGGTTCTGAAAAAAATAACAACTACGATAAACTACAACTAGTTGACCTTGTACTCGTAATTGACAGCTTAAAACTGCAAATGCGTATCACTCACCATGCTCCAACTTAAAATACAAACACACTTTTTGCTAAAAATTTAAGTTTCAAACAGATGTTTAATTCTGTTTTTGTGCGTGTGTGTTTTTTTAATGAGGGTGGACTGCTGGATGGTGCCCTTCAAAGCGCACCCCCCGTCACGTACCCGCGACGAGAAAACACTGCACATCCAGTCAGCTCTTCGTCAAACCACAGAGCTGTTCGCGCGTGAGCGTGGCGTGCGTCCAGGAGAAGGCTGCACACGGGACACGGGTCGCTCAGCAGGGCGGGCCGCCGGCTGCGCACAGCTGCTTGGCGGGTTGGCCTACCCGGTGAGTTGCAGGCGCCATCATAAAGGTTTTGCCTTTGCTTCGGAATAAAAAAAAAACGTCCATCGTGGATGCCTCTTTTACAAAACCCCGCTGCTGGTCGCAGTGCTCGAAAAACAATGATGTCAAGTCACACCTTTGAAGGAGTGCGAAAGACAATTTGACTTGAAGAGCCATAAATGTGCTATACCAAAATTAGTGTCTTTAGAGAGTTTGAACGCTTTTGTAAATACGAACTCTGTAGCACATTTTCATGGTGCGACTTAGCACCTTTGTCTGTGTTCGAGTGAAGAGAACGGGGGCCACGTGGGGTCCGACAGCGTATACCCCGTTAAGCGTGTCGGAGAAAGGGGGGTGGAGGGGGCGGAGCTCGAAGGAAGCCCCATGGCTCCCGCCTGACGTGACGTGGCATGAGTAGCACGGGGATCAGCTTGTTGGGCCGAGCGCCGGGTTGTTCTTTTACATTTTTTATCATTTCCTTTTTCAGAAAGAGAGGATTTCACCGAGAAGCATAGCAAACGTTCATTCCAGACAGTAGCGCGGCGACTACTGGACATGACCCACACTTCGCAAAAGTGAGAGTTTGAAGTGAAATTTGCTGTTGAGCAATAATGCTCTTTCCGCAAAATTAATTCGCATTTTTTTTTTCAAATCACTTCGTGATTTATTGGTCACAATATGCGAGTGTGTGGTAGTGTAATCCCCCCCCCCCCAATTTCTGGTGTGCGCTAGTGCTCTGGTGTGTTTTGATACCGCGTCCCTTCTCGCTTCATAGCAGTAGGTATTTGTGTCCATCGTGATCGACACAAAATAATTAGAACGTTTTGTTTTTCAACAACGCGTAAAAGTAAACGAGAGGTTTTTATTATGGAATTCACATTATTCTCTCTCTCTCTCCCTCCCCCAGCTCATTCCCGCTCCGCTACCCGCCGAAGTACTTCACCACCGGCATGCCATCCCAGTAATGAACACCAACAGCACACCAGAACACGCTGGCCGTACTCCACTACTTGGCTAACAGGTACATTTTTTTCCAGTATAAAAAATATATTTTTA
>NW_026267183.1:597561-602371 GCF_000697945.3 Frankliniella occidentalis
CCCCCCGCCCCTTCTACTCCCTCCTCGGAATCCTCTTCCTCTTCCGTCCAGCGGAGCAGCAGGAGTATATCGAAGTGGAGTCGCGGGTGGTGACGGCGGAAGCGGCCCGTCTATTTATTTGCGCCCCCCGCGTTCCTCTTCTCACGAGTGGTGTACAATTGACAAATATACTTTCTTCTTCCAAAGAGATGGCGCGGCAGAGAGTGCTTTTTTTGGTTCTCGCGGACGCGTACCTGCATGTGGCGCACCGCACCGCACACACGTAGAGGGCACGACCATCATCGATAATTTCATCTCGGTAAAACAAGCCACCAAAATAAAAAAACTAAGATGGTTTTAAAGCCAAATTTTGGGGTACGATTAGGATCGAGTATGGGCGGGCGGTGGTGTGGTGTGGGCGAGCCAGTAGTGCCGAGCGCGGCAGCGGGCAGCGCCAGACAGGAGAGCGCCTGTGGCGGGGCGGTTAGGCACGCCCGCCCGACAGCGAGGAGCGCGCGCGGCCTACGCCCCGGGCGGCCTCTAGGGGGAGAGACTCGGGGAGAGAAAGGGGGGAGCCCGGAGCCACTCCGCGCCGAACTGGACTCATCATGTTTCTGGAGAGCAGCAGCAGCAGCAGCAAGTTGCACGGCCAAAACCAGCGGCGGCGGCTCCCTTCTTTGGGCGTGGCGGCCCCCCGGTGCGCCCGGCGCCCCTCATTTGCAAAACAAAGTGAGAAGAGAGGGGGGGATGGGGAGCAAAACGATTCCGAGAGACAGACGCACGGAAAGTCGGTAAAATAGGGTGCGAACCGAGTGCGCGCGAGCCGCTGCTGGCGGGGGCCAACTATCCTTGGGGGGCGGGGCGCGGGTATGGTCAGGTCAGCTCTGCGGGGCTGCTGCCTGCTATAGCGCGGCGCGCGCGGCGCCCGTAAAAGGAACTCTTTGTTGTTTGTATTTTATTTTTGTTTTTTTACAGTCATACGGGTGGGCAGGCTGCCTGTGGCACATGTAATGCGTTGGTAATGGCCGCGGCGGGAGCGCAGGAGGTCCCCCCGCCCCGCCCAGCGTGTGTCCGCCTGCACGGAGGCAGCGAAGGATGGGGGAATTAAAAACATATTCAGAGGGGAAAAATTTAACAGTCATTGATAAACATAGTTTGCTAGCGCCCCTCCCCCCCCCCTAATCAATAAAACTGTCAAGTTTTGAAATATAATTTTCCCTATGTTTCATTAAAAAAAAAAAAAAAAAAAACAAGATTAGTTTCTTTTATGAAATTGAAAATTTCCCGTCGCAATTCGCAATGCGTATTATTTAGTTTAATAACTACGACTTTCATATCCCTTTCATTGCGATTGAAATAAAAGCCTTATTATGGCGAGACGGTTGAACCTCTCGCCCAGTCTATTGGACATGCTGGATGCTGGGTAAGTGGAAGATTACCAAACCGAGAGGAGGCGCCGTCTCGAGAAACGCTACCGAACGCTACCGTCGGTTTGTGACGCCCCCCTACCCCTCCCCATCCACTTTTCATGCTCCGCCTTTTTTTTAACCAGCCATAGTTGTAAATGTACGGCTTTCGCCGCGGCGTCAGTAATCAGCACGTTGAGCCAACAAAAAATCGTGGGGAAAATAGGAAAATAAAATGGCAATAGACTGCCGAAAGCGTACGGGGGGTCGAGCCGAGACGACGGAGACGAGGGGGAGCGTCAGCGAGAGGGTAGGGGGGTAGGGGTGCGCGCGAGGGTAAGACCATTTATCCCGGCACTCTGACACGGGGACATGAGGTTTAAGACAAGTGATAAACGCCAGCGTGCCTGGAATTGAGATGCGCCCCCCACACTGCTGCTCTCCACTCCTCCACGCCCCACCAGTCAGCCCAGCCCAGCCTCGCAGCCAGAGCGGAGCCAGCGCAAGAGCACGGGCGCGACAAGGACTCGTCTGCAAGCAGGAAGTGTCGGGCCATAATCCTAAGTGGGCTAACATATACACACGCGGGCTCACCTGCTCTCTTTCTCTCTCACACACACACAAACACACTCACGCACTCACACATTCGCGCGCACACGAGAGAGAGAGACACAGTGTGAAACACACGCTGCGCGACAAACTTTTCACACCGCGCTGTGATATTCGCATCATTTATTGTTTTCGTCGCCGCCGCCGCCGCCGGAGTTGAGGAAGGCAGCGACGCGGAGGCGGCACACGCCAAGTCCGGCTCGATCTCAACAGTCGCTCGCAACTCTCGCGTTCGTGCCATCCTTGTAGTTTCTCAGGAGGCGCGGAGCACGCGGCCGTCCCCGGCAGGGCACCCCACTCTCAACGCTCTCTTGCTCGCCCTCTCGCTCGCTCTCTCGCTACCAGACCAAGCCTCCCGGCCTTACAATCTGTCTCCTTCTCTGTCCAACCCCCCCTCCCCCCTCTCCCCCGTCTCTCTATGTTTCGAAGTTTCGTGTCCACATGAAGTGTACAGAATTTGTGCCGAGCGCTCACGAGGGGAGAGTTGTATTGGGCCGAAATGAGCGATGTTCCTCTATTTCCACACCTCGTTTGGCGATCCTGCCAAAAGTTTCTGGAGCAACCAGCGGCCACGACACACGATATGTTGGACGTTGTTCGCTGAGGAGGCAAGAACAGAGTTGAAGGGGCGTACCTGCGCGTAGCGGTCCACCACGCCCTCGCCAAGGTTGAGATCGGTGCCCGCGGTGCAGTTCTCGCCGAGCAGGTGCTGCGATTCGACGATGCGCAGGAACCGGGTCACGATGTCCACGTGGCCCTTCTTGGGCATCTCGAAGTCCTCCACTTCCATCACACCTTCCTGCGTTGTATCCTGGACGGAGTCCACCGTGTCCTGGAAGTCGTCCTGAGAGCCCTGCGTCGCCTCCGGCGCACCGTCCAGCGTGAAGTGATCGTCGTGTTTGCCGAGGCGTGCGCCCCCATCACCGTCCTCCTCCTCCAGCACTAGCACCGGCACGTCGTTGTCCTCGGGGCTGAGGGTGACATCATCGTCCTCTCGAATCAGCACGATCCCGTCCGCGTCCTCGTCCCACAGCCCCGACAACTTGGCCGCCTCGATGTTAGCCGAGGCCGGCGAGGTGGCCACCACCCCCACCTTGTTGAGGTCCCGGCCCTGCGCGCGGCGCAGCTGCTGCACGGTGCGGCTCATGTCCCAGGGGCCGATGAGCGACTCGGGCCGCGCGGTAGAGGCCGATAGGCCGCCCGGCCCCGGCAGGCGGCGCCCGCTTTTACTCAGAGCGTGTTCGATCTCCATCAGCACCGACTTGGCCTCGGACACGATGGGGTGCATCGTCACGTCCTCCTGCTTGACGCTGCGCGTCGTCAGCACCCTGGCGCCGGCGCCCGCGTCCTGCTGCAGCTGCTCCAAGTCCCACAGGCCGAGGCCGTGCTGCGCGCCGTGGTGGCCGTGGAGGCCGGTGCGGTGGCGGGCCCGGCGCCCCGCCCTGGCGCCGTGCCGGTGGTGGTGCCTGATCGCCGGCGCGGGCGAGGCCGTCGCGCGCACCAGGACCTGGTAAGGGCTGATGAGGACCTCCTCCACGCCGGCGTCCTCGGCGCGCTCCCCGGCGCCGTAGCGCGCCACGGCCAGGAGGGCCAGCCACGCCACGCACTTCATGTCGGAGCCGCACTCCGCATGGCACTACCCCGCGGCCATATGCGAGCGCAAGCACGCGCGGCTGAGCCGGCTGAGGGGAGGGCACGGGGAGCAGGCGCGCGCCGAACAGCCCCGCTCGCTGCGGCGGCCGCTGACACACTGGCGGCGCCCAGCCCAGAGCGCGCCCACCCGGTGGTGGCGCCGCGGAGTCTAGGCGGGACAACCCCCGCCCGACACGGTCCTCCCCCTCCCTCTCCTCTCCCCGGCCCGCGCCTGGAGAGACGACGCGTCGGGGGTCCAGTCCGAACAAGCCAGCCAGCCCCGACACTGGAGCACTCACTCCAGTGCCCCAACAGGACAAAATGTTTCAAGTGCAGTTTAGATATTTCTCAAAAACGTTATTCTTGTCGCAAAAAATGAGGCAACTTTCACCCCGCCCCAAAAAATGAAGGGGCGTAAAACGGTGTTTTCAAGGTTGCGCGTGACTTCATTTTTCTTTTTCTTTTTTCTTTTTGATTTTTGGCAGTTAGCGAGGAGTTTTGAAAAGTGTTAGTGACAGAACGCAAAACTGTACAAGAGGTTTAAGAACATACAACCTTAAATGAACAACAACCAATAAACAGAGTTTCCATTTTTAATAAACTTTTGATAAAATTAATGAAAAATTCATGTGCAATCAATAATAATTCCAGCTGTAAGGACATACAGGTACCTTAATTCTTAAAACAAAATAAATTAATTAAATTTGAGGAGACAAATTCAACACATTTTGGCAATTGGATAAAACTTGACACAAATATTTACAGGGAAGTAACTTCTGACCAATAATTATCTTCTCTGCACTTAAATAAGTGACCGAGAAAGAGAAAGCAGTCTTGAGTTATCTATCTAGTATTATCTTATCACTTCGCCGGCCCGGGTGCTGGAGCTGCAGGGCGGCGACGAGGAGCTGCCGCCGCTGGGGCTACCACGACCGGAGGAGCAGCTGCACGAGGAGCGACTGGACGGCGACGAGCTGCCCCAGCTGGGGGTGCGGCCGCAGCAGCCGGGGGTGCAGCCGCACGAGGAGCAGCCGCACGGCGACGAGCTGCCGCAGGTGGGGCTGCGGCCGCCGCAGTCGGGTGGGCAGCTGCACGAGGAGCAGCTGCAGGGCGACGAGCTGCGGCAGGTGGGGGTGCGGCCGCCGCAGCTGGGGGAGCAGCTGCTGGGCGACGAGCTGCACGAG
>NW_026267183.1:602421-603713 GCF_000697945.3 Frankliniella occidentalis
GGGGGATGCAGAGCGAGGGTGGCGAGAGGGGGGGAGGAGGCGAGTGCTAATTTCTTTCTGTTACGGCAGGTCGAGGTCTCCCCCCTTCATCCCGCGCGCGGAGCCTATCGCGAGAGCCTCCAAGACCGACCTACCGACCCGCCCACCCCGCGGACACACTGCTCGCGGGGCTCACAGCGCGACGGCGCGACTGCGCGGCCTCGGCGGCGCGCGGCATCTCTTTTCTTTTCTCAACGCCACCCCCGCTTTCCGCCCGCGCCGCTTCAGCGTGGTCTGCTGGAATTGCCAGCGACGGCCGACGGCGGCGGCGGGCAGAAGGCTATCTCTTTCCTGCGACCGCCCCCGCCGCCCCCGGCCGCCCCTCGGCCGCCCCCGCCGCCCCCCGCAGCAGCACTGCTGCGACCTGCTTGGCCAGCAGCGGGAGGAGCCGGGCGCGCCACCCCGTCCGACGCGCGCCAACAGATTAGTATGACAGTTGAAAATGGGTCTCAGAGATTTCCGGGAGAGAAATTCTTTGCGCTCCTCGCCCCCAACCCCCACCCCTCCCTTTTGCTCTGCGACGGCCACTTTTCACGCGGCCCGGCAGTCATCCGGCGAGAAGCCGCCGCCGCCGCCCGGCCAACGGCGCGGTTCACGAGGCGAGAAAAGGGGGCGACGGTCGCTTTCACCACAGTTATTATTCTTTGTGGCAGTGGCATAACGCGGGGAAAAAAATACGGAAGACGGAAAACAACCGGGAAAAAAAAGGAACAAAACCGTCGATTACTTTTGCCGACTGCATGAGAAGAGGAGGCGCGTGTCAGGCGTCGCAAAATCAGCAGCATTTTTTACTTTTCTTGACGTGACGTAATATTCTGCTGAATGTGCAGTCCTTTCCCTATTCTTACCCGTTCCACCTCTCCCGGGGACCGACCCTTCCCCTCCCCATACAGTCGGGCCGTATCCGTTTTACGAGTGAGCGCGACCCGCGAGCATCGTCGCATCGCTTCGTTCGTCTCCCACTGTCTGGGCCATGGCCAGCCATGCAGTCGGCCAACGTGGACTGGGCACCGGGCACCCGGTACAGTAGAACCTCCATGACGAGCAGCGGGGTGCTGCGATGGACGAGTGTGCGTCTCGGTCGTCCTCTGTCTCTCTCCCTCCCTCTTTCTCTGCCACAGCGCCTGCACGGGCCGACCGGACTTGCAAAGTTTTGCCAGCCAACGTTACGCGTCTCCGCGCCGCATGAGTTTCAACTCAACTTGAGATGTGGGTATAACGGAGGGAGGGAGGGAGGGAGGGAGGGAGGGAGG
>NW_026267183.1:611423-615233 GCF_000697945.3 Frankliniella occidentalis
GGGGTGCGGCCGCCGCAGCTGGGGGAGCAGCTGCTGGGCGACGAGCTGCACGAGGGGCAGGTGCACGAGGAGCAGCTGCAGGGCGACGAGCTGCGACAGGTGGGGGTGCGGCCGCCGCTGCCGGAGGAGCAGCTGCACGAGGGGCGGCTGCAGGGCGTCGAGCTGCGGCAGGTGGGAGTGCGGCGGCCGCAGCTGGTGGAGCAGCTGCACGTGGAACGACAACGGCAGCACGGTGACGAACTGCCGCAGGAAGGGGTGGGGCCACCGCGGCCAGAGGGGCAGCGGCAGCCGCAGGTCGGGCGGCCGCAGCCAGGGGAGCAGCCGCCTCCGCAGCTAGGGCCAGCAGCGCACCTGGGGCCCCTAGCATCTGCATCTCCAAATAGCGCTCCAGGAAACGGGCCCGGTGAGCTTCGAGCATATCCCTTTCCTCGTGCCTTCGGCCGCCAACATCTTCTGGGTTCGGTAGCCGCAGTTGCCGTCGTTGAGCTCCCCCTCGTGGGAGGATGGCGGTGGGGTCGTGCTTGAGGGTGGCTGTGGGGTCCCACGTCAGGGCCTCTGCCTTGGCCCTCTCCGCCACCCGCGCCACGGCCTCCTCGTCGTTGTTCTCCCAAAGCGGACACCTGGGCAAAGGAAACGCGAAACATTAAGCGCCACACAGACAAAAGTCGTTCTATAAGGTGAGAAGAGGAACAGACGGCTATGGATTGGCATGATATGAGTGAATACACAGCAAGGCAAACAAAATGTGAGCAAAATCTAGTTCTAAGCAAAACGCATGAGATGACATACCAGTGTAACACATTATTGTTGCATTGCTCTTGAAATGGATGAATTATACACTGTTGACCAGCTTAATCCAATTAGTTTCCTCACTCTCATTGGTTCCGCATAACATTGGACATTGAGGCTCCAATAAATGTATCTCATGATAAAGTACGAACGTTAGAGAGCATAACAGGATAACGTGATAAGTTAGCCTCTCTAGATAAACAATAGAAAGTTGTGGAGTATTATTAAGGTAGTGTAAAACTGCCCATGGCCATGGCTATGAAGTAAAAGGCAGGGGTCCCAGCAACGTGGCTCGCAAGCCACTTTGTGATTTGCAAATTAAATATTAATTCCAAATGAATCTGAAAACATAACTGTTCAAAGCACACAAGTTGATGGTAATTAAAATAATTTAGAAAAATGTGTTAAGACAGAGTAGTACGGTAAAAACATCACATCAAAGTTTTCCTAGAGTTGTTGGAGTTTCATGCAACTTTGCTTGTGTATTTGGAAAAGAAAGTTACAATATAAAGAACACAACATTGAAAAATAAAAGCACTTCATGATTCTCTTCATAATATTTTCCATTTATTGCTCAATTACATTTTTATGAATGTCCTCACCATACAAAAGACTAGAGAGCTTTATCAGCATGGGGAAGATCACCCAGATTTCAATTAAGGCTCTGAGAACAGGAAAATAAAAATATACTTAACATTATGTTCCGAAAGTAAAGTACTAACGGCTGTACAACTATAGAAAACATTTCTAGGACACAGAGGTACTGTGTGAAGAAATTATTTCATCACAATTTGCAGGTACATTAGACGCCTCCTCACAAGCTTCTACAAACTATTAAGGACAGCATAAAAATACATCCGCGCACATGCAATGAAGGATAACAAAACTAAAAAAATAGTCAGAAACAAACTTATTCAAAATCTCTTGGACCTCTTGACGTCAATCATCAGACAAATGTTATTACGTACTGATTCACCTTTGGTATGGTGGCTGGTTAGCACCCTGTTGAAATGCCGGAGGATACATATTGAAAAAGTTTTGCACGGCATCCTCCCAAGGCTGGAAAGCCGGGGGAGCTACTGGTGGGGGTGCTGCTGGAAGCTGTGGTCTTGGAGCTGGCCACTCCAGATAGGCGGGAGGATAATACGGCTGCTGTAAAGGGTACTGCAGGTAATGATGTGGCGCAGGCCTGGCGGCGGCGGCGGCAGGGCGTGCGTGGGCGGCAGGTGGGGGCGCACCGGCGGCGGCGGCATGGGCGGCAGGGGGCGCACCGGCGGCAGCGGCAGGGGGTGCACGTGCAGCTGCAGCGGGGGCGGCACGTGCGGCTGCAGCGGGGGCGGCACGTGCGGCAGCAGCGGGGGCGGGCGCGGGACGTGCGGCTGCAGCGGGGGCGGGACGTACGGCAGCGATGGCGGCGGCAAGCTGCGCCCGGGCGTCCGCCGGGTACAACTGTGCTCGGAGCCGGCGCCGCTCCTCCCTGCGCCGCTGCCTCTCCTCGGGCGTCTCCGGGCGCCGCTGCAGAGCCTGGAGCCGGTCCACGAGCTGCGCCGCCAGCCCGGGCGCCGCGCCGTGCACGAGGTGGTGGCGGCGGCGCTCCTGCCCAGCGAGCTGGCCGAGGCCGTGGTGGTGGCCGTGCGGCCGCTGTCGGGCCTGGGGGAGGATGGCGGTGGGGTCGTGCTTCAGGGTGGCAGAGGGGTCCCGCGCCAGGGCCTCCGCCTTGGCCTCCTCCGCCACCTTCGCCACAGCGTTCACATGCAGCTCGTCGTTGTTCGACCAGAGCGGGCACCTGCGCAAGAAAAACGCGACGATGTAAACGTGCCAGGGACAAGAGTGGTTCTATAAGGCGACGAGAAAAGCAGATATGGAATATACCGTGAAGAATGAGAGAGAAAGGGACTTGAGATGTCCACGTCTATTATAACATAACATGCAGCCATGCAGCCAACATAATGTACAACCATGCAAACAGAAAAAGGACAAGCGCAAGTTGTGTACACATAACACAAGAAATCCGAAATAAGAGAACCCAGAAAGCCTGAACCACAGATAAATAAAAAAAAAAAAAAAGACAGGAAAAGATCCACACTGAATTTCCATTCCTGACAACCTTTATAGCTTCAACAAAATATAAAATGGACTCACATGTTTCAAAAAGGTTTGCTGATATCAATTAAAGTGGTGAGCACATTTTTGAGAGATAAGGTGTTCATTGAAAAAATTTAACTGGAAGTAACTCCCTGTGCCTTTGTACTGCAGTTCATATTTAGCCAAGTTTCTTCAACTCAAAAAAGAAAAATCAATAAAAAGTGTTTTTCATTTTTAATTAACGTAATAAAATCAATGAAAAATCCTGAGCAACTACATTATAATGCTAGCCCTCTACACTGGTACAATTCATTACCAAATCAAAAAGAAAACATCAACAAAAATTGATAGATATTTTTATGGTCCTGTCTTTAAGAAGTAGACAAATCCAACAGAAAGTACTGAAATCTCAAATTTGAATATAATTTAAGAAAATTGGAACATCAGAGGATTAAATTAGATAACTAAAAACAAAATTTTGATAGATGAATAAAAAACAGACTTAAACTATGGGCAGGCAGACGACAGACGACATCTTAGGCAACCTACAGTAGTAACATAGCTAATGAGAAGTTTGACGAGTACAATGGTTCTGTAAAAAGCATCTTATGATAATAATTCTCAGCACTCATGCTTAAAAAAGGCACTAAAAATGGAGACCTACTAAAGTATTGAGAGCAGAAATTGACAACACGTACTGGAACTTCAGTACTCAAAAGAAAAATGGGATGAATTAGATGAGGAGTTAACGGAGCATGGACTATTTGGAGTAGAAGAAGAGGGCGCAGAAGAGGAGGAGAATCTGTTTGTGTCTTGTTCATTATTTGAACTATTGCTAAGATCTGATTCTCCTTCAGTATTGCCATTATTTTCTGAATTGTCATTACTGTTTTGACTAATGCTAAGATCTGTTTCTCCTCCAGAATTGCCATTATT
>NW_026267183.1:615283-615804 GCF_000697945.3 Frankliniella occidentalis
GGGGGGGGCGGGGGGGTCAGAGTGCTGCTCAGGACGAGTCGCGACTCGCGACGTGTTAAAACGTTGCACTCTGCGGCGCGAAGCGGGCGGCAGCGCAAGCGCTTGTGTGCGTGTGCGTGTGTGTGTTGCTGAATAATGTATAGCAACACGTGGCCTCTGTACGTGGGGGAGGCCCTCTCCCTCACGCAGATGATACGGTCAGTACCACCTCTCTCTCTCCCTTTCTCATTGCATCTCTCATGGCATCTCTTTCCCTCTCTTTCTTTCTCTCGCTTTCTCTAACACACATACACAGACGCACATGCATCATGCACACCTACACGCCACTGCCTGCCGGCAAATGGTTGCGCTCTACGTGCAACCAACAGCACACAGCGACACGGTCATCAGTCAGCTGGGCGCGCGGGGCGGGGGGCGGGCGCAGCACTATACTACAGCCGACGCCGCCGGGGTGGGGCGGGGCTGCGGGGACAGTAGTGGCGCGGGCGCACCCTTGTTGGGCGACAAGCCCGCCCTGAACC
>NW_026267183.1:625231-633106 GCF_000697945.3 Frankliniella occidentalis
ATGCTAAGATCTGTTTCTCCTCCAGAATTGCCATTATTTTCAGAATTATCATTACTATTGTCTTCTTGGTCATTTCCATCATTATCTTCATCTTCATCTTCAACTTCATCACCATCGTCATTATCACCTCCATCTTCGTCTTCTTCTTCTTCTTCTTCAGCTTCCTCCTCATCTAAGTGGTCATCATCCCAATGAAATCGATTTCTTCCCCACCCATCATCGTCATCAGAATCCTCAAGTCGATTTCTTCTATAGTGAAATCCATCATATCCATCATTATCATCGTCACTATCATAGAAACTATCATCACTATCAGAATTTTGTGGAGGTGCTTGATAAACAGGAAGAATCTTAGTAGGATCATGTTTTAAAGACCCATTTGGTATCCTGGCCAAGACTTCCTTCTTTGCTCGTTCAGCTACTTTCTTCACTTCAGCAACTTCAAGTGCATGGTGGTCGGAGTACAATGGACACCTACAAGCAAATATCTTGTGTTACACCCAAGAAAACATCAGTAAGTCATGTCTAAGGTCATTAGCCTTGTCTATTGTTAAGATACAGCAAATACTGGTCCAAAAAAAGGACTAAGGTTTAGTATATTTGGTCTAAAATGGTGTCAAACAAGGACATACCAGTAGTTCAAGACTATTACTGAAACTTTGAGATGTAGCACTCGACATTTGAATAGAATTCAATTTCCAAACTGTTTCAAAAGTCTAATAAAGGAAAGCCAAATGTGAGGTAGATAGTAGATAGACATACCAAACCAAATATACAATCCCTACAAAAATTTCTGCAATACCTATCCCAACAATAATAGACAATAGAAATATACTAGAAAACATGCAGCAACTACTCATCAAAGCACTGGAAGGGGTGCTCTTTAAAATGCAAAAGAAGGCTACAATGAATAAACCATTGGACAAAAGTTTGAGTGAATGCATCTAAGCCCCAGCTACAATGATGTTTTAGTCATACAGTTCAGTAGGCAGATTAACTGAAACCAAACCTAAAATCTGCCGAGTGTTAAAAACAAATCCATGAAAAGATTCCATATGAAAATAGTTTTGTTATCCTGTTAAAACCATGTAATTCTATAGAAGTAGAATAAATTTCATGACCAATCAATACTTCAGACACACACTGAACCCAAACATAAGTAGAATAAGTAGACATAGAACTCACCTAATTTATCTTGACAATAAAACAAACTTGTATATTTAGAAACTCTTCATAGAATATAATATGTATATGTTTTAAAATATTGCATAATGCTTTCTCTTTTCAACCAAACATAACAGGAATAAACCATATATATAATTTTTTTTTTTTAATTTTAACACGTTGAGTGCGGCGGGGGTAGGCAATCCCATGTTATTGTGACCCACGGTGTGGGTCACGCCGCACTGAACGTGTTAAGTATGGTGTAGTATGGTGTGGTGTGGTGTGGTACACTACCTATTTTCGGACAGTACGTCTAGTCTAATGGTGAGAAGTATGCTTAAACTAATACCTATTTCCGATGAGGCATCTATTCACAATTTAGATCAGTATACCACTGTTGGAACCAAAATCCTAAAACCAGCAGAAATCTGATCAGGAATTCAATTCAACAAATGATTTAAAATTTCAGTTGGTGAAATGAAGCCACGTGAGAATGAAACTCAAGAATGATATTTCAAATTTAAGCCATGCAAGTCCAACTCCTGCAGTTACCATGTTTGAAATACTAACATGATAAATACCAAAAAAATCCTAATTTTTAACACTGCCTCTGGACAATCAGTTTCTAGCTTCATTGGTAGCTCTTCTGCATAAAAGATTTTAAAAGGAAATATATCAGGTGTGAGTTAGGATGGCACAATAGTAGAATATGAACGCATATCACCTAACCCTGGCCATTGACCATGATTACTGTAAGTCAATACTGCACTTAGCAGGTTAACCGGAACTGGTGGAAAGGATAATCAATTCAAGCTACAAGGAAATGTATATTGCTGATGCCAGTGGATTGAATCAAGACCAAGCAGGAAAGGTTAAAAGAGAAAAGAGATTGAGAGAAAGTATATCAGCAGCTAAGGATCTTCATCAAGCAAAGCTTTTGTAGGCATGCAGCAAATAAGAATACTTTAAATAAACAACTTACTTCTCATGTGCATCTCCCCCTTGGCCATTAAAGTGGGAATAATCCTTGACAGGTTGACGGCAAACGTAACACATCAATGCTCCACACTGACAGGTCATTTTGTTGCAGCCATCTTCCTTCACAAACTTTCTAGCACACTTCCAACAAGTTCTGTTCATAAATAAGGCAGGATTAGTTTCCCTTTCAGTTAGTAAAGCGACCATTATCATTCAAAGAGCATTTTTGGTAAATTGGTCAGTAAAATTACTTTCTGAGTCAAAACAGAAATGGACTTTTTTTTCCCACGTTAAGGGCTGTCTCAGCACATTTGTAATATCAGAATGCCATAAAATAAAGTTAAAAGATGTCTCAAATGTGTACTTCTATTTTGGTATGCCATCTCACTTCTCAAGCCAAAGCCCCCGATTTCTTTGGAAAATTTTGTGATAAAAAGTTGGTTGATAGCCTAATTAGTGCAGTTCATTAAGGACTACAGATTAACATAGTGTTAATACTGCTAATAACAAAATTTAAAAATTGACTAAACAAGCAGCTTTTGGAAGAAAAAAAAATTACTTTAAATATAGTATGCACATAATTTTCAAAATTCAGTTAAAACCCAGTATCAATCTGATCTTCAAGAAATAAGCTAGCAACCAGCTTAATGTAACAAACTTTTCTAACAAAACACTGCGTTTTAACATTGAAAGTGAGATGTCATACAAAAAAAGAAACACACACTTGGGGCATTTTAAAACTTTAGTTAAGGGCGTTCTTATTTAACTTGTGTGTTAAGCCTTCTCTTCTGATGCAAAATATATATGCCCCCAATTCTATCTCTGGGCCTACATTGGCTCAGAAACTAATTTTATAGAAAACCTAAAATGCATTTTGGGCGATGAAAGCCCCCTTTAACTGCTAAAATTATGAATTTACAATAGTATGATGTGCATATTCAAATTTACCTGACAAGAGCTTCAGTCATTTGGTTTTCTATATAGGTTCTCATTTGAACTTCAGACTTTTTCTCTACTTCTTCACAACGAAGAGGAACATGACTTTCCTCCTTGCATAATCTGCAAATATCAACATGTTGGATTGGAAAACACTGATAGCAGTTTAGGATAACTTTGATACTTACTATGTTTTAAACTAAATAGATCAAAATATGACAAACCTGCAGGATTCTTTCATGCAATCTGGATTAAGGCACCTAAAGATTTTATCATCCTTGGGAGGAATGTTACAGAAATCACAGAAAGGACACTGAACTAGATCCTCAATGCCTGCTGCTTTCACCTCTTCAACTTGTTTTCTTTGAACCAAGCGTGAGAAAACAGTGGGTTTTAAAATTTCCTGGAAGAGGTTTTATTTAGTTTCAACACAAACACACACAGAAATTTTAACAAGACACAGGTATTCCTACCTGTAAGGTTTGTAGGTTGAATTCAGATGTGCAGTCTGCAAGACATGGGAAAGTTGTATGACCATCTCCAATACGCTGCTCAGAGCTCCTGTAATTTAGATAGATGAAATAAACCACACAACCCACCTTTAGAATAAAAGCAAACAGATAACAAAAGATAATTTATTACTTTTGCAAACAGGAGACACAAAATATGTGCCCCTCACTGCACGTGCGAACATCTTCCAACATCACTTCGTCATCATAACAACATTGACACTGGAGAAGTTCACCCTTGTCCTTTGCCTGGTGTGAACAAGATATATGTAATTTAATAACAAGTACAGAAAAAGAATAAAGTTGAAAACAAAGTAAATGAATATTCAACTTACATCCTTAAAAGCAGCTTCTTTCTTTGACTTTTTATCACTTAAATACTGGACAATTTTTTTTTCATTTTCAATAAAAGCTATCTGTATAACAATACAAATAGATAAGTGATAATGAAACAGAGTGAGATAAGATAAAGATAAAACTTAAAATGTCAACATGAAAAGTTTTCCGTACCTCCTGCAGAAATGGTACATTAATGCCTTTCCCACCATCATGCCTAGTTAAATCATAATCCACCTGAGTTCTTCTAGATTTAAGCTGTGGACCAGTCCAACTGTCAAGCTGGCGACATGTAAGTGTCAAATTGTACTTATTCCTACTAAATACTGAAGTTATGTCAGCAACTCTCAATTTCCTATACCTGAAAAAAGGGGAAATATAGAGATAAGTAGTAATGAAGAGGAAAGTACATATTATAATGGTCTGTAAATTCCAATTAGATTTGTACTTACTTATTTCGCAGGAACATAGTAGCTTGGTTGGCTTGGACGGTTAAGTTCTTGCGATTAGGATCAGTAAAATATGTGAATGGATCTGGAATGATTTCAAGAAAGTTTGGAATGCTGAATTCCTCTGTATACTTTTTTTGCAGAGCTAATTGCTCCTGCCGCCATTGCCAATCTTTACGCGATGGGTACTCCTTCTTCTCTAGGGCTTCAGCAACAAAAACTCGTAATTCATCCTCTTTCCCAATGAGTTGGCGTGCCTTCTCCTCTAAGAATGAAGGATCAGCATCAGGAAATATCTGGACAAAGGTATCAAGCTGGTCTTGCCAAGGCTCTCTTATAACTGCTGCAGCCTCATGGCCATTTTCCAAGCTGAGTCTACGTTTGACTTCGCTCAAACTTTGCACTTGTGTTGGCTGTTTCGACGCAGAAGCTGGAGCATTTGATGTGGAGGCTGAAGCCTCAAGCTTCACATCTTTTGATGTGGACGCTGAAGCCTCAAGCTTCACAACTTTTGATGTGGATGCTGAAGCCTCAAGCTTTACAACTTTTGATGTGGACGCTGAAGCCTCAAGCTTCACAGCTTTGGATGTGGATGCTACTGCTGTCCCCGCTGGAGCACTTGAGGTCGAATGAGTAGAAGTTGAATTGGAAGATGAAGCACTTGAAGTAATGGTGGTCACAGTGGATTCTTGAGTATTAGGTAGAAACCGAGGCAAGCTAATAGTGCTACTAGTGCTATTTCCTGCCAGAATAGGTGAATCTTTCAAATCTTTACTTGATCCTGCAGCAGCAGAGGCTTTGGTACTTGGATTCATTCTGGTTTGGGAAAGACCTGAAAAAGGGCAAATGTTAAATAAGTCCTCTAAATATTATTTCATAAATGTCATCAAGGCCACTTTGAAAAAAATGAAGCATTACCATGTACTCTGGGATAATCACTGTCAGATAACATTTGAATTATTACAGCGTTGAAGGCTTCATCATCACTGACTTGCTCACATCTGTTCCATAAGTAATCTGGATCTGCCTCTGGAAACATGTCACTAAGGGTAGCAACATGAGCTGCAACCTTTTCTGACTTAGGTGACCTTTTAGTTTCAGGGCTTAAGAGAATAGATTTTGCCACTGGACTTGTTTTGAATTTTTTTCGCTCATTAAAAGGTTCATTGCGAACCCTTTTACCAGGGGAAGAGCTGATGGTATTATAATCTTCACTCTCTGATATATCAAGAGTTACTGAAGCTGATGCTGTCCCATTTTGTTTTGTCTTCATGTCAATGGCACTATTAATAGGACTATCAACTGGGTTAGGTCTAGAAGTATCCATTAATTCAAAAGTCTCATCGAAAACCGTTGCATTATTGAACTTTCCACCAACGGCAGTATCTTTGGCTTGAAATTGTTTAGGAATAGCACCTGTGCTCTCATAACTAGATGCAACCAAATGACTGGTTTTTGGAATAGCTCCAGTGTTCTTTAAGGTACTACCCGGGTTAGCATTTGACTGACCATTAACAGAAGCAGGTTCTGCAATAGGACTAAATGTTGTATCCAGCAAGGTGTCATGTCCTACTTTAGACATGCCTCCTAATGTAGAATCTTCAGACACATCCGTAGTATTTTTAAGTTCTTTGCTTACATCAACGTTTGGAGTGGAATCCAAACACAGTGGAAGCGGAGAATATGGCTCATCAAAAGCTTGAACAGTAGCTGGAGAGAGAACACACACTTCTGGACTATCTTGAAGGCCTATTCTACTCGAAGTAGGACCAGCTGGATTGCCAGTGGCCCCAAGAGGTGCAGGGCCTGGATCTTCAGGTGGTGCCATCCCAAAGTCAACTAAAAATTTACGGACAACATGATTGACTAGGTCTTGGCCACGAAGTGAAGTAGTCAAACTTGCAATCTCTAGTCTCTCGAACACTACATTTTCGTTTACTAGATGACGGGCGTTATGGCTGTCGAGTGCAGCCACAACAATAGGAACATCTTCAACTAAAGCATCCATGATCAGGAACTGTGGACAAAAAGAGCACAAATTAACCTAACAAAATAACACAGATGTGCAATAAGGTAATAACAAAGGGTTGCGTTTACATAGCAGAACCTCACAAAAATTAAGTGAATATTCGATATCCGCACAATAGCGGCTGCATAAGGTTAGCAGGAAAATTTGTCGAAGCGGCAAAGTGGCCAACTAATAGGTTAGAGGTAGCAAAACCATTTGACGAACTTCGGATACTGAAGTTAAATTAAACCTACTACGTACGTAGATCAATAGTCTGTGGCGTACAAATCGACAAAGACACGTACTTTTATTGAAAGACAAGTGGCATAGATAGAACTCTTTTCAGAAAATGACTTTCATGACTCAGAGCGGTTCGAGTGTAACAATAATAACAAACGCCAGGATACAAACATATCATTATTTCACAGACCGGTCGTAAAAGAATCAGATGAAGGTTGAGCTAACGCATGAACAGTACACAAATCTAAAACTATCCTCCAACTGGGAGAGAACGACAGGCTATATGGACATGCAAGCAAAGCAAGCCTAGGTACCGGCGATTGACTTATGCCATTATCGGAAACAGCTCAACTGTCAATTGGCGATAATCGAACCATAGTTCTGGTCACAGAAGCAGTGAAATATAACAAATACCGATATTTACCTAAGGAGATGCAGCATCGAAACCCAACAACACTAACCAACACAGTGCGCCAGCCGCACCGCATTCGGCCGCAAACAACAAGTAGGGAGAAGTGGGGGAGGATGTGGTGGGGGTAGTGTTGGGAAGGGATGGGAAGAGGAAGGGAAGGGTAAAGGGGGGGCCGCAGCTTAGCTTGTTCCTTAACCTCAAACTCTCAAATGCCTTTGTCGGTTGATAAAATCTGGTCGCAGTATGCGAGTAGACATTTGAGCATTATTGCGCCCTTTCACTGCCGCTTGCACACCGTGATGCCAACCAACGCACGAAAGTGCACATCGCCATCGCACAAGACTCTTGACAGTATTTTTGACCTGTATTGCAGAAATAATTTTTTTGCAGTTCTCTTCACTGTACCGGGACAAATGAATGGGCCGAAAACTGTCAAGCGCCAATTCTTTTACCAAAACCACACACTTCCACGTGTTCGTGACTTCGCGTATGGGTTTACCATGTGGTCGTGGTCATTCCCTCCTTACAGTGAGAAAAGGGGGGGGGGTACCGATATATCCCCGTTTGGTTTTGACCATTTTGACGCATTCCGCTAGTCGCATCGACATGCTCGCTGTGGGGGTAAGGATGCAACGTTTTGAGATGTAACCCTGAAGAAATTTAGACATTTTTTTTTTTCAAATTGTGGCGCGAAGTTCAAATTGTGGTGGTGTTACAAAGAAGGCGGTGACAGGGATGAAGGGGGTGGGTGGTCGGTCGGTCGGGGCGGTCGGGGCGCGCGCTTGCGCCCTGTGCCTGTGCGCCTCGCGGGGGGAGGACAAGGCCGTCGATACCCGAGTCGCG
>NW_026267183.1:633366-639541 GCF_000697945.3 Frankliniella occidentalis
CCCGTGCCCATATCTCGGCCCTTTGTTCTTCTAGGAATGACGACCGACTCTCCGCCGTCCCTTCCTGCTTCGGCTCTTCCTCGGCTCCCCCTCCCCCGTCCTCTCCTCCTCCCTTCACCCCCTGCTCGGCGCCGCTCACTGCGCCGGGGCCGTGCGCAGGGGCATGGGCAGGGGTGGCTCGGCGGGGTGGGGGGCCATTGGACCGTTGGGCCTCACACAAACACACAAATGTTTAGTTTGAGCTCCGCGGAGCCCGGGGGTGGTTCGCGCGCGTGCTCCGCGCCCCGCCTCGGCCTCCGGGTCGGTACCCTGGGGCCCGTGCTGCACGGCCCAGCACCTCGGCCAGCACGGCCCCCTCGTCGGCACGGAAGCCTGCCACTGTCACGGCCTCGGACACCGCGGGGATGGCCTCTGCGGCCGAGGCCCATTCCCGACGTGGCCGTCGACCCCATTGCCGCCCTTCCCCATCTCCACCCCCTCTTCCTCCTCACCCCGCTCGGCCTCGCACCGGACCTCCTCCAACGTCCGCGTCGTCCACCACACCGGCGCGGGGCGCCCGGCCTCGCCGACCTCGAGCAGTAACGTCATCGCGAAGGTAAGACCGACGAACTCTCGGGATGAGGATGAATTAGATGCTGCGTGCCCTAAAATGAACAGTCGAGATGTTTAGGATCCTTTAACATTATTACCATATCGCTCGAGAACTCGAGTATAGTACACTTTTCGAAAATTGTGACTCCTGATTCTTTTTTTTTTTTTTGCGAGTTACGTGCCGGTCCAGCCCATGCCCCTCCTCCCTCTTTCCTCCCGCTTAGCGCCCAGGCACCGTTTTCGTGACAATTGTGAGGGCAGAAAGGGTGGCTGTCTCGCCCGCAACGCTCCGCTCGGCCCCCGGAACGGGCTGCCCGGCGCGGGAGCGGCAGTGGAGGGCGATATAAATCGATGGTGAACATTATAGTTACGCTGGCGGCAATGCCCCTCCCCTCCCACCCTCTACTCTTCAAGCTGCACTTTCAGAAAAACGTTCCGCAGCTCTGCTGTTCCGTGCAGAACACATTGTGTGTTTGCTTGCGTTAGGTCGGGTGATTCAGTGTGGTCACTCTACCACTTTCCAAAACGTGAGTACTGGGTATGATTTCGGCCATAACTTTAAGTCGGACTGCCAGCGCCAGCAGGACCATTGGAGAACTTTTGCGGAAAGTTCCCGCCGGGGAGGTGACTCGGGAAACTACTCAAGGCGCTCCCGGGAACGTTTCTCCCGGCCGTTTACCATAACTGTTCCACATCGTTACCCCCAGGCACTAGTACGTGACCCCCCACCCCCACCTCTTATCTTTTTTATGTAATTTTCGTGGCGTGCGCGGACTTTTTGTGATGCCGCTCGTTTCTTGTTGCGAGTACAAAGGACTTATCACGGGTGTTGTGGGGGGGGGAGTGGGGCAGGGCCGAGGAAGGCACAGTATAGGGCAGGAGGACCACAGCACAGGAGCTTCAGCGTTATCGCAGTCGCTCGTTATTTTCGCATTACATAGTATCTCCTCTGCCTTACGGGGTCCTACAATTTATTTTCATGGCATTGATTTTGAAAGACCTTTCAATTACATTCTCAAGCTGAAATCTCGAGGCAAACACCAAGCAGGAGACATGCACCAAGCAAGCTTCCTGCGCTACCAGAACGCATTGAATAAAATTTCCTTTCCCCTAAGAAAGCTTGTTTGTTGGGGCGTTAGCGTAGCGGCGTTGCTTGGTGGGGAGAAAGAGGCGAAACTTCTGATACTGGCGGAGGCTCAACTCACTCGGCCCCTGGCGCTCGCCCCCCGCTCCGCACCGACCCCCCCATCGACCGAGAGATGCTCAACCAGGCACCCAGCAAGCCCCTTCCTCCCTTGCTGCCCCACCGCCAGCACCCTTCCTCCGGACCACTCCGCCCTCGCAGCCTCTCGCGAAGTAGCAGGCCCGCGCGCTCCTGGAAACGTCGTCTGCTCTCGCGAAATCAACAGGTCGAGGCAATGGGGTGCCTTCCAGCTAGGGCCGTGTTAAATCAGCACCGCAGCCTCCGGGGCGCTCTCGGGAGAGAGATCAAGCGCCACCCGGTCCCCTGGAGGGCCCGCTGTCCTATAGTGTATTTCGACTAACGAGGGAAGAAGAAGAGCGGCTAGAACATAAAAGTTCACGATTGGTCGAGAGATTCCCGCCTCTACGTCACGCCGGTAGTGGGGGTAAAGGCTCGACCAATCAGGAACCTTTATGTTCTACCCGCTTTTCTTCTTCCTCCGTTAGTCGAAATACACTATAGGAGTGGGCAGGCCGCCGCCGAGCTTGCGGACTGCCCTAGCGAGCGAGTGGGACTGCTTCGATTCTAAAACACGCTTCATAGAAAGTGCGTCGAAACCAGAGAAATTGAATCCGTTATTTCCAAGACGTGGAATTAATGAGGAGAGGAGAGATGAACAGAGCCGTAGGACGCGGCAACAACAACAACACCGGCGAGAGGCCGCCCCTTCCAAGCCTTCATGCCACACAGCTGAGCGCGCTAAAGAAACAGCCTTCGATAACAGGGAGGGCGGGTCTCAACCCGACCGCGGCCAGCCGCGAGCGAGGGGGAGGGGGAGGGGGAGGGGTGCCGGGCGGGTGGCTCAGCTGTCGTCAAATTGACTGGAAGCACTCTGCTTGGATGTGACACCTCAATCCTATAAAGCGGTTGCGGTGGCCCTCACCACTTCATTGGGCTCCACCCAACGACGACGACCCCCGCCTACCCCCGCCTCCCCCGCCTCCCCCCGCCGCTATCCCCCGCGGGACAGCGACGCGACGGCAAACCTTGTTAGGCCCCTCCTCCGGTAATGCGCAAAAGGATAAATAAAAACCGCATGAAAGTAACTACATTTTCTATGCATCTGAAGTGCACTTTCTCGCGACAAATGCGGCGAATGTGACTTACAATGCGTATACCAGCAATTTGATCTAATTTGACGCAAATTCAGTCTGGCTAGCACAAGGTCGCGACCGAGAAAGCCCGGGCAGCATAGGGGTTTCATATGGAAGGTGCGACGAATCCCGACCGTAGCGGCTGGCCGACCGGGGACATTCTTTCTGTTGAGCATCCACCGCGGTGCTGGTTGCTGGTGCAAGCAGCCAGGAGCACGCGGACCCGCTGACGTCTGCTGAAGCGCGTCCCCGTGCCGCACCTTCCCCCGCACATTGGCAACAGGGCGGAGCGGAGGGCAGAGCCGGGCAGAGGCCGCAGCGCAGCAGCCGGACGGAGGATCGGAGGATGCACAAAAAACGGCGAGTAGGGCCTCCTCACAGTTCCAGCCCGTGCCCATATCTCGGCCCTTTGTTCTTCTAGGAATGACGACCGACTCTCCGCCGTCCCTTCCTGCTTCGGCTCTTCCTCGGCTCCCCCTCCCCCGTCCTCTCCTCTTCCCCCTCCCCGGGTTTATTGCCGTCCTTGGCCCGACGGAGCACCCCGTCCCGTGGCACAGCAGCTCCGTGTGCTGCGCGCGGCCGTCGTAGAGGCCGTCTTTACCGAGAAATGAACAGAGGCGGGTGAAAGTCCGGCCTCGGCCGTCGGTCGTCGCGCACATGTGTGGTATGTGCTGTAGGGCGACCTGGGGGAGAGGGGGAACCGCATCCAGCATCAGAGTAAAACAGGGAGTACAGGGTCGCGGGGGGCGGGGGGTAGCTTCGTCAGATTAAAGTCCTGGGAAGGAGGTCGCTCTGGGGGTGGTTCGGTGCACATGGGGAGGGAAGGGGGGAGCGTAGTGTATTTGCCCGGGCAGTAGCATCACCGACCGCTCCGTCCTCCACCGCCGCCGCCACGAGGCGACCAGCAGCACTCCCGGCGCTCTCCAACAGCAGCGCCCTCCACGCGCCCCGCCGCGGCCCCGCCCCTTCCCTGTCAGTCGCGTTGATAACAAATAGCAGGAAGCTGGGGGGGCAGAGAGAGAGAGAGAGAGAGGGAGAGAGAAATGAGTGGGGAAGGGGCACGTTGCTGAAAGCCACCTTCACCGCGGAGCGGGCCTGAGGCCTCAGCAGAGTCGTCCCCCTCACCCTCCCCCGCCCACCGAGGTCTGCAGGAGGCCCCGAGGCAGTGACGTCACGGGCCCGACCTGCTACGAGGCCTTGTCACGGCATGAAAGGAGCCCGCTGGAAGGAGGGGCGCAGGGGTAGCGGAAAGGGTGAGTTATGGCCGGGCGGGAAACGTTTCCGTCGCTCAACAGAACGTTACGGCCTCTTTCGCGAATCGTAAATATAAATTTCGAGCGTTGTCTTTTACGGGGTATTCGCGTCACCACATTATACTGGACGTGGCGATCGCCATTTCGCGCGGGGGAGGTTTTTGGCAAACGGGACGAATGGCTTAGGGAGAGAGTGAGAGAGGAGGGGGAGCTGTGGTGGAGGAGAGCCGCCAACGTGACAAACGTGACGCCTCGTCCTCGGCGTCCGCGCCTCCGCCGTGCGTCACTGGAGCCAGAGGGCTTTATAAAGGACGCGCTCCGGAGAGGAGGGGAGGAGGGGTGGGGGGGGGCATCTGCTGCCGTCGAGCAGACGCCGCCGCCCCAGCATCGCTATGCCGCGGCGGCAAATGGATGGGAAAGGTCAGAGGTCCCCCGCACCCCCCAGATGGCGTCCCCAACGGCCGCCCGCACACACACACACACACACACGCACACACACAGACGCGCGCGTGTAACGTCCGCATGAGTCACTCCAGTCGTCGCAGAGTGCCCCATCAAACAGTCATGCCGTCCGCCCCCCGCGCACAGCACCAACGGGCTGGTCTAGTGGGTGGCAGGTGCAGCGGGGAGGTGCCGCCGGGAGCCTCGGTGGCCTGGTCTGGCCTGGCCCGAGTGAGGGAGCGGAAGTAAAAGGTTACTTCGAAAAGTTGTTCGCCTTGTCGGGTGTGTTTGGGGCCAGGGCGGAAGGGGGACGTCGCCGAGCCGCAAGCCATGACCTTTCTACCCGCGGGACACGGCGCTGACCGCTATGCGGACCAGCTAGCAGCGCGGGGTGTGGTCAGGAGGTCACCTCCGCGAGGGGGTGGGGCTGACTGGAGAGCCGCCCCAACAGAGCACCACCACCACCACCACCACCAAGTCCCTTCCCATACTTCCCCGACCGCCCCGACGGCCGTGGATGTTTCGTCCGCCGGGTCCGATCAGGCCCGAGCTTATCAATTTGTAACATACCGCGGGGGTAGCTCGGGGGGGTGGGGGGGCGGCAGCACATCCCGCGCTCGCTCACATCCGCCGCCCCCTCCCCTTCTTCCGCCGATGTTGCGGGGCTCGGTGTTCTCTACCCCACCCCACAACTCTGGGAATGACAACCAGATAGACTGGGTAGGCGGGTGGTTCATTAATTCACGCTACCGGTCGCTGGGAGGGGGGGGGGCAGGGGAGGGAATGCTGGGAAAACCTTGGCCTGAACGGAGGGGGGGGGGGAGCTGTTCTCGCCCATCTCGCCCAGGAAAGGAATAGTGTAGATCACTTGATACCTCGCTTGATACCGTCGGTTACCAAGACGAAAGTTTACGAGGGACAGGGACACGAGGAAAAATTCCAGCGACATCAAAAATACCATTTTGGTAAAGCAAAAAGTAGGTTACAGTAGTACATATGGATGCAGAGGGAATGCCAAACAGGGATTTTCCAAGCTGACAACTAACGCATAACCAGTGTTACTAAGTGACTCGTGAGCATGCAGATACGCAGGTGGCCGACGAACCCCAGTCACTTCTGTACTTACGATGTAGCGGGCTTGCCCAGATCCCCTGTCTACGGCGCCTTGCGGGATGAGCGAGTATAGGCAACCCGCCCGCACTCGTGCGTGCGGTGCAGCATACATCACTACAGAAGTGAGCGGGATTCATCAACCACCTGGTAATCACTTACCACGGCGCCCAGGGCCCCCTTTCGAGTAGGCAATGCGTCCACATGCCCGCATGCGGTACAGTATGACTTGAATGCTTTCCATTCCTCGTCCAAGTTGCAGTATGACCCACGGCGGGCGGTGTTGGGCGGATAGCCAAGGACAAAGAGAAGGACCTAGTGTGTTTAAAGTTGATGTTTAGGTCCGTGGGAATGCTTCTGTTCTGTGTCAGTTGTTATTCAATAGAAGTCCCACAATATCCAGGTTCGATTGCTCGTCAAAGGTGCGAAATGAATAAGGAAAT
>NW_026267183.1:639591-640711 GCF_000697945.3 Frankliniella occidentalis
CCGCCTCCGCACGTGCCAGGATGCCGCCGCTCCCACGCCCCGCGGCTGCACCCGCTGCGCGCCGGCGCAAGTCAACGTCGAAGTACAGTACAGCGCCCACAATATCCAGGTTCGATTGCTCGTCAAAGGTGCGAAATGAATAAGGAAATCAGGAGATCTGCTATTCTTTAAATAAGTTATTAAATATATTCTTACTTGCTTTGTAGGTAATCCAAAAGAGGTTAATCCAAAATGATGGTAATCCACAGAGTAACAGTTGGCACAACACACTACTAGACAAGATGTTAATCCTTAGGTGATGACTTGATGACTGGCGCTGAGACAGAGGCTGAGGGCTCATTTATAGACTCGGCCGGGCCTTCAATTGGGGGGCAGATAAGAAAGCTCTGGAAGTCTGGAAGGGGGCCCGGTGCGTGGCACGCTGTAAGGGCAGCAGCGCGGGAGCGCCGACCACGGGACCGCGCGTGGCCAGGCGTGAGTCATTGATAGGGGACCGTACCCAAACCACGTGACGGGTCTTTGGCGGGTTTTGACCCCCCCCCTCCCCCCCTGTGGTGGTCTATGGTGGTTTCGGGGACCCCCTCCCCCCTCCATTTTCACGTGGTTTTCAGCATATGTGTTATTTGACGTATTTACAACTATATAGAGCATTTTAACAAAAAGTGCATGTTTGCTGATATTCAAAACTTAATTTAGTGGTGACTTTTCGATTAAACACCGTCAGATTTCAGTGATTTATCACGCAATAAACAGATTTGTGTTAGTATTTCTCAAAAACATGCTTATTTGAGCAGGTAATTAATGGTCACGTGACTTGGCCGAAACTCCCCCCTCCTCCCTGGTGGTGGTGAGTGGTGTTTTCACAGACCCACCCCCTCCCCCAAAATGCGTCATGTGGTTTGGGTACGAGCCCTAGTCTACACTGTCAAAGACTCAAGCCTTAACGGTGGGGGTGCGGGGCGGCGCAGGGGGTGCGGATCACAGGGCAAGGCAAGGCCGGGCGGGTGGCTATAGACAGCAGAGGGCGGCGCTGGATGGGTTGAGCAAAAGGCCCCGGCGCCTGGGTCGACCCCGGCCGGAGAGAAGGGAGGAGAGATGGAGAGGGATTTTAGGTTGGGAG
>NW_026267183.1:640761-649234 GCF_000697945.3 Frankliniella occidentalis
GTGGTTTGGGTACGAGCCCTAGTCTACACTGTCAAAGACTCAAGCCTTAACGGTGGGGGTGCGGGGCGGCGCAGGGGGTTCGGATCACAGGGCAAGGGCGGGTGGCTACTGACAGCAGAGGCCGGCGCTGGATGGGTTGAGCAAAAGGCCCCGGCGCCTGGGTCGACCCCGGCCGGAGAGAAGGGAGGAGAGATGGAGAGGGATTTTAGGTTGGGAGGTGGGGGGGGGGGGCTCTGCGCCGAGTGGCATTACCCAGCGGGGCCGGCAGCCGCGCCCGCGCTCAGCTGATGGCATTGATTTTTCACAAAAGGGGTGGAAGGAAAGGGGTGGACCGAGCGCGGTTACATATAGGTAGGTGCAGCACAGGGTCCTGCCGTCAGCATAGAGAGATGAAGGGCTAGGTTGTTTAAGGGCTCTTAGTTAGTTCTATGCCTTATGTGAGCTAGTATAGACTTAGGTAGATAAGTTAGGTGAACCCTACCGGCTCTGAATAATTGGAAGAGTACAAGTGCAAGGACTTTAGATGATTTAATAATGGAAACAAGGGTGGTTCAGAGTTACACAATAAAGACGTTACACTTAGCTCTCTCTTACCCTCTCGTGATGTGCTGGTATCTGCCCCATCCAGTGGCCGTGCTGCCACCACGGCTTACCGAGCCGCATCTAACTCGAGCGCACCCGCGCTCGCGTTTTTAAGGGGCGTACACGCGGCGCGGGCCGAGCGAGCCAGAGGCGCGCTCCAGATTTGTGTTTGTTGACGGATTCGCCCGCGCGGTTGTATAGTCACACTTTTACAAGTGTCACAATCCAACACTGCTGACGGTGAGCTGCGATGCATGCCTGTCGCCTTTCGTCGGCGAGACAGCTACATACTTTTTGAAAATATAACGAACATCTTAGAAATAACACCCCCCCCTCCCGCCCATTCCTCCTCCCAAACACCCCCAAAAATCAAGTGTTTTACTTCATACTCTAGTAATGAGAATTGTCTCGACGTGTTTGGTTTGTAATGAAAACGGGAAGACGGGGCGACACCTGCCGACTAAAGCCGATAAATGGATTTCCATCCCCTTCGTGTGTGTGTGTGTGTGGGGGGGGGGGGGTCGTGAATATATAGATACATACAGACGTGCAGAGGACGAATGGGGATCGCCTTTCTCTAAACGTGTGAGTGGTATGTGTATGGTGTGAGTAGGTGAGGGGTGGAAGCAACGGGAGCCCACGCGCGGGCGCGCGCGTGTGTGTGTATAGGCTCGCTCGTGACCTTCGCCTTCCAGCCCCTGTACTGTACAGTATACTCTAGAGGCAGTTGGGGATACCCATGGCCCTCCTGTGGCGCCCACCGGGCTCTTTAGAGTTGCGCGCGGTAGCAGAGTATAGAGCAGCCCACTCTGCGCTCAGGTTACGAGGGGGCACTCTTGCCCCGACTTTGGCCCGCTATGCTTCCCTCACTACCCCCGCCTCCGCCCGCCCCGTCATGAAGGGGTTGAGACAGAGCACATGCTCTTGGTGGCGGAGCAGCAGCAGCAGCAGCAGCAGCAGCAGCAGCAGCAGCAGCAGCAGCAGCAGCAGCAGCAACAGCAGCAGCAGCAGCGCGCTGGGCCCGAGGAACGCCGAGCTGCTCTGCCGCACATCTCGCTCTGGGGTGGGATGGGCTGCCTATTCTCCCGGCGGCGCCTGCCCGGGCCACCCCGCCGCGCCGTGTGCCCTACTTGCGCCGCTAACCTTGCCGCGGGAAGATTGAAGCGAGCGGGGGCAGCTAGGGAGGGCGGGAAGGGAAGGGAAAAAGAAACTTGAAGTAAGAGGCAAGTTAGTTGAAGATTGCGTCCTTGTCGAGCGGGATTGGGGTGGTTGGTGGCGGCGCGAAGTGTAGGTGCGCTGCCGAGCAGCAGGACATGCCCCGTGTGCCGCAGCACCACGCAGCACTCGGACAGGGAACGCCGTCTCCATTGTTCAAAAGTGGCCTGGCGTTAATGAGATTAGTTGCAGACTCTGCTCTGGCTCTTGTGGCCGAGGCCGGCGGGCCAAAGTCTGTGACGGAGAGGCCGGCCAAGGGCGCCCTCTCACTCTCTCATGACGCCACGGGGTCTCCGACCGCGCGAGCGCGCGCGCCCTGCCGGCCAGTCCGAGGCCCCCGGTGGGGAACCCCAGCACCGGTCAATACGTTGATACGCTCGGCCTCTTGGTCTAGGGGTATGATTCTCGCTTTGGGTGCGAGAGGTCCCGGGTTCAAATCCCGGAGGGGCCCTTCTTTTGTTTTCTTGTCTTTTGCCGCCGCGGGTCACGCCTGCCTCTTTTGATTTTTTGCTGGGGCTCGGGCTTGCATGGGCCGGTCACGACTGGCCACCCTCCAAGCGCCTTCCCGCCGCCCCCGCCGCCTCCGCACGTGCCAGGATGCCGCCGCTCCCACGCCCCGCGGCTGCACCCGCTGCGCGCCGGCGCAAGTCAACGTCGAAGTACAGTACAGCGACACGCGCGCGCGCGCGCGGGGGACCAAAACTTTCAACCCCTCTGCCATTTGACGGCTCTATGGCAGTTTAGAGACGGTCTCGCTATGTAGTGTACTCGTGCTTGTCGCTGGGGCTTTCTTACACTATTCGGAACGCGCTTTGCATCTCCTGCACCCACCACGCCATGCGCCCACGCCGAGGGGTTCCCCACTTCCAAAATAGGTGGACAACGAGTCGCCGAGTCAGCGAGTTGCCGCGAGTAGGGTGCGAGTTGGGATCAATTTTTCGAGGGTTTTGCGCGATTTTGGCGCGAGTTTTCGAGTGGGGGACCCCTCACCCCACGCGCCCACGTGCCCGCCCCGGGCCACTCCGGCCGGTAATAAAGCCTCGCCGTCTCGCGCCTAATCTTCGACCATATAATGACCGTCGGCATGGCCGTGCCGTGAGTCAGTCGGACGGCAGTCCGGCACTATTACGCCCCTCGCCCCGAACACAGGTGGGCACAGCCCTCGCCACGAGCGCGAAAGGTGGATGTGGTGGATGCCGTGGATGCGGGCGTCGAAGGAGCGTCGCATACAAAGCGTTGCGCAGCAGGTTGTGTGCGCGGAATCCCATAAAAGGGTTCCGCATGAGGCAGGCGAGAGTGGGTTGTATAGGGGGTGGATAGCGTGGGCAGTACGCGTGGGAGTTGGCGGGAGCTAAAGGGTGGTATGTGACACCCCTTCCGGGCTCGCGACCGGGGCAAATGACTCACGGGGCTGGCGTGTCGGCAGCGGCAGTGCAACACTCGGAGCGACGTCCTCTGAAACCCCTTTGTAATATTTCTCAGCGCTCCGAGTGTTCTGAGAAGCTTGCGGGTACTGCCAGCAGAGTATTAAACCTCCCCGCGCGCGCTGCTGCACACGCCGCGCCGGTGTAAAGTCGCGCGGCTTCCGCGGGGATTTGAATCCCGGCCAATGCACACAGAGCGCGGCGCGCGCACACGGGGCGAGCAAGTGTGTACGTACAGCAATGTTTAACACCGCCTTCCGGCCAGCTCCGCGAACTCCAAGCTCCGAGCTCCGAGCCCGGCCCGCCCGCAAGAGAAAGGGAGAGTCGCGGCGAGAGAGGAGAGATGGGGCGGTCGGGCTGCTGTTGATTTGTTTGCACGACCTGATTCCCGCGACGCTCAACGCCGGCCGCAGCGCCACCCTTTGAACTTTGGGCAGCCGGAGTGGTTCGGGGGGGGGGAGCTAGCGCCACGCCCCGCGGTTTTCCTTGTTCGCGCAACGCGGGGCGGCATCGACCGACGGGTCGACCACTCAGAGTTTCAGTGAACATGTATAATATCTAGAATAGTTTTGGAATATCTAGAATATTTTTGGATTATGCTGGAGTATTCTTGGAATATCTAGATTTTTTAGGTGGAATATCTGAAACACTTTTGGAACGGTTTTCTGTGGTCCACCCTTCGCACTCGACGAAAATGACGTGGACTGGCGCGCCTCGGACAAAACATCATTCCGCGGCACGCGCACGCACCACGCTATGCCTCGGGGTGGACCCGGCCCGCAGCGCCTGGCGCCGCCGGCGCAGCGGCCGAAAACGGACCCGGGGGCCATGTCAATCGCACCTTACGGGCATGGGGGCGGGCTGCTGCATCCGTCTCTTTCGGCCTCTCTCTCTCTCTCTTTCTCTCCTCTCTCTCCTCTTGCCCCGCTGGCGCCACTTGCCACGCGCCGCGCGGACGCAGCCCCGGGTCGGCGCGCAACTGTAAATGAATAACAGTGCCGTGCTACAACAGGTTGGCGCCCACCGCGTGGCGCCGCCGGCCGCGCGCCCGCCATGTCCTGCAGGACGAGACGACACTGTCAAAATTTCAAACCAACACACTGTAAAAGTTTGCCAGCTAAGTTTTTCCATGATTTGAAAACCTTTTTGCCATTTTGAGACAATTTCCCTCGTTTCAACATCAAAATATTCACTATAGCTCATTTCTGCCTTGGATTCGAAATTTTTGTCTTTTCTTCGAATGACTACATTTTTTCGTCGCTTGCTCTAAACGACGTCGAGTCCCCTTTTCCTGCATATTATAATATCGTCGATCGGTTTTCGTCGTCAGTCGCGCGCGCGAGTGGTGCAGGTGCAGGGGCCGCCCTACGCCCTAGGCGGGCCCCGCGCGGGAGCGCCCCACGCCCGGCGGCGGCGCCCCCCTGCTCAAGACGCCGGCGGCGTGGTGGGGCGCGGGGGCCCGGCAGCCGGCGTGCTTGGCGTACCCGCTGCCGGCCGCGCCGCCGCCCGCCGCCAGTCAGTACCGCGTGCGCACCGGTCCCCGCTGTTCGGCCCCCCGTGCTCGGCCCCCGCTCGGCCTACCGCCCCTGCCGCTCGCTTGCTCGGCCCCCGGCCCGATACGCGCTGCGCGAGGCAGTCGAACTGACGAGTCGAGCCGGCCGAGTCGAGCCGAGACTGCTCTGCTGAGCCGAGCCGAGCCGGCACCGCCGACGACCGACCACGACCCGCCCCGGACGGACGGACAACACGGTTTGCCGTCAGTGTCAGTGTTGATCCGGCAGCCTTCGCGTCCAGGCGCCGCAGCCGCATGAAGTTGTGTGTTTTTAAAATTTTAATTTTTCGTTGACGACGACCCTCAGTGATCCGCGTCCGCGCAGTGATCGGAACCCCCAAAGAAGTGCGTGGGGTCGGACTGTTTGTTGCCACAACTTCAAGACTGACGTGTTTACCGCCGCGAGGCTCCTTGCGGGACTTCCCCCCGCGTCCTGTCAGTTACACAAAGTGAGTACTAGACTTGTTTTTGGTCGTGGACAGGTGTGCGATGTTGTCCCTCTTCTTGCACCCTCCCGGGGCACAGGTGGAGAGAGCGGGCTGGGCCGGTCAGCTGTTGCCGGCCGCGTTCGAAGAGTGGGTGTGCATTGCCGGCCGACTCCGCGGGTCCGCCGCGACGGCAGGACAGGAAGAAGGGGTTCAAAGTCGAACGGCCAGACGACGACATGGCTGCATGTCAGCCGGTGTACTACGTGCAGTGGGCGGCGAGGCCCCATAGGTAGCTATAAAGAAAGCTCGATGAAGAAAACCCTCAACGTTGGGCTGGAAAGTACAGCTAGGAACGTAAATTTTCACTATGCACCTTGAGGTTTGCAACGAAAATTTTTCATTTCGCTTGCGCGAAACGATAAGTGCGCTCTTTACTCTCGGTGGGCCTCGTAATCGTTGCCCATGGCAAGCTAGCCGCTCAAAATGTGGTCATTAGTAGTGATGAGGGGAGGTTTCCATGAACTCTCTCCGACTTTTCTCTGATATACCGCAAAAGCTTTTTTTCGTGCGCAACCCCACAAAGAAAATCTCGACTGAAGCACTCCAAAACTCCCGTCAGAAAAGACTGGGCGGCCCGACGCCGGACCTCGCGCACGCTCTTTGTCCTGCCGCTTGTGCTGTGTCTGTATTGGGCAAATTGAGTTCTCTCTTGGTTTGCTGTTTTTGGGAGGGAAGGGGGCGGGGGAGGCCGGCGCTCAACGCTCCCCAGTGCCCCCTCCCCCTTCCTTTCCCCTTATCCTTGTCCCGCCCACTCGGACAGAATCGGCATTGGTGAAATTGGCAACGGCGATATTGAGGTATTGCAAAAACCGAAAACAACCCGGCAGCTGCTGATGGTTATTCTGCCGCTAGTTCTGTCGGGCCTGGCCGGGCCCCGCGCCTGCCACCATCTGCCAGCAGTGTCACCAGTAGCCGGTGATAAGCCGCGCTCGTATCTCACTTCTCATTGGCGGCACACATATACGCACGCCGCGGGGCGGTAGTCGCCTAGTGAGCAGTGCCGGCGGTGTAAGTCACGTCGTTTCCATGTTTTCGCCTTTTCTCCAAAAGACGTTTCGATGTCATTTGGATATTATGGACACGGTCGTATCGTGCGCGAAGTGGCCCCCATCCCATTTAAGAGTTGTCTCTTTATTTATTTGTTATCATCCTAAACCCACGTAGTGTGCTAAATTCAGCGGAAAATCTAGTGGAAAAGGGTGACGCGGTCCTCGACGCAATCCTTCGTTGAGATTGCACTTGCGATGGGCCGGGGGGCGCGGCTGCGGGCGCGCGTCGCGAGGCTTTGGGCGCTCCTCGCGGCCGCCCAGGCCACAGGCTTAGGCCGCCATGCAGTGCATTTACATGGCCTTATCAGGCCGCGACAGGGCAGCGGGTCGGGCCACCACATGACTTGTCAGAGACCATCGACACTGCTGCTAATAACTTATTTTATCCATCACATGCATCGAACTCGTCGAGCGATTGCGTTGTTAGCCTACCCCTTTCCCCGCTTGTCATGTCGCCTGCTATACTTGACAAAGCGGATAAGACTCCTACAACGGTCATCACTAAACCGCACAGCAGGTTAGGGTAGGGACGTCCATTTCTGCGGACAAACTGTCGCGCGGCGCGTCCACGCTTTTGCTGACGATGGCCATCTCTGTACAACTCGATGCTGATCAATCGAGACGCGCTGACAGCAGCGCCGATGATGACCCCCGCGATACTTGTGTACTTGCGACAGAGCGGCAGGCGACTTGTCGCACGTAAGGCGATGCGATATATTTATTGTCGTGTTGGTCTGCTTGCATGCCTCGGCGATTACACCCTCACCGCCCCCCGTCCTTGGTAACTTTATTATCATCGGTTTTGATGGTAATTTTTGTATTTCGGTCGTCGGCAACACACTCGTATGGTAACTGGGGATAACAACAACAACAATGCAGTAACGCAGTCGAGCTCGGGACTCAGGTCACATTCCTAATGTGCTTTTAGGGGGCTGGGACGAGGAGTAAGGATTTTAATTTTTCGAAAAAGTATTTTTCAAGATTTTTATTTTCTGAATTGTAAAACTTTTTCCCTTTTTTTTTGAAAAACATTTTTACAATTTTCCCCATTTTATTCTGAAAATTTTTGGACCTCAAAACCCTCCTAGCGGGGAGTGAGCGGTGAGCGGGCGGGAGCGAGGATGCTGCCGGGGCTCCCCTCGCGTCGCCGTTTACCGCAAAAGTCTCGCGTTGAATGATAAATGCAGCCCGGGACGCCGCCGGGCAGCGGGCGGGTGGTGTGCGGCTACCGCGCGCGCCTTGACCCAGTGCGCGCCGCGCCACGCCGCCCGCCGCCGCGCCACGAGGCGCCAAGGTCCAGAGCACGTCTCCCGACGTACTCCTCTACATCCGCGGGGGGGCCCTTGGGGACGGTCCCCGCCTCTCCTCCCTCCCTCACTCCCGACAGCATCCTGAATAGTGGTCCTGGGAGAACACGCCCGGCGCCCGGAGACTATGCGGATAGTGGATAGTGAGATGGCATCCGAGGACGACGGGGTCTCGCACCCACGGCTCGGGCCGTGCTCGTGTCCTCTGCTTGTAGTCCGACGCCTATCGGACTACCGCCGCCTATCCCTTGCCTTTGCCTTTTGTTCCTCCTCTCCGTGATGGACCAGCGCCCTTCCGAACTTCCCGCTGCTGCTGCTGCTGCTGTCCGATTCCTTTCGACCCGAAACAACTCCTCTCGCCACCGAACTTTTTAATCACATGTTGGCCACTCCTCTTTCCTCTTTTTGTCGCGACCCGGCCGGAGCGGCACACGTGATCCGGTGAGGACCCTGCTGCCACTGCCAGCCTGTCGGACCGGAATCCAGACGGGTAATATAGCCTTTTCCGACGCCCCGTTGTCGATGGAAACTCGCTGAACACTCAGGAAATATTGTGCGGTGGGACATATGACGCCCCCCCCCCTCCTATTTTTCCCCATGTGAGGCGATATTCGATTTTGTATGGCGTGGTTCCGTCTGGAAACGTCGTGAGCGCGTCTCCTCCTGCTCTATTTGTGGGCACATTTTCCTTGTTATCGTCGCCCCCCACTATATATTTGTGCGACGCTGTGTGATACGGCCTGTTTGTATTTGCGCGCGCCTTCCATCACATCAGGACGCCTCCCGCGCGATAAGCTTTGGGCGTCAGCATTTTCCATTTTCGTGGAGATGAGCCTTTTAGGGGGGACGGAAGGAA
>NW_026267183.1:649374-657399 GCF_000697945.3 Frankliniella occidentalis
GGGGGGGGGGCGTTCAGAGGCGTTTGCCCAGACCGCCGTGCGTGTCGGTGCGTTGTGTTTATCTTCCCATCGGCCACAGTCTGGAGGCAATGTGAGTGGGTCCGAACCAACCGGGTCAGCATACAGACCCCCGCTCCATATCCCTCCCCAACACAACTCTGTTAAAAGCGAGCGCTATATGCACCGCTGCCAAGACGAGACCCAGAAATGTTTCGTTTTCCTTTAGCATGGAAAGAAAGCATGAGGAGATGGTCCGTTCGTACTATGACTATACCATACAGCTCACCTGTCTGGCTGCTGCGGGACGGTCGTCCCGGTGGTGTTGGGGGGCTCGGCTCGGGGCGCATGCGACTCTACACTACTTGGGCACTTGAGGCTGCAATCTTGGCCCGCAAACAGGGGGGGATTAACAGGCGTCGCGACTTTGTAGTTGTTAGGCCCCCGCGCCCGCGGCCCGTCGTCGTGGGGGGAGGCGCCGGATGGCAGCTAGATAAAAAGGATACTGCGAGAGAGTGAGGGAGATGAGTGGGGGGGGGGAGGGGTCGATACTCCAAGTGTTTTGCACGGGACGGCACAAGCATAAAACGCAGCGCCGTTTTCATAATTTTCGGACGCTTTTCCGGTTTATGCTGCCGGCCCGGCCGGAACCTGCGAAGGCGTTGGCCACGTGGGCTCCGCACACATTGTAATCTCGCCTGCCATGAGGTCTCGGTCGGTGGGTCGGTCGGTGGGTCGGGTCGGCCGCTCCGCGCGCCCAAAAACTTGTAATCGACTCATCTCCTCACGATAAGATAAAAAAACGAGCGTATCGCTGCTCGCCTGGAGTAGGGCGACGGGCGAATTAATAAGAAGAGATCAACTGGATAAGGGCGTATCTCCCCACGGGGCTTATACCGCTCGGACTTTATCTATAAGGCTCGACAACAGCAGCATCTGCGGTGGAAAATAATACTCGCGTTTCGGATGGCAGGCTGAAAGGCTTTTTCTATGAGAGCTAAATCGAGTTGTGCTATGATGTCGGGGCGAGGGTTTACCCCTTTTATTTTAGCTTTAGAAAGGGTTTGTGACAAGGTGTACTTCACTAATAAAAAATCAGTGTACACCTTTAGAAAAGATCACTAAAGATAACGAAAAATCAGAAAATGTCATGAAGAAATCACGAAAAAAATCAGAAAAAATCAACAAAAAGGCAGAAAAAAATCACAAAAAATACAAATCAAGAAAAACAGAAAAATCGGTGTACGCTAGAATTGATAAAGAAGGACCCCTCGGTTTGTGACTATACTATTGGTGCAAAATATGAAGTAAAAACGCGAGAGAGAACGATGACGCCGCCGCCTGCGATCCTCGTCTGCTCGCTGCTGTGCGTCTCCGCGGTGCTCGCGTGACGACAGTCCTTGTTCTCGATTTATCACCTCCCCTCGGGGGGGCTGTAGCTAGCAGGGCGGTAGCACTTCCGGCGGTGCGGCGGTGTAGCCCGGCCGCCGTCGTCGTCTTGAGGAAAACGGCGGCGGCGGCGGGGCGGGCCACGAATAGGGCAACGACAGCGCCGCCGGGGGGAAGGAGGGAGGGGGGCAGGCGGGGGTCACACGGGCTGGCGGAGAGGATGTGCTAAGCGGAGTCGTCTCCCCAACGAACCTTGCTGCTCGCCCTCAGCGCACACGTGTCCACGTGTCGCCCCGCGTAGCCATAACGCGCCTTTGCTCCCCGCCATATACGCTGTCGAATCCGACGAGAACGGGTGAAAGTACGAGAATACAGGGTGCTCGCCGTGCCCCGTCCGAGCAGAATGCGTATACTAGCCCGCCATGCTAACGTGCGGACGTGTTTGCCTATCGTCTCTAGCCATGCCCCGTGAGGATAGGCAACCCGCCCGCACTTGTGCATGGCGGGTCAGTATACGCATTTGCTCGGACGGAGCACGGCGAACACACACCGTGTACATAGGTCCTCACTTCTCTGCTTGCACCCAACTGGTGGGGGAGAGGGGGGGGGTCACATGTTAAACGCAGTGCTGGCCCAAAAAGCGCACACACGCACGCACATGCACAACGCGAAACAAGCAAAGTCAAGGTTGTGAGAATGTACTGCGAGGTTGGGAGAAAGACGATGCAGATTGGGGCAGCTGGGGAGGGGGGCAGAGTGTGCGGAGTGTGCGGAAACGAGGAAAGAGGTAAAACGCCCCGCGAGCAGCGCGAGTGCGTTAGCCGCCTTTGTTCCCGCGCGCATGCGCGCCTCGCGCCTCGCTAGCGCCTCGCGCCGATGTCGCGGATGTATAGGAAGAGCCATTGTCCCGCACCGACTGCGCCCCGCCCCACACCGCCCCTCGTCCCTGTCCCCATACTGCTTCTAGTGACGCTGAGGTTGAGGAACCTGCGGACGAAAGGTTTTGTGCGCAAACTGCGTTACATTTTCAGGCTGTGTGCGGTAGTAAAACGCTGATGGTATAGTTACCCGCCAGACCGCCCGCCTGGGGAAAGAAATGTCATTCGTTTATCATGGCATAATCATGGCCCCCGAAGTCCTCCATGTTTTTACAACCCTGAATTATTCGACGGAAGTGGAGCGTCGTCTTCAAAACAATCTACCCCATCCTCTTAAAAGATAGAATGTGTGTCCGGCCCCTGAATAATTCATTCATTTCGCAGCAAGGCGCTAACCGCGCACTCACCATGCTTGTGGACTTTACGTGAGTGAGCATGGACGACGCGGTGGTGGTCGTTTGGATAGAAAGACAACTACTTTAAGGTGCTTTAGACGAAACAAAGCTCGCGCGCGAGGTCCGCGGCTTCAGGCGCGATGTGTTCGCCGGGGGCCGGGCCGGTGGGGGCCGTCGGGTCGGGCCGGGGCCTCCTGGTGGGTGCCCCGCCTGCAGCCCCGTCCGTCTTGTCGTCCTGGTTCCCTGGCCTGGCTGGCGCGCGGCCAGCTTCGCGCGGCCAATTTATAGATATGGCTGGAGGGATGAAGTCCGCGGTCGCCTCGCCACGCCCCGCCACGCCCGCTGCACGGCTCGGCGGCGGCGCAGTGTTTCCCGCGAGCGCAAGCGCTTTCGCTGTGTGAAAAGGATTACGGCTCGGGCAGCCGAAGCCGAAGCGCGACGAGCGACAAACGAAATCGGATTCGCGCCGTCGAATGGGGAACGGAATTTGCACACGCTCGCGCAGTGCAGCAGGCGGCCCGGGCGCGCGGAGGAAAGCGAATAGACAGAAGGCGCATGAGCCTCATGCCATGAGGGGACCTGGCGGAAACTTTGCACTCGGCAGCTGGAATTCGACGAAACCGATACAAACCAAAATGGTACCACGCCGCTGACGTGTCTCGGTGGCGACAATAGCTATAGAATACGTTTATCGTCTGCTTCACGTCGCACACAATTACGGTTTACGGCAGCGCAGTCCCCCCCCCCCCTCTTTCCTAATTGGATTTGTATCGCGCGGCGAGACCTCCACCACCACCTCGTTCGATTCCACCAATGGTATTGATTGATTGCGATGGGGCATCTTATCAATGAGGGATGAGCCTAGTAAGAAGAAGAAAAGAAGATGGTGGCGTAGCGTAGCGCGGACCCATAACAAAGCGACATAACCTGGTCACGAAATTCTTCCAAATAGAGGTTTTGGAGCAGTTCTCGGATATATTTCTATTGGTTGTACTCTAGTACATATTTAAAAGTAATTTGAAAGACACCACTTTGAATATAATCGCAATTCCACGATGCAGCTTTCTGCTTTGTTATGGGTCCGCGCTACGCTACGCCACCATCTTCTTTTCTTCTTCTTACTAGGCTCATCCCTCATTTGGGTCTGCCGGTCTGAGAACGAGGGCAGGGCAGGCCAGGAGGTGTCTCTTCTGCTGCCACGCCCAGACGACTCTGCTCTGCTCTCCTCTGGGCGCAACCTAAAGATATATTATGTTTGCGTTAACTTTTCGTTTTCGTCTCTGCCATTATTCCCGCGCCTGCACTTTTGTCTATTTCGGAAGCCCGTTTTTGAAAAGTTGACGACACGCTAACAGAGCTGTCGTGTTTTGCAACTCTGCCGCGGGGCTATGCCCTTTTACATTTCTCGTTCGCATATATACGTTCGTTGCCAGGTGCTCGCCGATACTGCAGTTTTGCCAGCGGCCGGCGGCGGAGCGCGCGAGTCTTAAGAGTAAGCTGTTTGGGGTGTTTCTAATTTTATTCGCGGCAAAGTGTAAACCCGCGCCAGCGGAGGAGACGCCGTTGCTGTTTGAGAGAGGCGCGAGAAGCGCTCAGCGCTCACGGCGCGCGCGTCCGCGTCGTCCGGTGAGACAATTAAAGGAAACCCACGACGATGACGATGGCCAAGGTAGCTGTCTCTCTCTCTCTCCGCAACAAATGAAGGTCGATCCCGGTGAGCGGCATGGGAAGGGAGCCAAGTCGAGGAAGCGAGGGGAGCGTGGCTTATGAGTTCAAGGGCCGGCCGGCGCGGCAAATATGAAAACGGAAGGGCAAGCACCTCGCACCTCTCAGGGAGGCACGGCGATTATATTTGTTATTTATTGTTTTGCGGCGGAAAATGCCTCGAGTGTAGAATTAAGGAGGCAGTTCAAACAAATCGATTGTTTGAATGACATTTTTCGATGTACGTGCCGGCTGTAATTGTGCGTATTGGTGCATACTCTATATGGCCACAGGGGCCATGGCCCCGTACGGATGTAAAGAGTTGGCAAACTTGCAACACTGCTGCAAGTTCAGTTACACCCGCTACTGTACTTCACATTACAGTGCAGTTTTTTCCCCTCTCCGTCAACATGTCGCTCTTGGTCCCCACTCAGCCGGTGGTTGTGGTGGCGGCGGCTGGGGCTGGGCTGCTAGCAGCACCCATTTTTTTTTCTCCCCCAAATAAGTCGTGCCTTATTTTTCTGCTCCTTTCTCCGCTGCGCGACCTTGAGTTCCTCTCTGAGGCATTCGCCGGGCACGGACCGCGCGACACGGACGGGGTTGGAGCAGCGCGAGAGGAAAGAAGCGCCGCGCGAGGCAAAGTTTTAATTTTCAATTTCTATTCCTCCATGCACGTGGAGAGGAGGGTTTGGAGGGGGGGGGGCTGGGGGGCTTGTGGCCCGCTTTGCACTTGCTGCCGAGCGGAGCGCACCGCGGACGGAATCCCGAACGAGTACGTGCGGTCTCGCAGCCTGGGGGGTGAGTGTGTCCGGGTGCGGAGGTGGAGGTGTGTCCGCCCGCACACTCTCGCACGTGTTCGCACTTCTTGCGGGTCGTGCATTCGCACGGCCTCGCATTGACTGCTGCACGTGCGCCGTGTATTCCTGGCGCGCAGCCAGCGGCGGCCTAACCGATGGACGTGCATGATGGCCTACCTGTCCTCCTCCGGTATATCGAGTCGTCGTCTCTGCGTCACTATCCGGCGCGGGGGGTGGGGGTGGGGGGGTGCTCTTAGCTATGTGTCTCGCCGCATTATGTCGTTTTGCAACAAAGTGTCGTAAATCTTATCTAGGAATTAATAGAGTAGAGCTGTTCAAGTCGTTTGATAGAGGAAGGCGTGCTGCTGTGTCACTAATCTACGTGGATTGCAACTCGTTTTTTTCTTCTTTCTCTTTAATCATCGTCTTGATTCAAAGGACAGCTTGTAAAAGCGTCTGCGGTGTGGTCGCCCTCGTGTAGCCGCTGCATCGGTCGTTGGGCGGGCGTGGCGGAGACAGGGCTTTGCGATATACCTCGATATCTCGATGCCGAAAAGATATTTATCTTAAAATCGAAGGTTCGATGTGTCCGCGTCAACCGAGGGCTCGATAATTGCTGTAGATATATCGCGAGCCTCGATATATCGAGTTACTCGGTACCTACTCGAAATCGCATCTCGAATTCAAATTTCGAATGTGCCGCCGTTCTTCGGGGGGCGCGAGGAGGCCTCTGTCCTGTCCCCGCGCCGGCGGCGTCAGTCAACGCGCGCCGGGCGTCGGGCGCCGCCACTCTTTCTGCTCGCGGGGTTTTCGCGCGCCAAACAGGCGACAGAAATGCACGGCTTTGCCGTCGTCACCCGGCTGCGCCCGGCGGCGGCGGCGGCATGTCGTGTGCGGCCGACTTGGCGCGCGTGGGGTGAGATACAAATAAAAATTTATTTCTCAAAAAAATAAAAAAAATCTGAAAATAATACCCGAGCGTAATGGTAATAATAAATGATCACGCAGCCCTTGGCCTCGTCCCGTTAGGAGTCTGCTGGCCGAGTGAATGGGTGGGGCGGGCGTGATTCAGGGGAGCAGGCCCCACCCCGTGGAGCTGACGCGACCAGCAGGGTGGCCACAACCAGCAAGCCTTTCCAAAGTTTCAATGCCTCTCCACTCTACCCCTTTCATACCCTCGATTGCCTCACTTTTACACCTGTACGCGCGGCTTGGCAATATTAGCAATATTATATTGCTAGCAGTTATACTAATTCCCACGCAATGCAATGGCTGACGGTTTTGTTTCATTGGGTTGCAGGTTTTTTGTTTTTTTTTAATCAAAATGTTTTTTGTTGTTGTATTTTTTTTGGCGGGGCCGCAAAGAATGCTGTGCCGGACAGGAGGACAGTGACTGGGCAGCGCGCGGACCCCTCAAGGCCGCCCTGCCCCGCCACTCTCGTTCTCTTCTCTCTCGTTTCATTTCCTTTTATTATTTCGTTTCCCCGTTTGCGTTATTTCTTCCCTCGCGCTCGCTCAGCAGGCTATGACGCCGCCCCACTTGCTTGCGCCACGCGACGCCACGACAGCGGCGCTTTGCAGCTGTGCACGTTCGTCCGTACATCATATCGCCACACCACACGCCAGCCGCACACACACACACACACACACACGTCGCCAGTATGCCGTCACGCACGGCAAAAAATAAAACGTAGAAAACAAACTTCCGTTAAAATAGCATTATAAATAAAGTTACCGTCGCTTGAAAAAAAATTGAGCAATTTCTATTTCTGGTGGTCGTGTAGCACCGGGATGTTCAGAACGCATTAGTGGTGGTAAACGACACTGTGTTTTATCTCCTGTGTGGGCTCGCTTGGTTGGCAGCACTGGGGCACGTGCTGGCAGTGTGTTGTGACGCATTGTGTGAGTCGCGAAAGTATATTGTTTGGCTGCCAGCGCGGGGGGCTTCTTTGCTCCGCACTCTTGTTTGCCGTGGGTTGTGGTGGGCACTACTACTGCTTTGCAGTGGTTTGGTATAGTGAATGCCCTGGACTCATTCTCCTTTTTTTTCTCGCTTTTGCAGGCGGTGGAGGGCTAGCGGGTGGACATGACGCACGCTCCCGCCAAGAAGCGGCCCGGGGCCTCGGAGGACGACGATGGCGACTCCGACACGGACAGCACCATCCCCCCGCCCGACGGCGGCTGGGGGTGGGTCGTGGTGTTCGCCTCCTTCATGATCCACATCGTCAGTGAGTATCTTGCTTCTTCTTGCCCGCGTCTCTGAAGTGACGGCAATAATAAAGGACAAACAAGAAAATACAATGATACAATAACAGAGACAAAGTAATGGGAAAAGAAACATGACATCGAATGGGTGGACCACAGATGGGCATTTTGATTTTTTTGTATGATGACCACCACCAGCACGATGCGGGTGTGCGTCAAATAATAGTTTGTCGTACCCAATCAAGCCCTTGATGACTTTTGTCTCTCGCACTAATATTGGGGCCGGCCCCCACTTGTCCTTATATTTCACGACATTATTGCTGTCTGTCTACACTCCGACCCAACTGATTACTCCAGCAATCGGGCGGGCGGCGGCTGCTGTATGACGCGCATGCCTCTGCCCCTGGGGCCCCTGGGGCCTGGGAGGGCTACAATGGAGCGGTATGTCCAGCACGACGACGCTGGCAGCCAGCGGCGGCCTAACCGATGGACGTGCATGATGGCCTACCTGTCCTCCTCCGGTATATCGAGTCGTCGTCTCTGCGTCACTACCCGGCGCGGGGGGGCTCTTAGCTATGTGTCTCGCCGCATTATGTCGTTTTGCAACAAAGTGTCGTAAATCTTATCTAGGAATTAATAGAGTAGAGCTGTTCAAGTCGT
>NW_026267183.1:661954-663208 GCF_000697945.3 Frankliniella occidentalis
TGTTTCAGGATTAGGAGAGGAGGTGGGAGGTCGAGCATACGCAGAAACAACACCACACATCTGTGCATCTCTGTCCAGACGGCGGGCGGCGGCAGCGGCATTCTGATTAGATCGGCGCTGCTGAACTGCAATGAATGCATGAGTGAGTGAAAGGCGATTGAGGGCGGGGCGTGGCGGGGCGGGGAGGCACGCACAAGTGGCTTTGTCTCTGTCGTTATCGAAAATTATTAGACTCGACTTGCCTCCCCCCTTCCACTTGCCTGCGCCCTGCCACCGCCCGGGGATTCTCCATAGCCATTCTGTCCCCTCCCTCCCCCTCCCCGGCCCCGCATGTGTGAGCGATGAATTCTAATTACTCCCTCCCCCTCCCCGTTTGTTCCTCCCCGAGCCTCTGATTTGACGGGCGGCGCATGCACGCAAGTCCGTGCGCGGGGTTCTGCGGGTCGTTATTGACGCCAGCCACTGAGCGCAGCGCACTGAGCACAGCGCAGCGCGGCGGCGGAGCAGAGCGCCCGGCGGGGTAGGCAACATGCAGCGTGGAGCGCACGGCTGCGCGACGGTTGCCCACCCACCAGGCGTTCCCCGCCTCCCCGCCCCCGCCCGCTGCAGGAGCCTGGAGCAGCAGCACTTTTCACATTGTGTAGCGCAGTTCCTGCGCAGTGCGAAAGCATAACGTAGGTTTAGGTCTTAGGTGCCCAGCAGTTTAGGGCCTAGCTGCTGGGCGGTCTAAGCAAGAAATCGGGAGCAATGTATGGGATCCAGCAGAGGTGTCCAGGGTGTGGTGCTCGGGCAGCGGGCACTACCACGAGCTGCCGCCGGCACCCCCTTGCAGTGTAGGCTTGGTGTGCGCTAGAAGTGGGTTAGGTTAGGGTTGGCCGCAGCCCCTCCTCCTTGCTGCACCTGGCACGCCTCGGCCGCGTGCCTCGCTGCTGGCGGTGGCCCGCGCGTGGGGCCGATGTCCGCGGCGCCGTGCGTCTACCGTCCACCGCCGTCGGCCCGCGGGGCAGGGCATCTCTCTCGCACTCGCACGCGGCCCGGGTCGGCGGGAGCGAGAGAGCGACGGGACGGGCGGCCATTGGCAAGGGTCCAGCGATCAGCTGCTACCGTGCTCTCCTCCCCGGTGATTGGCCCGTTTCATCAATTCAATTACATACTCGCAAAGATGATTCCAACTAATTTATTTTCCGTCGTCAAAATAATAAAACAACCTTAAAATGTCTTCAGGATAGAATAGCGAGCGTCGAGCAAAGAACC
>NW_026267183.1:664059-685495 GCF_000697945.3 Frankliniella occidentalis
ACTAGCACGACAGATGAGCGGGGACGAGGACGAGACGGCGACCTTATCCACCGAGGGTTACAAGTGGGGAAAGGACTTCACTGAAGAGCCACCCAGCCTGCACTATCCCCCCCCCCCTCCTTCTCACTCCCCACACCTACATTTCGGCCCGCTTGTGCCGCGCGTCGATGTAAATTTAGCTGGGCCGGGGCGGCGCGTCGGCGTCGCGCCCGCTGCACGGCCAGACGCGATGCGTTCCTCGGAGGACGCCTCGCCACGCCACGCCACGCCACGCCTCGCCACGCACCGCCCAGGCGCCCGCCCGCCCCGTGGCACGCGCCGGGCACGTGGGGGGGGGGAGAGACCGGCTTAAATGAGGTGACGATAGGGGGCGTCGATAAACTGCTCGGTCATTTAAAATCTTACAGCGCGTTTTCTTGGCTGTGCAAGTCGATTGCAAATCATCGCACGTCGATGTGAGCTACTCGCCACTCGCCCGGACCTTCCTGCGTCCCTGGCCAGGATATTGTGAGCTACGATTGGGGGGGGGGGGGACCGGCTCAGCAGAGGCGCCGCCGGTGGGCGCCGGGGGCCGGTGTGGGTGGGGGCCGGCCCCGCCCCGCCAAGGACAGGCGGCCCCACCACGATACTAAGCCTCGGTGGGCCAGGCGCGGCCTTGGGTCTTGTCAGCCAGCAGGCGCCCGCCGCCGCCGTCGCCGTGCCTTTTCGGTACTCCGTGAAAATGTATTATGCAAACAAGAATTGCATTACTTTTTGGAGAGACCACGAGTTTCTCTGCTCCGCCCGAGCTGCGGCTCCAGCCAGCCCCAGGCTGGCAGTGACATATTATGACAATAATCTCTGAATTTTCGCCCCTGTCCGCCGCGGACGTAGGTCGCGTCCTTGAGGGTGAACTTCCTGCTCTACGCGACCGGCATCCTCTCCTCGGCGTGGTAAATAATGTGGCTGTTTTCTTATCTTCCAGCTGACGGAGTGACGTACTCGTTCGGCGTGGTGCAGAGGAAGCTGGTGGAACACTTCGAAGCCGGTGAGGGCGCCACCGCCCTCGTCTCAGCCCTCCTGTTCGGCATCACCCTTTGCTCAGGTGGGTCGCCTTTTCCGCGATGACGCACAAAGGCACGATACTACTAGTGTTTGATTGAACTTTCGTGATACATGTTCGTTTTCTCGCTGCCTGCGCACAGGACCCATCGCATCAGCCTTCGTCAACAAATGGGGATGTCGGCCCGTGACCATCGCCGGCGCCATCCTGTCCGGGTTGTGCCTCGCGCTCAGCTTCCTGGCCACCAACATTGCCACGCTCTACCTGACCATCGGCGTGGGCACGGGTCAGTATACAATATGGCTCGGCTTCATCTGGTTCCTCTTCTCGTCAACTTTTGTTTCTGACTGGACTGTCAAACCTTTCCAGGCTTCGGCTTCGGCCTCATCTACCTGCCGGCCATCGTCTCGGTGACGTGCTACTTCGAGAGGTACCGCTCGCTGGCCACCGGCATCGCGGTGGCGGGCTCGGGCCTGGGCACCTTCATCTTTGCGCCCTTCATCACCTACCTGATGAAGGTGTACGGCTCGTGGCAGGGCACGGTGCTGATCCTGGCCGGCCTGGCCCTCAACACGGCCATCATGGGCGCGCTCATGAGGCCGCTGGAGAAGCCCAAGCGGCCGCCGAGCACCGAGCTCAAGGAGCTGCCCAGCGAGAAGTCCGAGCTCAAGATGCTGCTCAACGGCGACCTCTCCAAGGAGGAGCAGGCCAACCAGCTCATGGTGCAGCAGCCGCAGACCGTGGTGCGCTCGGCGCACAACATCCCCACGGCCGTCCAGGACGACCAGTCGGAACCCAGCACCATGCCCCGCAACGTCAAGGTCCTCAGCCTCAACCTGAGCAGCACGCCGCACCCGGTAGGGATTTCCTAAGTATTTCAAGTCCATAGAGGCACAACGTGTACCACCGGGGTGCATCCCGCTTAGTCGACCACACCTCCTTCTAATTACACTTTTGTGACCCCGCAGATACTGTCGTCTGGTCACCACAACCACCACCACCACAACAACCACCACAACAACTACCACCAGCACCACAACCACCAGCACTCGTGGCGGCACAAGGGCGACCGGGACATCGCGCGCTGGGCGCTGTCGCAGCCCACGCTGCAGACCACCACGGGCTCCGTGCAGCACCTGGCCGGCTCTGGCGTCATGTACCGCAAGGACATCTTCTACCGCGGCTCGCTCGTCAACATCCCTCACTACAGGTGAGGATCGAGGCATCCCCGTACTTCAGCCGCTGTCTGACTTGAATATGAGTAATTCGTTTATTTTCCAGTCGGTGTGTGGAAGCTGAAACTCGAGTCCTCGAATACGTATAATTGCCAAAAGTTGTATTTCAGGCTCGACGGCGGCGAGCCAAAGCTAGCTGCCTGCGCGCCGATTGTCTGCTTCCTCCTCTGGCGCCACCGTTCTCCTTTTGTCAAGTGTGTTGTTATGTTGATGTTTTGGCTTCACGATTCTCTCGCCGCCCCTGCAGCCCCAGCGGCACCAGCCCCTCAACCTCCGAGGCGTCCACGGTGCGCGCGTCCTCGGTGCGCGAGCGCTCCGCGAGGGCGGACAGGGAGTTGCCCGCGCAGGGACCCTTCAGCGCGCCGCAGTCCCCGCGCTGGATGCGGTCGCGGCCGCAGAGCGAGGCCGTCCTGGGCGCGGCCAACATGGCCTTTGCCGAGGTGGACGCGTACCTTGCGGCGCGGCTCGCCGAGCGCGGCTGTGTGCCGGTAGACGAGGGGGACGGTCGTGACCCGTTGACGACGTGAGTCTGGGTCGCCTCGAGGGGACTCGGGTATCGGTTCTGGGTTGTGGGTATGTGTTTATTACGTGTCTTCATCATGCCCTTTAGAGCAACCTTCACAGCACGATCGTCTCTTCATGTTTCGCAGTTTTACCTTGTAGTCTCCATATGAGTAGTGGCGAGGCCGGTGGCTGGATAGCGGGGCTGCTGCAGCGCTGGGGAAGTCCCTCCCCCTCGCCTCGGCCGGTCGCTTGCTGAGTGTGCGTAGTGGCAGTCATCCTCGTCTTCTGGATCATTATTTGTACCTCATTAGGGAGCAGCAAAGTTTGCAACTCTTCTGTTCCACTGGGGCTTCAGCCTCGTGCACACTACTAACAAACAGCCCAGGATCATCGATAACGACTGAAGTGGGACGACTGGAGGCGCATGTCTCGTGTGTGTAGTTGCATCCTCTAGCACCTTAACAACTGTTGTTCTAGAGAAACCTGGTGGGAAAGGGCAACATTAGTGACTTACTAACACGGATTTTAAATAGTGTCATCAGTTTTCTAATACTCTGTAATGTGTCAAGTTTCATCCTGGTCTGGTCCATGTAGGGTAGGAAGTCTATGCATGGACTATGTGGGTTGTCTGTTTATCTGGATAAGATTTGTTGCGGATTAACCGATCAACCGATCGTCCCCACAAGACGCAAACTAATCCATTTTTGTTTTCCCCTATCCCTCACGCAGATCCGCTAGCAAGCTTTCTCGGCATACGAGTGTGGAGGGTCTTGGCGGCGCCAAGGGATCATCTCTGGAAGTGGAGAGCCCCGACTCTGATGTCCAGCTCACAGTGTGCGGCTGCATCCCCTGTTCTCCTGAGACCAAAGACACCCTGGCAGAAATGTTAGACATGTCGCTTTTTAAAGACGTCATTTTCCTCCTGTTTGCTGTAAGCAACTTCCTCACATCAATAGGTTTCTACATGCCCTACTCGTACTTACAGGTAAGTCTTAGTAGGAAGTAATTCTTGCCTAGTGACTGAAACTATAATATTCAAGATGTCTTTGAAAAATATTAAAGAACTGTTACGCCGTATATTATTTAATTTTTTGTGTTTTCACAGGCATATGCTGAATCAATCCACATTGATACTGAGTGGGCTAGCGGACTAATTTCAATTGTTGGTATTGCTAATCTGGTTGGACGTCTTGTACTTGGTTACGCTGCTGATAAACCTTGGGTCAACAGACTTCTTGTGTACAATGTCTCACTCTCTGTATCTGGTTTTGGTAAGTACCTATTAAAGAAACAGTTTCAATTTTTTTATTTTAAAATAAATAAATTGGAGATTTACTTCAGCAATTTCTTTATTTACTCTCATTCAAATTTATTGATTTATTTATTGAGTTATTTATTTATTTATTTTATATTTTTCAGCCACAATCTTGGTGGTAGTTTGCCAAGACTACTATTCACTTGCTGTGTATGCTGCAGTTTATGGATTCACTATTGGTGCTTATGTTGGTCTTACATCAGTAATTTTAGTCGACCTCCTTGGCCTTGACAAATTGACAAATGCGTTTGGGCTCTTGCTGCTGTTCCAAGGTGTTGCTTCATTTATGGGGCCACCTATTGGAGGTGAGATATATTAACAATTCATATACATGTAGAAGTATTTATTTATCTTATTTTTGATGCTGGAACAATTATTTTTTTTTGTGACAGGATGGTTGTTTGACATTACCCAGTCATACAAGCCTAGCTTTTGGCTAGCTGGAGTTACACTAGCCCTGAGTGGGTTGATGCTCTTCGTAGTACCTCCAATTCAGAAACGAAAAGCGGCCAGGAGACGACAAAATGGCAAAGTAGTGTCATTACCAGCCTCATCTAATGGAAGTGCTCGACCTCAACCAGTTTGACAAGAATCAACTATGGCCTATGGCTAGATGAACTTTTTATGAAATTTTATCAACTTCTATTGTGATTGACCTTAATTTTTAAACATGAAGTCTACTTTGGGCTATGATGAACAGTATGACAAGTGAACCTTCATAAACTTTTGTGACATGAGAATGACAGTATCAAATTTTTAAAATTGAGGATGCAACACAATATCTCTAACTTATTACTAATGACCACCGCGTCACAGGATCAAACTGAAGATTTCAGGGTGTGCTAAACAATCTCTTAAGAGTGCGCCTGAAAGCACGGTGTGCTATGTTCCTACCTCATTCATGGTAGAATATTGTGATCCTTAGGTTTATCAGGGTAAACATTTCTACCACAAGCTGTAAGAATTAGATTAGATTAGTACCATTCAGTGGGTGCTCCTTATAGATATGTAAGTCGAAATGTGTGCCTGCCATCAGTCATGTTATTACAGGCTGAGGGTGTTGTAGACAGATACACCTCAAACTGTTTCATTGAAAGGGCTATCTAGTCACCTGTTTACGCGAGATGACTCATAGATGCATTTTAATTTATTTTAAATGTTTTATCTTCCTGGACATAACTATGTTTTAGAAAGCTTACCTTTCTCCATGAGTGATATGTGATGCAGCATTTCTTCTGTTAAGTGCAATATGCGGTTTAGATTGTGAATTGTTGAATGACTGTAATTAACTAACGCTGAGGAATATTCTCTCTGTGATAAGTATACTACATTCTTCTATACTCTTTTGATATCTTTTTCTTAATAAATGTGTGTTTCACCTGTCTTAAAATTTTATTAGATGCACTGATTTGCAGCCTTTACGTCCATGCATCAGAAAACTATCCTAAATGTATCTTACATCCATGCCCACTTTTCTTAAGAACAGATAAGTGTGGGACAAAACTAGATAATAACTCTTTGTAACATTTTGGGTTGACTGTGAAGAGTGAAAGTGGTGCTGCCACATGTGGGCAGTGGAAATGGCTTCCTAAGGTGCCATAATAAATCCCACCTCAAAATGTCACATCCAGAAAACTTCCAACAAAGTATAAGTGATTTCTGTTTGGTACTACAATTAATGTTTTGTTAACCAGAAATTTAAGTATTTATTTTTATAAATGGTGTAAATTGTTTGAATGATATTGTGTGATAATGTTACGCACAAAAGCACTGTACCATAGGTTTCAAGAAAGCTTCCTGGCAAAAAGTACCCTTGACATTTCTAAAATGACATCAGGTAATGTGTCATACACTTTGCTTGCTACACAAGACCTTCTATAATAAGTATTTGAACACTATGTGATCGTATTGAGGTAGGCATAGCTGAGTAGGTACAAAGCTAGATATAACGTCTATTCGATGATGATTCTGTAAATACTTGTGTGCTTCACTGCATTCCCACTGTGTGGGGTCGCAGTGATCTGAACTGTTTGACCAATATATATATATACATATGTGTATAAGATTTGAAAAGGCATCAAGTTACTGAAAGGTATGGTTTTTAAGTTCCTTTATTACTATCAGAGTACAGAGGAAGTTCAAGTTCCCTAAATCTATACCTTCGTCACTCACATTAAATGCTGGTTTCTTAAACAAATACACTTACATTGAGTTTCAATGCAGTCAAGTCACAGTGATTGCAATAAAGCTCTACCTTCTACACCCACAATTTCTTTGAATTGCCATAAAATAAGACAAACTGTGCCTAGTTTCTAAATTATACACATCAACATAGTTAAATTCATTGGCGGAGACATCCCACAGAGGATATGTTAAAAATTAGTTGAAATCCCAAAATGTACTAATACTGTTCATTTAGAAAATGAATAGACAGATTTCCAAGACCCACACAGCACTGGACCACTATTCTTCCATCAAATGTAAAAAGGAACACAAGCATTGAAATAAAGTGAAAACATACAAACAAATGTGCTAAAATAAAAAAAAAGATGACAAAAGAGATTTGATAGACATGAAAGAGCCCTGTACTAAATACAGTACAGAGTACATTTGAAAAACTATGCATAGACTAAGTTTTTTTTTTCTTTTAATGGAACTAGTTTTGACCTAAGATTAAAATAAGGGAAAGGGTAACCTCATTGCCAAGTCTTAGTGGCAGACTTTCTATCCTTCAGTTCTTTGGACGCCTTCACTTTGCTGAAGAATTTGTCCATGTCTTCCACCTCTTCTGGGTTGTCCTCCGACTCCTTCTCCTTGTCGGCCCATTTACCTTCATTCTTCCAGTGGTTGCCGCGGAAGTTCTCGTCGGGAGAGGCTCCCTGGCGACTCTGGTAGTCGTCATCATCCCTCTCTTCTCCCTCGCTCAGCGGTTCATTTCTCCTGGGAGTCTTGCTCCTGTCCGGGTCATCTTTGCTACCGCTCTCCTCAATGTACTTGTTGATCCTGTCCTTCTCGGCGTTCACCTTCCGCATGGGGTCATCCTCGTAGCTGCTGGCCCGGTCGGCGCTGTCCCTGTCGCGAGAGGACCTCCGCCTGTCGTAGCTGCGGTAGTTGTCGCGGTTGTTGTAGCCGGGCTTGAAGTTGTTGAACCTGCCTCTGCCTCGGCCCCTGGGGATGAAGCCTCGCCCTCTGTAGTTCTGGAACCTGGGGTTGTAGCCGCGGCCGCGACCCCTCTGGAAGTTGCCTCTCGGGTTCTTGTAGTTCTGGAACCTGGGCTTGTAGTAGGTGCCACGCTGCCTGGGGAAGCGGCCCTGGTACTTGCCGTGGTAGTCGCGGCGCCGGTCGGGAGAGCGGCTGCGGCGGTAGTCCCTGGAGCGAGAGCGGCTGCGGTCGTACGAGCGGCTGCGCGAGTAGTACGAGCGCCTGTCGTGCGAGCGGCTGCGAGAGCGCGACGCAGAGCTGCGGTAGTCCTTGTACGACCGCGACCGCGAGCGGTAACGCTCCCTGTCGGGTGAGCCAGGCTTCTTGCCGGCCGGCGAGCCCTTCTTGTAGGAGGCGGCCGAGCGCGAGCTGGACGCGCTGGAGCCGCGGCTGTACTTGCGCCCGCGGGACCGGCTGCGCGACCGGCTGCTCGAGGACCTCGAGCGCGACCGCATCTTCTTCTCCTTCTTCATGGGCGGCTTGGCGGAGTCGGACGAGCGGCTGCGGCTCCGGCTGCGGGACTGGTGCCTCAGGTTCCTGCGCCCGCGCTCCATGATGGCCTCCTTTGAGGGAATGTCGGGAGAGTCGTCGCGGTTCTTGTCGTCCATCTTGCCCCTCTTGTCCATGCCGAAAGAGCGCCGCTTCTTGCTGAACTCCTCTTCGCCCTTCGAGTCGTTCTTGTACTGAGGCTCATCACCGTCGTCCCAGTGCTCCTTGCTCGTGTCCATTTTGCTTTCCTTTTTCTTCAACCTGAAACAACAGAACACAAGAGGGTTAGGGCAACATACAACAATAATGCTTACATGAGAAAGGTGATATTCAACAAGGATACTCACGATGAGCCCACAGATGGTATTTGCATTTTCCAACCAGACATCATAGGTCTTTGTGGTGATGGTGACCTGTCGCGAAGGTGCATGTCATCATCATCGTCATCCATTTTATCATCCAGAATTCTGCTTGCTTTAGGCGATGACTTGGATTTGTCTTTGGACTTCTCTGCAGATTTGGAACCAGTGCTGTGCCTAAAAAATTAAGAAAAGGTTAGCAAATTGCCTATTTGATGGAAATTATTTTTCAAAAAAAAAAAATTTTAAAAAATGAAGATAAAAACATGACATTACCTCTTGGAAAGACCTGTGTTCTCAACCTTTGCATAGTAAGCAGTCAGCTTGGACTCAAGATCATCAAGTCCTTTGAGGCCATCAAGATTCAGCAATCTAAAATTAAAAATCAAATCAGTTAGTTAACCTTTTGCTTGACAAGATCAGACGTGATAATGAAAATCTGAAAGCACACCTTAAAGTATTCTTTTCAGCAGAGCCTGGTTCTCGAGAAGCAGGTTCTTTAGCTGGTCCACCATACAAGAACTCTTCCTCAGCTTCAACTCTTCTCTGGAGCATTGCATCCACTTCACGCCTCCTCACATCAATTTCAGTATCACTGAACTTATCACCATCTTTATCACCAGAGCGACTCTTTCTATGCTTCTTGTCTTTCTTCTTTTTCTTGCCTGAAAATGGTCGAAATTAGTAAAAATGACATTGGACAAGAGGCATTAAGCAAGTTGAAGCTTCAACACCACTTACTCTTTTCCTTGTCGTGAGATTTCTTTTCTTTCTTCTTCTTTTTCTTTGAAGCCTTATCATCCATGGTCTTCTTCTCCTTTTTCCTGTGATAAAATAAGGAATTTAATACCAAACTCAGAAAATCTACTTCTCCAGCGTCAACCAATCTTCAACATAAATTGTACACCCACCAGCGAGCAGTTTCTTCCAAGAATTTGCGAACCTTGTCTTCATAATCACCATCCCCTTTGGTTTGTTCAATGAAGGAGCGTACCTTCTGCTCATAATCGGACTCTTTCTGTTGGGCTGAAATAATCAATATGTTAAAAACACAATTCAACCAACCAACGTATTAAGACTAAGAGTGAGGTACAAAATTGAAAATTAGGGGAAAACCACTAACAGTTTAGTTTGTAAAGGTAGTTATAACTTGCAACTGCCATGCTTGACTGGCTTAGAACAATTGATACATGCACAACGAAAGGACTCTTTGACTCTCAAAATGAAATAGAGACTGCTAGGCCAAGGCCCACTTCCACCCACAATACACATGTAATATAAGTAACCCTTCTGACCAACTAACATGCAACTAAGAAGTCCAGACAGATTGATCATGAGAACACACAGTAAAGTTAATCTGGTTCCATTAAATTTAGGTACAAGGACTACATATATGCTAAAAATGAATTGGTAGGCACAAAAGCCATGAAACGGAGCAAGTCCTATATGCCAGATAAAAATGCACCCTATGCAACTCACCAGTAGGATAATATGGATATGCTGATAGTTGTGGTGCATTATACTGAGGCATCTTCTGGCTCATAGAACCTGTGTTTAGCAACAAAAAAAGCCAGAGGTGTTAAAGATGGAATAGCCACACTAAAAATGGTCTAAGAAACAAAGACAGCTTTGGTTAGATTTCTAATCTAGGAATTTTCAAACACCAAAGATAACAAGCAACTAATGATTAAGCTAATGACAAATAACATTAAATGACACTTGAGCACATAATTGGATTTATCAACAGAGTACTGTAGGCACATGAAAAAGGGGATGATAAATTATTCTTAGAAACAGAGCACAAGTCTTGGGTTGAGAAAAAGCTAACTCAAGGAAGCAGTGACATGACATGCTTGCCTACAATGCTTCATGCTTGCCTGCAATGCTTTTAAGTATGTGCTCAGGATTAAACTGTCCTTGGTGCCCATGGCCAAAATTTAACTAATACATGCAATGAAATACATTTTATGTAAATGATGTCAAGGTTTAAGGCAACCAAACTACAATGTCATGCTTTGGAAATCAAATTCGCCAGCCACATGAATTTTTAATTGCAAATACGACCTGGGGACAAAGTAAAATCTATGGGAACATAAACTTACCATCTGCCTCAGGGTTGTCCATCATAGCCATTCGTTTGCTGAATGGAGACAAAGACTTGTCCCTACCATCCTTGCTTTTGCTCTTGCTGCAATAAGACACAAGTGTTTTAGTACCAAATTGTAGAGAAATTAGGGATTCAGAAGTAGTATCACTGTGTGTGTGTTACAAACCTCTTCCTTCTCTTCTTGCGGTCTTTCCGCGAATGTGAACGGGAGCGAGATGATCCTGAGTGGGAAGATCCAGAACTAGAGCTCGAGGATGATGAAGAGGAAGAGGAACTCCTGGAGCTGTCACTTGAAGATGAGCTGCTGCTAGAGCTTGACCGATGACGCCGCTTACGAGACCTGTAGGTTAATTTCAGCATCAGTAGACAATAAAAAACCTAGCCCTTAATAGAAGAACAGAACACCAAATACTTACTTGCGATCTTTCTTTTTCTTAGACTTGCGCTTGTGCTTATCCTTGTCCTCTTCTTCCTCCTGATCAACCTTCAGCAGTTGTTTCAGGGTCTCCTTCATTTCAAGGGATTTGGTTGGAGTGATGCCTGGGAGTCCTGACACATCAGTCATCTTCTTTTTGATGAACTGGATGGAGTTGGTGGCTTCTTCATGGTAGGGCATAATTGAAAGGCACTTCTCATAAGAGTTCATGGCCTCATCCAACTTGTTGTCATCTTCATAGCTGAAAAATAATTATACATGTTACACACCAGCTTTGCCTACGTCCTGGAATTGTCATGGCGGAGCAATGAGAACATCTACACACCTCCTTCCAAGAGCCACCAATGTTTCCCCCATGTACTTGCGGGCATTTTGGTGATTAGGGTTTAGTTTTAAAGAGGCCTCGAAGTCTTCAATCGCCTTGCTGAAGCTGCCACTGTTTGCATATCTAAGTGGGAAAGAAACACAAGACAACTTTAGAAAATGATATACATTGATTGAAACAAACAATCTAACACACAAAAAAAAGATGTCTTACAATGCCCCACGAGCAACCAGGCCCTCTATATTACGTGGATCAATGTTCAGAGCCTTGTTGAGACACTGGAAGGCTTCGGTGTGTCTGCCAGCTTTGAAGTGTTCTATACCATCAGCGACGCTGCGGAAGGCCCACTTCCCTGCTTGAACTTGCCGCAGTTCAGAAGCATACTCCGGCTCAGGAAAACGAGCCCTGTAAAATCAAGAAGTTGGTTGTAGATTGAACAAGTTATTGGACGTAAAGAGTAATTCAGTAACAAGTAACAACCACACCGTACCTTAGGCCGCCAATGTGAGAGTAATTCTTGTTTTGAAGACCCATTGAAGTAGCCAAATAAGTCGTGCTACCAGGATTGTTGAAAGCAACATTGCTTTTCAACAGGGCATCGTATGACTCATTGTGGTGATCATGAATCTGCCTGGATAATCAAATCGCCCAAATCAAAATATTAGATAACAGATATTTCATTGATTAAAAGAGCCTCAAGAGAGGAGATCTGAAATTTGATACTAGGGTACATTGACATTTTTCCCCCGTAAATGTAGCTTCTCAAAGCTCAAAACATGCCGTCGGAATAAATTATTCACTGACAGCGCACAAACATCAGCTGATGCATTGTGTTTTAAATACATGCAAATAAAATTGCTCTAGGTTACTATAAAAATAAAATTAAAAGCTTACACAAAACTTGCTTTAGCTTGGCTTATATTAGGGACAGTGGATGTAATCCAACAGATAAATGATTCTTTAGAATGAGTAACAATGCTTCATAAAAACTTGGGTTTGGATCACAGTACACAATATATACCCAGCAAGAACAAGTAACATTAACCAAAGGAACCTGATCATAGCAGGAAACAAAACAGGCAAGTTTGATATGAAGATATTAAGTTCTAAACTAAAACATATACACTGTAACAGCACAAATATTGTGCAACTTCACTGGCAAAACCCTGAAACGTAAAACTTAAGACATATTGCACTGTAAGGTGTGGTAGGTGTTAGTACACAACTGAGATAAAAACTAATCTCAATGATTGCCACAAATTAATTAAATGAGTGGAACCGAGGATTGAAATAAAATTCCCTCCAAGTATTATTACCTTTGAACAGGGACAAAATGTCCAGACAATCAAGGGAGATCTCCCCAACGACTGTTCAAGAAATCAAGACAATGTGCAACCTGAATACATACCTTCCGGTCTACCAACAGTTATATAATAACGCCATCAGATATATTTTTCCAGATTTATCAACACATGTCTGGATATCATCTGCCTCCATAAAAATAACAACAATCCAGGGAAGACATCAAAAATAAATGTGTAGGACTGTAACGGCTTTCTGAATAACCCTTCTTTGTTTTATTTTGAGCCATGCAGTTGCAGAGAAGTCTAGCTTCAATGGAGAGATTTTTTTAGCATAATGGCACACATCAACTCCATGCCACTAGACGGAACTGCTTCATAATTGGCAAAAACGTCATATAGGCAAGGGCCTCTATCACTCACTCAAATATTTATTGGACGCACTGTGGGAAAAGCATCCAAGCATTAGTACAGAGAAGTGATAGTAGATCAACACCACTCAGTGACGGAGAACATCTGCTATTTTCTGAAAAAAACGTGGACAAAATGGAGGAGAAACGACGCCATCTTTCAGTCCAAGCCATTTGTGTGATGGTGTACAAGCTCCATAGACAGTTCTCTTCCAATAAATATCTTCATTGACATATGTAGTTTGCACATTATGGTTCTTGATTTGGAAGGAGCAATTAGATGGCATAATATAATGCTGCTTGAGCATAATAATTCTTGAAAATGTTGGGACAAGTAGAATACTATTGTAACATTGATCTCAATTGTAACAATACCACTGACATCCAGAAAAGAGAAACACTAGTATATACTTGTGCACACGCAAGATCAGACATTTCAGATACAAAAATAAAAAAGTAATTATAGAACTATATAATTCATACAATACATGTGTATTGTGTATTTTTCTAAAAAAATGTTTTTGAGCAGGCACCTTATTTAACCAGGCCTGGTAGAGTTAGCCAAATGAATAGCTGTAGTGTAGAAGACAATAGCAACATGTTGCCAAGCTAAAAAATATTGTTAAGGCACTAAATATGGTATCAAATGACTGCTGAACAAGATGGTCCAAAGGCAGGACAACAACAGCAAAATGGAGTAGCCTCAGTTAACTGCCCAAAAGTACTGGGAAAGTGCAATAGTCCACTGACCGTTTGACACTGAACACTTAAGAGGCCATACAGAACAACACTTCATTTAAACTACTCCTAACAGCCATAATAGAAAAATTAGGTGCTCCAGAAAATGGACTTTAAATGTCATCTAGCAATGTGTGACTTTGATGAAAATATGCACTTAAACAATAACTTTATATAACATAAGTTGCCTTACCTTCAATAATAACTCTTTTTTTGTCTAACACTCCTTTTTCACTGTAAATGTGCTTTAAGTAGAATTGGTAATAGGGCTTGATGCACTGTGGTTGGTGCATGCACAAGCAATAGGTTTCATATCAGCCATGGATGATGGTGTCCCTTGTAATAACATGACTGGATATTGAATGCCCTCTCACAATGGAGTATATCAAGCAACAGCTTTAGTACTTAGGCTTCATTGCATTGTGTGCTCATCTATCTCTTATAGAGATCTTATTATCCACACTACACCAATATGGTAGGAAAATGTTGGTTTATAAGTTTTTCATACTTGCTGTAAAACAACATTGTAATTCTAACAAAATTCAAACACATGATTTTTTTTTTCCAGAGATACGTTTAAAAAATTTAAGAAATTACTAATAAAAATTGAGATATAAGCAACCAAAGATTTAGGAATTTTAATGCATTAGGGACTGAACACCAAGCATTTCAAAAAATCAACTAAATTCAACTGTGAGTCACCCTGGAAAGAGATATACAACCTAGCCAAGTTGACAGTCTTATGTCAAATGTGAGTTCTCAAATGATAAAATGTGAGTTGTTCTCAAATGGGACACATACAATTAATCCTTTTTTCAGCAAAGGCCTGTGGAAATGAAGAGAGAACTTACCTAAAGACATCAGGGAAATCTTCAGTGAAGGTAAGACCAAGTCTTGAGTGCTGATCTGAACCAGGAGGCAGCATTGTCCCCTTCATGCCAAGGACAAGCTTGTCTGCCTCAGGCACCACCTCGATAACTTCACAGCAAACAGCGTCATTCAGCAAGTATGTGCGCGACACCTTTTTCTTGTCAACTGCTGGGATGAGGTTTATCACTGGACAAAATGCCTGGAACCCAAATTATGGTGATTTAGGAATAAAATTCAAGCAAAGTGAAAAGAAATACAATACAATTAGTACACAAAAACCAACCTTAATTTGAAGATCACCAACAAATCGTATTCTGTCTCCATCTTCGATGCTAAGGACTTTCACCATGAGGCCATTTGCAGTCTTGGATAAGATGGTTCCAATGACGACATTGCCTAATTTACAGTTCTGAAGGGGAAACAGACAAAAATGGTAAGAGCCAATCCAAATTGTGCAACTTGTGCAATATGATAAGTTCTCAGGGACAGTTATAAAACCAAGTCAAATTATTACCTGAAAGAAGTGGCGAACTCTGCTTGTTCGATCCAGGGAAAGGAAAGTTTCAAAAGGAGGCAAGGCAGCATAGCAATCTATAAAAGAAAAAGTTAGATTAACAAGAGCTAGGACACGCCTACACATGAGACATTTTTCGAAATTTTAAAAAAAAATAGAGAATTAAATATGTCAGTGTACCTTCTTCTCCAGGCAATTTACGTGCTTCAGAATGACCCTCTGTAAACGACAAGTCGAATAGAGAGTTGGCATTTCTAACGATGAATTGTTGGACTTTCAGTCGTTTGCCTCTATCCTGGAAGCTAGAAGATAAAAGTTTAAGTTAGCTCAAAGATGATTAGAAAAATAAGGACATTACATTCAGTGAATTAAATTAACTTCTTACTTTAGAGTTTTCTGGCGCTGCTGGAAAGAATTGAAGTCAGACTTTATGGCCATGTTTTGAAGGTCGACTTCTCCACGTTCCCCCTCCCATATCTTCTGGAGTTGAGGACCATGGAAGTTGATGGTTTGACCCACCAACTCCGAGCTGAGGGGGGCATCAATCATTGTGCTGACCCAGTGGGTCATCTACCTGCATAACAAACAAATAACACATTAGTAGACAAAAGCCAGACCAATGAGAACATACTTCGTCCCCACATCTTACAGTAATAGTTATACAAGTTGTAAGGAAACAAGGAATACATGAGAACTAAATCACGCAAAACCCGACTTGCCAACAAACTTTCGGGACTACAAAGTATTTTCCACAAAAGTAGAGGCCACAGTCACACCGGTGCGGGTGAGCGTCATGCCCTACCCAAGCAGGCGTTGCCCCCGGTTAAGAACAATGACCATTCGGCCTTGGGCTTGAGCGTAGGTTACAGTGGACACAGCAGTACAAAAAGAAACAGACATAAAATAAATGTCTCACATAGACCGGAGTAAAGTGCAAAGCTCATTCACTGAAATGTTGAAAAAGAATTCCGGTAAATAGTACTGAAGATAAGCAGATACTGAAAATGGCTACCGCTAGCCTAGACGGGAAGTGAGGCGTGCGTCGCATACGCGCCTCTTCGCTCGCAGAATTAGGGCGTAAGGGGCGTGAGCTGACAGCAACTTAACCCAAATGCACACACAGGGGTCACTTAGGAATACATTGAGAGTGCAAATTACCCCAATTTCGCGAAAACAGTCCGGTGAAATTAGAATGACGAAACAGGCACGCCGAGAAGAACAATGTCCGCTGTCGTCATGCGCTTCAGCGATAAAGCCGAAGGCGACCGAAGCAAAAGAGCCGAAGCCGCGGGACGCGTGCGATGTTGTCGGGTTTCTGCTTGGAAAATGATCGCTAGGTGGCGCTCGAGCTGCGCTGTTGCCAGATAGATGTGTGTTGTGCTGGGGATCTCTTTACATTCTGCTGGAGTCTTGGGAATGTTAAAGTTTGGACTCTTGTACTGATGCTGTTTTTTTCCTGCCCAATTCTAGGTCGTAATTTGATTCTAGACATGCTGTAAAACCACGCCTTGTTTCGTGTCATGGCTTTTCAACCACCGAATTCTCGTCAAGGTAAGATTCGTATGTACAGCTATCTTTAACCTAAAAATCGGCCTGCACACTTGTGGGTTATGGACCACTGTCAGTGAATAACATAAACAATTTTTTAAATTGGATCGTTCGATTTGATTATTATCCATATTTTCTATTTACGCAGTTTAAATTTGTATTTTCTTATAAAACTTTTATATTGCACTGTTATTGGTTTCATGATTCTGTTTCTAAAAAAATATCTTATTTATTAAAGACGTACAAAACCGCAAAATTCTTGAAGACCTACTTCTGAAGAAGCAAATGCTTTTAAAGCAAGGTGTAGTCCCAACTCTTAGTCCTACAGCAATCAATGCTCCTGTTATGCCAGTAAGTATTTTTTTGGTCTCAATCAATTGTTGTTATCTAGGTATGTATTGGGATAGCAAAATTATATATTTTCTATTATTACAGCAACCTCCATCTATGACCCCAGAGCAACAGCAAATGAGTATTATGCAAAGGAATGCTCAAAACCTTGTGGCCAATTCTAATACCTTTTACATTACTACTGATTCCACTTTTGGAAACCATATCTTACCTGTTATCCCTCGTGTAGATAGTGCCCATCCAAAATAAGGCCAATTTGCGTGGTGTAACCTTTAACGAACTGTTTTTTACCTCTTGGCCTGTTAAACTTAAAAACCCCTTTTAAACTTAAAAACCTTTATATTTTAATTTATAGTGCTCAAATATGGCATGTATCAAGCGGAAACATTTGGAGCAGTACCTGGAGGATATAGAGGTGTTTGAGAATCCTAAAGTGGAATTGGAGCAGTATCCAACAAAACCTCATATAGCTTCCCACATGCTGTACACAATGCAAGCATCCTATGGAGATGTGGAGAATAAACTAATTGCAGACCTGGGTTGTGGGTGTGGTGCACTCTCCCTTGGTGCAGCAATGCTTGGTGCTGGTACTGTTGTAGGATATGATGTGGACCCGGATGCTCTGGAAATTTGGAATGCTAACTGTGCAGAAATGGAGGTATGTCAAACAGACTAACTATTTAATTAATGTTACTAATACATATATATATCTCGATTTTAATATGCAAATTTTAATTTTTCAGATAACAACCTGTCAAGCTGTTTTGTGTGATTTGACACAAGGGTTTCCTTCCTATTCATTTCCAAAGCAGTTTGATACTGTAATAATGAATCCTCCATTTGGAACTAAAAGAAAGGGTATTGACATGGAATTTCTCCAGATGGCTCTGCACATGGCAAGTACAGCTGTGTATTCCCTGCACAAAACATCTACCCGGGATCACGTTCTGTCCAAAGCAGAAAAGTGGGGTGCCAAAGGTGAAGTTTTGGCCGAACTTAGGTATGATCTGCCAGCCTCCTACCGATTCCACAAGAAACAAACTGTTGATATAGAGGTGGACTTCATTAGGTTTTCTTTCCCAAAAACGAAATGTGAGAAAGTTAAGAGCTGAATATCACTATCTATGTGTGAGTGGGCCAACGGAAAATTTAGTGTGAGTTTAGAGCTTTAAGTGATTTTGTTGTGGTGTGTAAAATGGAATATGTGCATTTGTGGTGTTTTCAAAACATTTTATTTATATTGTGTTCCTAGAACCACTGGATTTCTCTATGCTATACGGGGCAAACCTTATTTTTATACAATAAATGTCTCAGCCTCTCCCTGCGATCTTCACATTATTTCCTCTGCTGAAGACCAGGATCTAAACCGAACCCTAGAGCACATAAGAAAATCTATATTCTCATCGTCAATCGGCTTATAACTGGAACGTTAATCGGCTATCTTTATCAAAACTGGCAACTTTTACCTTCGGGTAGAGACAGACCACAAGGGACTGTCTAAAAAGACTAATCGCAGCAGCAGCCATGCTAACTTATGTTAGCTAGAGTATCCCACATAAAGGCTAGCTATCTATCTATCCGCTAATTGGATAACCGCCTTAGCTAGGCAAACAGCTCCAGCCATCTAAACTGTAGTATGCCAGCGAAGTCATTCTCCTGCGTGCCCCGTGAGCCGCTGCCTGCACCGCGCCGCACGGCTGTCGGATGGGTTGCCTATGGTCCGCGCGGCAGGCGCTCACCCGGCCGGGCCCCGCCTGCCCCGCCTCTGCCTACGCACTCGCCAGCGCGACGCGACGCTCCCCGGCGCCGATGGGTCCGATGGGATGCGACGAGGACAGTGGTGCAGGACGCCGAGACCCTGCCCGGTCGGCCAGGGTGCCCCACGCTGCGGAGGAGCAGCAGCAGCAGCAGGAGTGGCACGCCGCCGCCGCCGCGCTGCGCAGGAGCCCGCAAGGCCGCGCAAGGCCGACCACTGACATTTGTGACATCGCATCGCCCATCCCACATCCCTGGGCGGATCGCGCAGCGCCGCACACCGCAGGGCTTTCCCTTTACTCGTTTTTTGGGGGGTCGTTTTTGTTTATTATTCTTTCTTTTTTTTGCGTCCCGGTCGTTGGGGTCTCGCCCCCCGCCGCCTTTTTGGCTCGTGGGCGGAGTCACGACCCTCGAGAGGGAATTCCCATCAAATCTCCCCTACCGTCGTATCGCGTAATACCACTATTGTTGTTAGAGGGTTCTGCACCCATTACGTCATTGTTAGGGTATGGGGGTGGGTGTATGGCAGTTCATTCGAACTCAGCTGACTAAAGATTTATCTTCCACTATCAGCCCTCAACTCAGAGGACGGAGTGAGAGAAGTGCCCCACCGACCCCTTAATCTGATGGAGGTTTTTCTCATCCCATTTCGATCTGTCGATCTAGCCATGCACAAGTTTGATTTCGGGTATTTTTAATTCCTCGGCTTTTACCGAATGTGCTTTACCGCTCCCCAGTGTATAACCTGCCCCACATTCCTTTTGCATGGCCACGGGGCGTGATCCGTTTGTAAAAGAAACAAAACAAATGTTCGTGCGTGCTAAATCAGCCTTTAACCGCTGACCACATTAAGGCGGATCACTGTTCGGCATCCGTTGTCTAAAACAAAACCATAGCACACCTCGCCCGCCGGAATAGAGCAATAAATTCATGGGATGGGTCCGAGCCGCCCGGGCCGCGTGCGTGGATCGCCCGCCCGGACCACGACCTCCTAGACCAACCCGGACCAAAAGTCTAGGAGATTCTCCCGGGCCCCAAGGTCGCGCTTGACGCCTGTTAGTTCCTGTTCTTCTTCATTTTGGCATCGCGGAGGCACTCCGGGTCAGGCAAAAGTAATCGTCTCGGGATAAATATAAGGTGTTTGTGTCATCTGCTGCTCTAGGAGGACAGCCTTGTGCCATCGCGGGCCGCTGGCCCGGTGCCCATCGTCCTGGCGGCAGGACTTTATTGAGTAGCTAGCCATCTCACTCTTCTATATTTTTTTTATCCTCCCGAATGGGCAGCTGGGATGTTCTAGGCCTAGGCTACCTCTACTGCTCTTATTTTATCTAGTCTTGTTGGGCAGTGGGACATAAATCCCAGCTGCCCTTTCAACCTCTCTCGCGCATTTCAAACTATCCAGAACTACTTTTTTCCCCCTCTCTGAGACTTAGTGTCATTTAATTAAACTAGCGATTTGGCTGCCGGATACTATAGAGGATGAAACTCTGAGAACCCGAGTTACGTTACCTATTGCCCTGATGGTGTTTGAGGCCACACGAATGACATCATTGGCGGGTGTGGTCTACTTAGACGCGCCTGCAGTTTATTCTAGATCATTTAAATGGATCAGGTTTTTTTTGTTTTGTTTTTTTGGAATATGAATGGCGTTTGATAAAGACAACTCAAAAGGTATCATTGAAAAGACATTTATTCAAAGATATAAGAATACAGATTAGACAGGGCATGAAGGTCCTTATGATACAATAGCAGTTCTAGTGTGGCTAAACCACGGTAAACTCGACATATTCCGTTCAGGTGGTCGATATACGGACCATAATGAAACGGCTTCTTCTATGGTAAATTAGTCTATTTCCATAGGAAACATAAAGACATCACAAGTCAGTCAGCATTCAGCCGCATTTACAGTCGACAGATATACAAACATGAATAATGGGTAACTACAGTATGACTGGGGCCCTCAAAAGAGGCCGAAGGTCGAAGTACGTCGTACTATTTATAATCTTTTTCATCGAAAGAGATAAAAATGTCGAAAAAAATCACATTGGAAAACTTAATATAAGTTAAGACAGTTAAGTTGCGTCCGACGTTTGCTTGTCATTACACTCGCAGTCGTATGTCTGTGTCAATCGTTTTTACGATCACAAGTTTAATAATTGTGCTACATTCTCACCGCACATTTGGTCGGCTGGTCGATGAGCTATGGTTTCTTTCTTTATGCGATCCTATGTCCGTCGCGATGAGAAAGAGTGGACGGGTCCTTTGTTGGTCTCCGGTCGAGTCGTGCGTCGCGTTGCGTTCGTGCAAATAAGAGGAGCCTTATTCGCATAAAGTCTTTTACTGGGCGAGGAGATCCTTGCTGGCGCTCCTGGGCTTGAGCCTCGCGCCGAAGTCCTTGCTGCTGTCGGCCTCGACGATCTGCTCATCGTCGATGGGCTGCAGGGCCTGCAGCTGGGCGGGCTCCTCCTGCTGGACGACCTGCTTCACCACCTTGACGACGCGGCGGGAGGACTGCTTCCTCGGGATCAGCACCACGTCCTCACTGGACGACTGGCTGCTGCTGCTACTGCTGCTGCTGCTGCTGAACTCCGACACAGTGCTCTGCGGGGTGGTGGATATGATCTGCGAGGAGATGACCCTCCTCGAGTTGGTCTTGGGGCTGAAGGCGACCTTGGTCTCGATGACCTGGCTGTGTGGCACCAGGACTTCCTCTTCGATGATGCGCTGCGTCTTCAACGGCAGCAGCACCACCTTGGTCTCCTTCTCGGTCTTGTACTGCTCGGCGGCCGACTCGTCGATCACCTGCTGGCTGAGGATGCCGCTCGACTGCTGGCTGCTCTTCCTCCTGAAGAGGGACTCGGACTGCTGCTGCGAGGCGCCGCTCTGCGAGTCCTGCACACCGTTTCCGCCCTCAATGCTGACGTCCTGCTGACTGA
>NW_026267183.1:688150-689710 GCF_000697945.3 Frankliniella occidentalis
TGGAGGCGGGGGTGGGGGTGGCCTCGTTGGTGGGGGAGTAGGTTTGGGAAGTTCGAGCCTGACAACAGGCTTGGGGTAGACGTAGCCCTCAGTAGGCTTGTTGTAGAAGTACCCCTCGGCCTTGGGGGTCACAGGGGGCGGCGGCGGCGGAGGCGGCCGCGGCTGTGGCGGCGGCTGCCTCACGACCACGACGGGCGGCGGTGGAGGCGGCAGCCTGACTGGCGGCGGCGGAGGAGGAGGCGGCAGCTTGACGGGGCCATCCTCGAAGGCGATGGACGGTTTGGGGTAGTCGTAACCCTCGGGCTGGGCAACGGCCAGCGCTAGTGCGCCGATCAGGAGACCTGGACAGGACAAACAAGCGCGGCGATTAGTACAGCAGCAGGGACAGCAGCAGGGGCAGCAGCATCGCATCTGGTTCAGCGGCACTCGGAGGCCCGGCGGCGACCCTGACTGACTGAAGGTGAAGGCCGCGGCGGCGCCGACCACTTCCGCGTACCCGTCCCGCCCGATCATCACCGCCACCAATCTCCCTCTCTCTTTCTCTCCCGACACGCACCGCCGCCGACCCTCTCGCCGCGCGCTTTGCATACAGAGCTATGGTTTACACCTGCCGGGCCACGCCGCACGGCCGCCGCTGCGGACTCCCCGCGATGATGGCGCCAAGCCCGGGAGGTCGTGTGTGTGTGTGTGCGACACTGCTCCAGTGGTGTTGGCCGCGGCGGCGGGGGGTCGCCCACGCACCGCGGGGAAGAGCAATCCCCCCCGGGGGAGCGGGGGCGCACTCAACAAGCAAACACGCACTGCTGCTGCCTGCTCTCATGCGCACGTGTGTCGAACACTCGCGGCCGCCCGCGCCCACTACTCTGCGGCGGGGCCGGGCGGGGCCGGGCGGGGCCGGTGGGCAGCGCACATGGCGAGTGCGACAGTCTTTGCACCAGCCCCCGGCCTCCCACGCCCGGCGTGGTGCGGTGGCCCCGACACACACTCCCGCGTTGGAAAGGAGGCACACTGGCGTGCATCATAACCCTATCAGCCCCCGCCCCCCCCCTCTCTCTCTCTCTCTCACTCAGTCTGTCTCTCGCTCCCTCTCTGTCTTCCGCTTACTCATCACCGTAGGCAGCTGGCCCCTCATCACAATACGTCGTTATCGGTTCGGCCGTGTTGCAACACATCCCCACGCCCTGGCCCGGCACGGGGCCCGGACCCTCCTGGCCAGCGCGCGTGGTATTTGGCAACAGGCGACAACTCCTCCAGCTGGACGCTCTCCTCCAGAGTCCTCTATCGTTGGTCACTCTCCTCCTCCTCTGAACCCCCTGACCCAGACGTCTGCCACACACAAACTCACACACACACTCTCTCTCTCTCTCCCTCTTTCACATACTTCTCCTCGCCTCAAACCCGGGACAGAGCCCTCCTCAATCGGCGACCTCTGCTGGAGTACATTTTCGTCGGTTTCGGCGGCCAGAAGATAATTGTCGCCGACCTGGGCCGGGCTGGCCGGGGCTCGGAGGCAGACGGGCGTCGTCCCACGACCGGGGAGCACAATGGATGATGCACCTT